>NC_080658.1:3997931-4330431 GCF_027579445.1 Ammospiza nelsoni
TCCCCTGCCTTTTCCCAGCAAAAGCAACTCCCAGGCCTGCACTATGACAGCTCCTCTCAGCTAAGACCTCCAGCCAAGCAAGAGCTTGCCTTGAAACAGCAGGAGGAGGAGGAGGACAGGTTTCCCACTCACCGATTCCTGAGGAGGAGGAGATGAGAGAAGTGTATGTGAGAGCAGAAACTTGGGCTGCCTTTTATAGCAGTCCTGACCTGCCTCAGGCCCACAGGCACCTTAGTGGAAGCCACAATTTTCTGACCAGCTCATGTCAAATGTGAACAATCCCAGGTAATGGTAGGGATTCTGTCCTGATTTCCTGCACTGCTGCCTTTTCATTTCCCAGCTAATTCTCTGAGCTTTCCTACATGAATGGTCATTGCTCTAAATGCTGGGATGAGAGATTCAAGGATTTCCTGGGCAAAAACCAATGCTGGGTGTATTTGGAATGCTCACACCACCACTTGGCAGCATCCTCTGTGGAAAAATATGTTTACCTGTGTCATTCCTGTGGGTTTGCTTTTTTCCAAGATGTCAGGAAATGGGCATCAGGCTCGTGCTTCTTGCCCACATGCCCAAGGACTGACATGTGAGGCATCATGACACATCATTTCCTACTGCTTTTCCCATCTCTACATGATGGTCACTCACTGTTGCACACAGGCTGGCATCTGCTGGGAGAGTTGGACCCTGTTGCTACTCTAACATTGCTCAGAGAAAAATTGTATTGGCCTCCTTTGGCTCATGATATTTCTGTGCCCTCTCTGTGGGTCCTCTGGAAATACCAGTTGTTGTCTGGGGTCTGATCCTTGTCAAGGACACCTGAGTAATTTTCTGGCACACGCGTCCCCAATATCTTGTCAGCAGAGTTCCCAGAACTGCACATCTTTTCTGTCCGTTCCTGACTCTTTGCTGACTCTCTGGGACCCTAGACATCTTTGCATTATTCCATGCTGGTGTGTTTGAGGACACAGGTAGCATTCTGTGCTTGGATGGCCCTCCTGAAGTCATGTGCAGGTCGGAGCAGTAGGACTCTTCCCTGCAGTGTTCATGATCTCAGAGAAAAACATATTTCCTTTGCCATCACAATGTCACCTTCTATGCAATTTACAGCTAAATTGTCATGGCTTCAAGCTGTCAGAGAACTAGCGCTGAAATCAGCTGTTGCCTCCTGCTCTCTCCATTTCGTCTTTATGGAGGGAGAAACATCAAGGCAGCCTGCCCACTTCCACAGTTTGTTATCATTCAGTGGATCCTCTTCTGGTGGAACATTGCTGGTTACCAGAGTGGGAAACAGGCTCCTCCTGTCCAGGCCAATGCTGACTGAGTAGGGCTGAGCCCCCCCAGGAAATGGTTCTTGGGCCAAATGTACTCACAATGAGGTTTTGGTCTGCTGTGAGATATAGGACAGTTGGATCTATCTACATAGCATAGCTGAGTGATGTTCCCTCTCCTTTAGTGGCCATTTATGGTTATAATCTTCTTGTTTGATTCTTCTTCCTCAAGGAATTTTGTCCCTCTAATTTGCTAGGAAACATTAATGACTGGGTATTTAACGATGACATATGAATTGGCCAAGCTCGGGAGAGAAGAGCATCTGGTTGCACTTCTCTTCTCTGAGGGTTTCTCTTGGAGGCCAGAGATGCCAATATATTTGGTCTGGGATAATGGGGTTGGCTGCAGACTCTGGCACTCTTTCTCTCTCTGCTTTTGGAGCAGAGACAGACTGCTGCGCTCTGGGGAGAATTTGTCACTACTACGGAGTTCAGTCTCCTGCTGCCTTTTTTCTACTGTGAGTTGTGCTCTGCCGTAAGAGCAGCTGTTGCACTCGGACCTTGTTATCATTCCACCTCTCTAAAACAGGCAGTTTTCACCATATGTTCAGGTGTTCGGAATGCCACCCCGCCTTTCCTAGCACTGCTAGGAGCCAAGCTACCTCTGCTGGGCCCCTGTTGCCTCTTTGGCTCTAATCTGGGTTTTGCTGCACCATAGACCCCTGCTTGCTGAGGCATCCTACAGCCCCACTTCAGCTGCAGAGCTTACAATATGTCTATTCCACCATCCCGGGATTTTTACTCATTCCAGCCATTCTAGGTTGCAGCTCCCGTGAGTCCAACTGGGGCATTTGGATCAGCTGCCCCTTAGGATTGTAAAGCAAAGCCTTTCTTCAATCTCTTCCCATCTCGGTCAAGACGCCATTACCGCATGACCCCCCAGCTTGAGCCACAGTGCCCTCTGCTGCCATGGGCGAATCATCACACGCGCCCTGCGCGGCCAGGAGCCAGCAGTGGCCCTGCTGGCTGTGGCCGGAGGTGCAGTCCCCTCAGCCCTGCGTGTCTGGGTGGTAGCTGGGCCCTGCCGAGTGCTGAGGGACTGTGTGAGGCTTGGATCTCATCTCCTTGTTCCCTGGAGTACTAGCCACAGGCCCCCAGGCCAGGCAATGAAGGAAGGAGAGGAAGAGATGAGTTATGGACTGTCCCCAGGTATTGTTAGCTCCCATCTCCACTCCTTTGGGGCCAAAGTGTCTATGATGGCCTTTGGCTGCCAAGTAGCCAGGGATGTTATTCATTAGCTTCAAGGGGAAAACGTGAAAAATAAAATCCTCTGCAGTGAGACCATCATATTGCTTTCCCCAACTTTTTCCAGAGCAAACTGGAAGAGTTGCCCCAGAACAACATACCACTCAGAGACAAAGGCTTGAATGCAATACAGATTTAATACGTTGAAAGAAGAAAAGGAGATGGCTCTCAGAGAGAACCAGGAGCAGCCACTAAGATGGAGGTCCCATGTTGTGTTCTTTGCACTGCTGTGCAGATGAAGGAAGGATGGTAGGTCCACACAAGACTGCCTTGGGGAGTGAAGGACTGAAAAGGAGAAGAGAATTGCACAAGGAAGGCATGGTCCAAAGCTCTAAAGACACAATTTTCTGAAGCTCTATTTTGGTGCCCAAAACCATGCTTTGAAGTCTTGCGCGTTCTTGCCGGGAGACATTGCCAGCAGGTTTAGCAGGGACGGCATCTGCTGCCACCATAGCAGTTGGTGATGCAGGAGATGTCAAAGCCCCCAGAGCTGATGGGCACTCCGCCACAGCTGAGGATGTTGCCAACAGCAGCAGAGGTGGAGGATCCCACGGCGGTGTTCTGTGGGGAGGAGCTGAGGATGGGCCCAGGCAGGGTCACCAGTACAGCAGGCGGCTCAATGACAACGTGGGAGCTCTGGCACTGCCTGACACAGCACTCATTGCAGCTGCTGGCCAGTGGGCAGGGGCCACAGGGCTGGCAGCAAGGCTCACAGGGCTTGCAGCAGGACATGGCTCAAGGTCACAGGTGCACCTAGGATGGAAAGAAAGGGAGAAGCACAAAGTGAGGACATGTGAGAAGTAGCACTGCACCCAAACACCCTGCAGCCAAGGCACCCCCTGGCCCCCATTGCAGGGCGCAGGTCAAAGCCCAGGAGCCACGTGAGCCAAGTCCCAGCCTCTCTCTGTCTGCACAAGACTTTCTCTCCCCTGCCCTCTCCCAGCAAAAGCAGCTCCCAGTCTTGCACCCGCCCCTGTTAGCTGAACCCCACAGGTCTCAGGCAAGACATGCTCTTGAAGCGGCAGCAGGAGGATGCAGAGGAGAAGAGGCTTCCCACTCACCTGATTCCTGAAGAGGAGGAGGTGAGAGAAGTGTATGTGAGAGCAGAAACTTGGGCTGCCTTTTATAGCAGTCCTGCCCTGCCTCAGGCCCACAGGCACCTTAGTGGAAGCCACAATTTTCTGACCAGCTCATGTCAAAAGTGCACCAATCCCAGTTAATGGTAGGGATTCAGTCCTGGTTTCCTGCACTGCTGCCTTTTCATTTCCCTGCTAATTCTTTGTGCTTTCCTACATGAAGGGTCATTTTCTGTAAGTGCTGGAATGAGAGATTCAAGGATTTCCTGGGCAAAACCAATGCCAGTGCATTTGGAATGCTTAGATCATAACTTGGCAGCATCCTCTGCAGAAATATGTGTTCACCTTTGTCATTCCTGTGGGTTTGTTTAGTCCAGGTTGTCAGGAACTGGGCGTCCGTCTCATGCTTCTTACCCACATACCCAAGGAATGCCATGTGAGGAGACATGACAGATAATTTTCTTTTTCCAATCTCTTCATTATGGTCACTCACTGTTGCCCAGAGCTCTGCATCTGCTGCTAGGGATGGACTCTCTTGCTATTCAAACAGTACACGGAGAAAAATTGTGTTGTCCTCATTTGGCTCATGGTTTTTCTGTGTAATCGCTGGGAGTTCCCTGAAATTAGCAGGAGTTGTCTAGGGCCTGATCCTTCTCAAGGAGACCTGAGTAATTTTCTGCCACACTTGTCCCCGGTATCTCCTCAGAGGTGTTCCCAGAACTGCACATTTTTTCTGGCTGTTCCTGAGTCTTTGCTGACTCTCTGGGACCATACAGTTCTTTGCATTATTCCAGGCTGGTGTGTTTGAGCACATGTACATTTTTCTGTGCTTGGGTGACCGTCCTGAGGGCATGTGCAGGTCAGCGCAGCAGGACTCTTCCCTGGAGTGTTCATGATCTCAGATAGAGATCCTTTGCCATCAGGAATGGCTCTTTGTATGGCATCTACAGCTGAATGGGCATGGCTTCCAGCTGGCAGAGAACTAGCACTGAAATCATCTTCTGCCTCCTGCACTCTCCGTTTCTTGTTTTCTGGAGAGGGAGAAACACCAAGACAGCCTGCCCACTTCTGCAGGTTGTTATCATTTAGTGGATCCCCTTCTGGTAGAACGTTGCAGGTGGCCAGGGAGGGACACTGGCTCCTCCTGTCCAGGCCAATGCCAGATGCATTTCTACATGTCAGCATCCTGGCGCAGACCTAGCTGGGCTAAGACTGCCTAGGAAATTTTTCTTGGATGAAAGGAACCCATATTCAGGTGTTACTCTACTGTGAGATACAGGACAGTTGGGTCTACCCACTTAGCATAGGGTAATGCTGCTCCCTTCCCTTTAGAAGCTCTTGATGGTGCTTTTATTTGATTCTTTTCCCTCGAGGAATTTTATCCCAAAATTTTCTAGGAACCATTAATGACTGGGTACTACAGAAAGAGAAAAGAAGTGGCGAAGTTCAGGTGAGAAGGGCATTAAGATGCACTTCTCTTATCTGAGGGTTTCTCCTTTGGCCAGAGATGCCGAGACGTTTGGACTGGCAAGACGGGCTTGGTTGCAGCCCCTGGCTCTCTTTGTCTCTCAGCTTTTGTAGGGGAGAGACAATGCAGAGTTGTGGGGAGAATTCATCACCACTGTAGGGTTCTGTCTCCTGCTGCCTTTCTTTTACTGTGCGTGGAGCTCTGCTCATAGGAGCAGGCATTGATTTGGAACCTTGGTAACACTCTACCTCAGTAAAAGAGGGACTTTTCACCTTCTGTCCATATGTCCAGGTGCTCAGAATCCCGTACCCCGCCTTTCCTTGCAATGTTAGGATCAGGACTCCACTGAAGGACCCCTGCTGCTTCTTCAGCACTGCTCTGGATTTTGCTACAATGTAGCCATGCAGCCCCTGCCTGCTGAGACATCCCACAGTTCCAGCCACAGCTGCAGAGATCCAGATAAATCTCATCCACTACCCTGGAATATTTGCTCGTTCCTGCCATTCCAGCTTTCTGCCCCCCAGGGTCCATATGGGACACTGGGATCAGCTGCCCCTTAGGATTGTAAAGCAAAGCCTTTCATCCATCCCTTCCCGTCTCGGTCAAGCTGCCATTAGCGCATGGCCCCATCGCTCGCACCACAGCGCCCTCTGCTGCCATGGGGGAATCATCACATGCGCCCTGCGCGGCCAGGAGCCAGCAGCACCCCTGCTGGCTGTGCCTGGAGGTGCGGTCCCCTCAGCCCTGCGTGTCTGGGCAGTGGCTGGGCCCTGCCGAGTGCTGAGGGACTGTGTGAGGTTTGGATCTCATCTCCTAGTTCTACAGAGTGCTGGCCACAGGTCCCCAGGCCAAGCAATGAAGGAAGGATAGGAAGAGATGAGTTGTGGACTGTCCCCTTGCGTTTTTGTTTCCCATCCCCACTCCTATGGAGCCAAAACCTTCATGATGGCCTTTGGCTGTCAAGTAGCCAGGGATGTTCTCCATCAGCTCCAATGAAAAGGGCAAAAAGAAAATCCACTGAAGCAAGCCCCAAACATTACTTTCTCCACCTTTTTCCTGAGCAAAATGGAGGAGATGTCCCAGAACAACGCACAACTCAGACACAAAGGCTTGAATGCAAGACAGTTTTAATAATTTTACAGAAGAAAAGGAAATGGCTCTCAGAGAGCACCAGGAGCAGCCACTAAGATGGAGGTCCCATGTTGTGTTCTTTGCACTGCTGTGCAGATGAAGGAAGGATGGTAGGTCCACACTAGACTGCCTTGGGGAGTGAAGGACTGAAAAGGAGAAGAGAATTGCACAAGGAAGGCATGGTCCAAAGCTCTAAAGACAATTTTCTGAAGCTCTATTTCCTGCCCAAAACCAAGCTTTGAAGTCTTGGGTGTTCTTGCCGGGAGACATTGCCAGCAGGTTTAGCAGGGACGGCATCTGCTGCCACCATAGCAGTTGGTGATGCAGGAGATGTCAAAGCCCCCAGAGCTGATGGGCACTCCACCACAGCTGAGGATGTTGCCAACAGCAGCAGAGGTGGAGGATCCCACGGCGGTGTTCTGTGGGGAGGAGCTGAGGATGGGCCCAGGCAGGGTCACCAGCACAGCAGGCGGCTCAATGACAACGTGGGAGCTCTGGCACTGCCTGACACAGCACTCATTGCAGCTGCTGGCCAGTGGGCAGGGGCCACAGGGCTGGCAGCAAGGGTCACAGGGCTTGCAGCAGGACATGGCTCAAGGTCACAGGTACACCTAGGATGGAAGGAAAGGGAGAAGCACAAAGTGAGGACATATCAGAAGTAGCACTGCACCCAAACACCCTGCAGCCAAGGCACCTCCTGGCCCCCATTGCAGGGCGCAGGTCAAAGCCCAGGAGCCACGTGAGCCAAGTCCCAGCCTCTCTCTGTCTGCACAAGACCTTCTCTCCCCTGCCCTCTCCTAGCACAAGTATCTCCCGGCCTAGCATCAGCCTATCTCAGCTGAACCCCACAGGTCTCTGGCAAGAGCTGCTCTTGAAGTAGCAGCAGCAGGCAGAGGAGAAGAGGCTTCCCACTCACCTGATTCCTGAAGAGGAGTAGGAGGTGAGAGAAGTGGATGAGAGAGCAGAGACTTGGGCTGCCTTTTATAGCAGTCCTGCCCTGCCTCAGGCCCAGAGGCACCTTTGTTGAATCATAATTTTGCTGACCAGTACCTTTCAAATATGAACCATCCCAGTTAGTGGTAGGGGCTCTGTCCTGGTTTCCTGCACTGCTGCCTTTTCATTTCCTGGCCAATTCTCTCTGCTTTCCTAAATGAAGGATCGTTTCTCTAAATGCTCAAATTAGAGATTCAAGTATTTCCTGGGCAAAACCAATGCTGTGTCCATTTGACATGCTCATACCGTCACTTGGCAGCATGCTCTGTGGACAAATATATTCACCTGTGTCATTCCTGTGGGTTTGGTTTTGTTCAAGTTGTCAGGAACTGGGCGTCAGTCTCATACTCCTTGCCCACATGCCCAAGGACTGCCATGTGAGGGGTCATGACACATCATTTTCTGTTTCTTTTCCTATCTCTCAGTGATGGACACTCACTGTTGCACACCGGTCTGCATCTGCTGGGAGGGTTGGACGATGTTGCTACTCTAACATTGCTCAGAGAAAAATTGTGTTGGCCTCATTTGGTTATTGGTCATTCTTTTCAATCTCTCTGGGTCTCCTTGAAATACCAGGAGTTTCGTGTGGCCTGATCCTTGTCAAGGATAACTGAGTAATTTTCTACCACACTTGTCCCCAGTATCTCATCTGCAGAGTTTCCTGATCTGCACATTTTTTCTGTCTGTTCCTGACTCTTTGCTGACTCTCTGGGACCATACAGATCTTTGCATTATTCCATGCTGCTGTGTTTAAGGACGTGTGTATCATCCTGTGGTTGGGTGACCCTCCTGACGTCATGTACAGGTCAGAGCAACAGGACTCTTCCCTGCAGTGTTCATGATCTCAGATAGAAACATGTTCCTTTGCCATCAGGAATGGCACTTTGTACGGAATCTACAGGTAAATGGTCATGGCTTCAAGCTGGCAGAGATCTAGCACTGAAATCACCTTCTGCCTCCTGCCCTCCCCATTTCTTGTTTTCTGGAGAGGGAGAAACATCAAGGCAGCCTGTCCACTTCTGCAGGTTGTTATCATTTAGCAGATCCCCTTCTGGTGGAATGTTGTAGGTGTCCAGGGTGGGACACAGGTTCCTCCTGTCAAGGCAAATGGCAGATGCACTTCTACATTTTAGCAGATGGTGCTGACTGAACAACCATGAGATCCCCCAGGAAATGTTTCTTGGACCAAAGGAACCCATATTCAGGTGTTGCTCTGCTGTCCGATATAACAACATAGCATACTTGAGTGCCTGTTCCCTCCCCTTTAGCGGCTCTTGAGGATCAGACTTATTCTTTTTGATGCTACTTGCTTAAGGAATTTTACCCCATAATTTACTGGGAAATATTAATGACTGTGTTCGTAAGAAAGAGAAAAGAAGTGGCCAAGCTCAGGGAAAGATGTCATCTGGTTGCACTTCTCATATCTGCGGGTTTCTATTGGTGGCCAGAGATGCTCAGACAGTTGGATGTTGGAAAAAGTAGTTAAGTGCAGCCCCCGGCTCGCTTTCTTTCTCCACTAATGGAGGGGAGAGAGACTGTAGTCCTGTGAAGAGCATTTATCACCATTGTGGTGTTCTATCTCCTGCGACCTTCCTTCTATAGTGAGTGGAGCTCTGTTTGTAAGAGCAGTCATTGCACTAGGACCTTGTTAACACTCTATCTCAATGAAAGAGGGATTTTTCACCATGTGTTCAGTTGCTCGGAATGCAGACCTCATCTTCCCTTGCAATGCTTGGAACTGGGCTGACACTGTTGGGCCTCTGTGGCTTTTTCTGCACTACTCTGAGCTTTGCTGCACTGTAGCTCCCTACCTGCTGAGACATCCCTCAGTTCCAGCTACGGCTACAAAGATTCTGATAGATCTGCCCACCAGCTCAGGACTTTTACGCATTCCTGCTTTAAAGCTTGCTGCTTCTGAGAGTCTAGCTGGGGCAGCCGGATCAGCTGCCCCTCGGGATTTGTAAACCAAAGCCTTTCTTAAATCCTTTCCCATCTCTGTCTAGACGCCATTACCACATGGCCGCCGAGCTCGCACCACAGCGCCCTCTGCTGCCATGGGGGAATCATCGCACGCGCCCTGTGTGGCCAGGACCCAGCAGCGCCTCTACTGGCCGTGGCCAGGGGTGCGATCCCGTCAGCCCTGCGAGTCTGGGCAGCAGCTGGGCCCTGTTGAGTGATGAGGGACTGTGTGAGGTTTGGATCTCATCTCCTTGTTCCCAGATGTGCTGGCTACAGACCCTAGGCCAACCTATGAAGGAAGGATGGGAAGAGAAGAGTTTTGGGCTGTCTCCTAGCGTTTTTGTTTCCCATCCCCACTCCTATGGAGCCAAAGCCTTCATGATGGCCTTGGGCTGCCCAGTAACCAGGGATGCTCTTTATCAGCTCCAAGAGAAAGGGGCACAATATAAAATCCACCGCAGTGGCCCCCAAACATTGTTCTCTCGATTTTTTTCCTGTGCAAACTGGAGGAGATGCCCAGGAACAACAGGTGACTCAGACACAAAGGCATGAATGCAATACAGTTTTAATAAGTTTACAGAAGAAATGGAGATGGCTCTCAGAGAGCACCAGGAGCAGCCACTAAGATGAAGATCTCATGTGGTGTTCTTTGCACTGCTCTGCAGAGGTAGGAAGGATGGCAGGTCCTGACTACACTGCCTTGGGGAGTGAGGGACAGAAATGGAGAGGAGAGGACAATTGCACAAGGAAGGGATGATCCAAAGCTCTAAAGACAATTTTCTGAAGCTCTATTTCCTGCCCAAAACCAAGCTTTGAAGTCTTGGGTGTTCTTGCCGGAAGACATTGCCAGCAGGTTTAGCAGGGACGGCATCTGCTGCCACCATAGCAGTTGGTGATGCAGGAGATGTCAAAGCCCCCAGAGCTGATGGGCACTCCACCACAGCTGAGGATGTTGCCAACAGCAGCAGAGGTGGAGGATCCCACGGCGGTGTTCTGTGGGGAGGAGCTGAGGATGGGCCCAGGCAGGGTCACCAGCACAGCAGGCGGCTGAATGACAACGTGGGAGCTCTGGCACTGCCTGACACAGCACTCATTGCAGCTGCTGGCCAGCGGGCAGGGGCCACAGGGCTGGCAGCAAGGGTCACAGGGCTTGCAGCAGGACATGGCTCAAGGTCACAGGTGCACCTAGAATGGAAGGAAGGGAGAAGGACAGAGTGAGGACACATGAGAAGCAGCACTGCACCCAAACTCCCTGCAACCAAGGCACCTCCTGGTCCCCATTGCAGTGCCCAGCTCAAAGTCCAAGAGCCACGTGAGCCAAGTCCCAGCCTCTCTCTGTCTGCACAAGACCTTCTCTCCCCTGCCCTCTCCCAGCACAAGCCGCTTCCAGCCCTGGGCTCTTGTAGCCCATCTTAGCTGAGACCTCCAGCCAGGCAAGATCTTGCCTTGAAACAGCAGCAGCAGCAGGCAGAGGAGAAGAGGCTTCCCACTCACCTGATTCCTAAAGAGGAGGTGAGAGAAGTGGATGAGAGAGCAGAGACTTGGGCTGCCTTTTATAGCAGTCCTGCTCTGCCTGAGGCCCAGAGGCAACTTTGTGGAAGCCGTAATTTTCTGACCAGTACCTGTCAAATATGAACCATCCCAGTTAATGTTAGGGATTCAGTCCTGATTTCCTGCACTGCTGCCTTTTAATTTCCTGGCTAATTCTCTATGCTTTCCTACATGAAGTGTTATTTCTCTAAGTGCTGGGATGAGGGATTCAAGGGTTTCCTGGGCAAAACCAATGCTGGGTGCATTTAGAATGCTCAGACCATCACTTGGCAGCATCCTCTATGGACAAATATGTTCACTTGTGTCATTCCTGGTTTTGTTCAGGATATCAGCAAATGGGCGTCACTCTTGTGCTACTTGCCCACATACCCAAGGACTGCCATGTGAAGGCTCATGAGACATCTTTTTCTCTTGCTTTTCCCATCTCTGCATGTTGGTCACTTACTGTTGCACACAGTTCTGCATCTGCTGCGAGGGTTGGACCCTGTTGCTACTCAAAGAGTTCTCAGGGAAAAATTGTGTTGGTCTCATTTGGCTCGTCAGCTTTCTGTGCCCTCTCTGTGGGTCCTCTGGCAATATCAGGAGTTGTCTGGCGCCTGATCTTTGTCCAGGACAACTGAGTAGTTTTTCACTACGCTTGTCCCCTGTATCTCCTCAGCGGAGTTCCCAGAACTGCACGTCTTTTCTGGCTATTCCTGACTTTTTGCTGACTCTTTGGGACCATACAGATCTTTGCATCATTCTATGCTGAAGTGTTTGTACAGACAGACAGCATTCTGTTCTTGGGTGACCCTCCTTAGGGCATGTGCAGGTCAGAGCAGCAGGACTCTTCACAGGAGCATTCAGGATCTCAGCAACACACGTCTCCTTTGCCATCAGGAGTGGCATTTTGTGTGGAATCTACAGCTAAATGATCACGGCTTGAAGCTGGCAGAGAACTAGCACTGAAATCAGCTTTTGCCTCTTGTACTCTCCATTTCTTCTTTTATTGTGAGGGAGAAACAGCATGGCAGCCTGCCCACTTCCACAGTTTGTTATCATTCAGTGGATCCCCTTCTGGTGGAATGTTGCTGGTGGCAAGGTAGGACACAAGTTCTTCCTGTCCAGGCACATGCCAGATGCACCTCTACATCTCAGCAGCATGGTACAGACTGAGTATGGCTGAGCCCGCCCTGTAAATCGTTCTTGGACCAAAGGAACCTATATACAGGTGTTGCTCTGCTGTGAGATATATGGCAGTTGGATCTACCTACATAGCATAGCTGAGTGCTGTTCCCTTCCCTTTAGTGCTGTTGAGGGTCAGAATCTCTTTGTGTGATGCTTTTTCCTCCAGGAATTTTGTCCCATAAGTTGCTAGGAAAGATTAAGATCTGGGTAGTTGAGAATGACAAAAGAAGTAGCCAAGCTCAGGGGAGGTGGGTATCTGGCTGCATGGCTCATCTCTGAGGGTTTCTCCTGGAGGCCAGAGATGCCAAGACCTATTTGGAGTGGGAAAATGTGGTTGGGTGCAGCCCCTGGCTCTATTTCTCTCTCTGTTTTCTGAGGTGAGAGTGCAGCACAGTGGGGAGAATTTGTCGCCCCTTTTGTGTTTTGTCTCCTGCTGCCTTTCTTCTACTGTGAGGGGAGCTCTGCTTGTAAGAGCAGGTGTTGCACTGGGACCTTGTTAACACTCTACATCACTAAAAGGGGGACTTTTTACCATATGTCCAGGTGCTTGGAATCCTTACCTCACCTTTCCTAGCTCTGCTTGGAGCCAGGCTGCCACAGCTGGGCCCCTGCTGCTTCTTTGGCACTGCTCTGGGTTTTGCTGGACTGTAATCCCACATCTCCTGCTTGCTGAGACATCCTGTAGTTCCAATAAAAGCTGCTGAGCTTCTGATAATTCTTGTCCACAACCCCGAGATTTTAGCTGGTTCCTGCCTTTCCAACTTGTTCCTCCTGAGAGTCCAGCTGGGGCACTGAATCATCTGCCCCTCAGGCTTTGCAAACCAAAGTCTTTCTTCCATCCCTTCCAATCTCGGCCAAGCCGCCATTACCACTTGATCGCCAATCTCGCACCACAGCGCCCTCTGCTGCCATGGGGGAATCATCACACGCGCCCTGCCCAGCCAGGAGCCAGCAGCGCCCCTGCTGGCTGTGCCCGGAGGTGCGGTCCCCTCAGCCCTGCGTGTCTGGGCAGCAGCTGGGCCCTGCTGAGTGCTGAGGGACTGTGTGAGGCTTGGATCTCATCTCCTTGTTCCCAGGTGTGCTGGCTATAGACCCAAGGCCAGGCAATGAAGGAACAATAGGAAGAGATGAGTTGCGGGATGTCCCCAGGCATTGTTGTCTCCCATCCCCACTCCTTTGGAGCCAAATTCTCCGTGATGCCCTTTGGCTGCCAAGTAGCCAGGCATGTTCTTCATCAGCTCCAAGGGAGAAGGACATCAAATTAAAATCCGCTCCAGCGAGCCCCAAACATTGCGTCCTGCATCTTTTTCCTGAGGAGAATGGAAAAGTTGCCCCAGAACAACAGATGACTCAGACACAAAGGCATGAATGCAAGACAATTTTAATAAGTGTATAGAAGAAAAGGAGATGGCTCACAGAGAGCACCAGGAGCAGCCACTAAGATGGAGCTCCCATGTGGTGTTCTTTGCACTGCTCTGCAGAAGTAGGAAGAATGGCAGGTCCTGACTACACTGCCTTGGGGAGTGAGGGACAGAAATGGAGAGGACAATTGAACAAGGAAGGGATGGTCCAAAGTTCTAAAGACAATTTTCTGAAGCTCTATTTCCTGCCCAAAACCATGCTTTGAAGTCTTGGGTGTTCTTGCCGGAAGACATTGCCAGCAGGTTTAGCAGGGGCGGCATCTGTTGCCACCATAGCAGTTGGTGATGCAGGAGATGTCAAAGCCCCCAGAGCTGATGGGCACTCCACCACAGCTGAGGATGTTGCCAACAGCAGCAGAGGTGGAGGATCCCACGGCGGTGTTCTGTGGGGAGGAGCTGAGGATGGGCCCAGGCAGGGTCACCAGCACAGCAGGCGGCTCAATGACAACGTGGGAGCTCTGGCACTGCCTGACACAGCACTCATTGCAGCTGCTGGCCAGCGGGCAGGGGCCACAGGGCTGGCAGCAAGGGTCACAGGGCCTGCAGCAGGACATGGCTCGGGCTCACAGGTGCACCTAGAATGGAAGGAAGGGAGAAGGACAGAGTGAGGACACATGAGAAGCAGCGCTGCACCCAAACTCCCTGCAGCCAAGGCACCCCCTGGCCCCCATTGCAGTGCCCAGCTCAAAGCCCAGGAGCCACCGCAGCCAAATCCCAGCCTCTCTCCATCTGCATAAGACCTCCTCTCCCCTGCCCTCTCCCAGCACAAGCCTTGCAACAGCCCTGGGCTCCTGTAGCTCCTCTCAGCTGAGACCTCCACCCAGGCAACAGCTGGTCCTGAAGCAGCAGCAGCAGGCAGAGGAGAAGAGGCTTTCCACTCACCTGATTCCTGAAGAGGAGGTGAGAGAAGTGGATGAGAGAACAGAGACTTGGACTGCCTTTTATAGCAGTCCTGCCCTGCCTCAGGCCCAGAGGCAACTTTGTGGAAGCTGTAATTTTCTGACCAGTACCTGTCGAATGTGCACCATCCCAGTTAATGGTAGGGATTCAGTCCTGGTTTCCTGCACTGCTGCCTTTTCATTTCCTGGCTAATTCTCTGTGCTTTCCTACATGAAGTGTCATTTGTCTGAGCGCTGGAATGAGAGATTCAAGGGTTTCCTGGGCAAAACCAATGCTGGGTGCATTTAGAATGCTCAGACCATCACTTGGCAGCATCCGCTGTGGAAAAATATGCTCACCTGTGTCATTCCTGTGGGTTTAGTTTTGTTCAAGTTGTCAGGAATTGGACGTCAGTCTCGTGCTTCTTGCCCATATGCCCAAGGACTGCCATGTGAGGGGTCATGCAACATCATTTTTTGTTGCTTTTCACATCTCTCCATGATGGTCACTCCCTGTTGCACACAGGTCTGCATCAGCTGCGAGGGTTGGACTCTGTTTCTACTCAAAGAGTGCTTGGAGAAAAATTTTGTTGGTCTCATTTGTCTCATGGTCTTTCTATGCCCTCTCTGTGAGTCCCCTGGAAATACCAGGAGTTGTCTAGGGCCTGATCCTTCTCAAGGATACGTGAGTAGTTTTTTGCCACACATGTCCCCAGTATCTCATCTGCACAGTTCCTAGAGCTGCACAGTTCTTCTGTCCATTTTTGACTCTGTGCTGACTCTCTAGGAACATGCAGATCATTGCATTATTCCAGACAGGTTTCTTTGAGCAATTGTGCCTTATTCTGTGCTTGTGTTACCCTCCTGAGGGCATGTGCAGGTCAGAGCAGCAGGACTCTTCCCTGGAGTGTTCATGATCTCAGAGAGAAATGTTTCCTTTTCCATCAGGAATAGCACTTTGTATGGAATCCACAGCTGAATGGTCATGGCTTGAATCTCACCAAGAACTAGCACTGAAATCAGCTTCTGTCTCCTGAACTCTCCATTTCTTGTTTTATTGGGAGGGAGAGACACCAAGGCAGCCTGCCCACTTCTGCAGGTTGTTATTCAGTGGATCCCCTTCTGGTGGAACATTGCTGATGGCCAGGGTGGGACACAAGCTACTCCTGTCCAGGCAATTGCCAGACGCACCTTTACATCTCAGCCACCTGGTGCTTGTGGAGCTGGGCTGATCCCCCCCCACAAATAGTTCTTAGACCAAAGGACCCCAGATTCAGGTGTTGCTCTGCTTTGAGATATATGGCATTTGGATCTACCCACATAGGATATCTGAGTGTTGCTCCCTTCCCTGAAGCACTGTTGAGGGTTAGAATATTTTGTTTGATGCTTTTACATAAGGAATTTTCCCCCATAATTTGCTAGGAAATATTTATGATTGGGTAGTTGAGAATGACATAAGAATGCCCAATCTCAGGGTAGGAGGGCGTCTGGCTGCACATCTCTTATCTGTAGGTTTCTCCTGTAGGCCAGATTTGTCGAGATATTTGGAGTGGGAAAATGGGGTTGGGTGCAGCCTCTGGCACTCTTTCGCTCTCTCACCTTTCAGAGGGGAGAAAGACTGCAGTGCTATAGGGAGAATTCATCACCACTGCATGGTTTCATCTCCAGCTGCTGTTCTTCAACCGTGGGTAGATCGCTGCTTAAAAGAGCAGGCTTTGAACTGGGACCTTGTTAACACTCTACCTCAGTAAAAGAGGGACTTTTCACCATATGTTCAGATGCTCATCATGTCCACCTCTCCTGTCTGTGCAGTGCTTGGAGCCAGGCTGCTGATGCTGGCCACCTGCTGATTCTTTGTTGCTACTCTGGGTTTTGGTGCATTGGAGCCCACTTCCTGTTGAGACATCCTGCAGTTACAGCTACAGCAGCAGAGCTTAAAATACATACCATCCACCAACACGGGATTTTTACTCATTCTTGCCATTCGATCTTGCAGATCCCAAGAGTCCAGCTGGGATACTGGGATCAGCTGCCCCTCAGACTTTGTAAAGTCAAAACTTTCCTCCATCCCTTCCAATCTTGGCCAAGCCGCCATTACCACGTGACCCCCGAGCTCGCACCACAGCGCCCTCTGCTGCCATGGGGGAATCATCGCACGCGCCCTGCCCAGCCAGGAGCCAGCAGCGCCCCTGCTGGCTGTGCCCGGAGGTGCGGTCCCCTCAGCCCTGCGTGTCTGGGCAGCAGCTGGGCCCTGCTGAGTGCTGAGGGACTGTGTGAGGCTTGGATCTCATCTCCTTGTTCCCAGATGTGCTGGCCACAGGCCCTTTGCCAGGCAAAGAAGGAAGATTAAGAAGAGATGAGTTGTGGGCTGTTCACAGGTATTGATGATTCCCGTCTCTACTCCTTTGGAGCCAAAGTCTCCGTGATGCTCATTTGGATGGCAAGTAGCCAAGGATATCCTTCATCAGCTCCAAAGGAAAAGGGCAGAAAGTAAATTCCACTACAGCCAGCCCAAAACATTGAGTGCTCCATCTTTTTACTGAGCAAACTGGAGGAGTTGCCTCAGAACAACAGACGACTCAGGCAAAAATACTTGAATGCAAGACAATTTTAATAAGTTTACAGAAGGAAAGGAGATGGCTTACAGAGAGCACCAGGAGCAGCCACTAAGATGGAGCTCCCATGTGGTGTTCTTTGCACCGCCCTGCAGAGGTAGGAAGGATGGCAGGTCCAGACTAGACTGCCTTGGGGAGTGAGGGACAGAAATGGAGAGGACAATTGAACAAGGAAGGGATGGTCCAAAGTTCTAAAGACAATTTTCTGAAGCTCTATTTCCTGCCCAAAACCAAGCTTTGAAGTCTTGGGTGTTCTTGCCGGAAGACATTGCCAGCAGGTTTAGCAGGGACGGCATCTGCTGCCACCATAGCAGTTGGTGATGCAGGAGATGTCAAAGCCCCCAGAGCTGATGGGCACTCCGCCACAGCTGAGGATGTTGCCAACAGCAGCAGAGGTGGAGGATCCCACGGCGGTGTTCTGTGGGGAGGAGCTGAGGATGGGCCCAGGCAGGGTCACCAGTACAGCAGGCGGCTCAATGACAACGTGGGAGCTCTGGCACTGCCTGACACAGCACTCATTGCAGCTGCTGGCCAGCGGGCAGGGGCCACAGGGCTGGCAGCAAGGGTCACAGGGCTTGCAGCAGGACATGGCTCGGGCTCACAGGTGCACCTGGCACAGAGGGCAGGGAGAAGCACAAAGTGAGGACATATGAGAAGCAGCACGGCACCCAAACACACTGCAACCAAGGCACCTCCTGGCCCCCACTGCAGTGCCCAGCTCAAAGCCCAGAAGCCACCTGAGCCAAGTCCCAGCCTCTCTCTGTCTGCACAAGACCTCCTCTCCCCTGCCCTCTCCCAGCACAAGCAGCTCCCAGCCCTGGGCTCTTGCAGCCCCTCTCGGCTGAGACTTCCAGCCAGGCAAGAGCTGCTCTTGAAGCCGCAGCAGCCAGAGGAGGAGAAGTGGCTTTGCACTCACCTGATTCCCGAAGAGGAGGAGGTGAGAGAAGTGGATGAGAGAGCACAGGCTTGTGCTGCCTTTTATAGCAGTCCTGCACTGCCTTGTGCCAAGCGACACTTAGTAGAACTAATAATTTTCTGACCAGGTCATGTCAAATGTGCACCATTCCAGGTAATTGTATGGGCTGTGTCCTGTTTTCCTGTCCTTCTGCCTTTTCATTTCCTGGCTAATTTCTCATGCTTTCCCACATGAATTGCTACTTCTCTAAGTTGTGGGGTTAGAGGTTCTATGATTTCCAGGGCAGAAAGACATCATCACAGGCAGAAGACTCTGATCAAGGGCCAGTGGCATCCCATATAGACAGGTAATGTTGACCTGGGTCATTCCTGGGGGTTTATTTTTTGTCCAAGTTGTCAGGAAATGGGCATCACTCTTGTGCTTCACTTCCACGTGCCCAAGGACTCCCTTGTGAGGGGACATATTTTATGTCCACCGCAGAGTTCCTAGCTGGTGATGTTTCTTGGCCTTATTTGAGCATGCAGATTATTGTCTGGCTCCATGCAAATATCTGTAAGCCCTCGTGTGTCTGTCTGAGCTCGGGAACCCTCATCCTGGGAGCATGTGCAGGTCATGGCCAGGGGACTCTCCCCTTGTGTGTCCTTGAGCCCCACAGTGCTGCCTCTTGCACTTGTAGAGGGAGCCAATTCACAGCTCAATTGTGCAGCCTTTGGCCTTTCCGAGAAGTGTCCAGGGAACTGAAGCACAGCCTGCACCTCCTGCACTCTTCTGTTCTTGCTTTATATTCAGGGTGAAAGGCCAATAAATCTTTCTGGCCTCGGCAGATTGTCATCCCTAAATCAATCCTTTCTGGTGCAGTGTTGCTGGTGACCAAGAGGGGACACAGCCTCCTCATGTCAGGGCCAGTGCAAGATGCACTTGTACAGCTCAGCAACCTGGTGCTGAGGCAAAGGTTGAGATCTTCCTACAAGTATGTCTTGAACTGAAGGCACCATGTTCCTGTATTGCTCCACTGAGAGATGTAGGAGAGTTTCTCTGGAGGAGTCAACAGATTTGAGTCAAACTCTTTGGGTTCTCTAGTCCAGGTTTTCTATATCCCCGCCCAAAAAAACCTGAATCTCAGGGCCTAGCAATTGTGCCTTGGGAGCAGGAAAATATGACTTAGGACAAACTGATGAATTCCTGCTTCATTTTCTTATGCAGGTCCAGCAGATTGCACAGAAAGAAACTGTTGTATTCCAACTGGAACCCTCCATTCTGCATCCCACTGTGCTGCTTAAGGGTGGTGGAAATAGAAGAACCAGGAACAAAGGAAAAGAAAGAAAAAGAGATGGAGATGGATTAAAGTAATTTCAGTGCTTTTTTTCCCCCCTGTTTCTCACAATAAGGTGAATGTTCTCCAAGTCAAGCCTGGTTTTTCCTCTGATGGTAATGATGAGTAATCCCACTGTTTTTACCTTAACCCACAACATTTTCCAAATTATTTTCCCATGACCCATAAAAGATGGAGACTGAGACAGCAGCTGGGTGCGTCTGAAAGCTAGTTAAGGTCTCTGTGCTTTTGTAACAATTATGGTAATGAGAAATGTCTTTAGTGTTTTTCATTTACACAGCATTTTTCCGATTTCTGTGTGTGCCAGCAGAAGCAAATCTCTTTCTCTCACTGTTCCCCTCAGAGGACAGTGAGCAATGTTGTCATTTGGCTTTTGTGCTTGTGGTGCACCCTTTCTTGCAGGACATGTTTAATGAGGATCCAGAGAGGAACGGACCACACTGCCCCAGTTTAGAGGCAAGTTTAGGAGAAAAACACTCTGTAATGTGTGTTTAGTCTAAATAAATAGTTCCAGCAATCATTTTCCACAAATAAGAAATGAATGCTAGTGAATGAAAGCGAAGAAAACCCCAACCATTTATTGACAGATTGCCCACACTGCATGGGAAAAGGTAAATAAATGTTAGATATTAAACTGTCAGACCTTGCACCCCTCTCCCTTCCCCTCTCCCCACCAGGAAAAAAACCTAAAATGCCAGGCAAAGAAAAAAAAAACCACAACAGCTTGTCACATGGTGAGGAGAAAGATGGCACTGGCTCCTGTCTCAGGAGGAAAATCAATTCCAAAGTTTCACACAGCTTCTTGGGAAAACGGATGGGAACCTGGTGAATCCCTGGTTTTGGTCCCCTCTTCACAGCAGATAAAGCAGGAAGGGAAAAAACCTTCTTGCTTAAACTAACAAAAAACCCAAGCAGACAAAGCAAAAAAGTCAGACTCCCAGCACTCCTGACACTTGGGGGGTGAGGCTTGAAAAAGCCTGCTGAAGAACTGAATCCTCCTCCATCCCCTGGGACACACCTTAGAGATAAAGCAACCATATCTGGGGCATGAAGGACATGGTAAGGGAATAGACTAATCATGGTAAAACCACCCCAAGACACACACACAGCCAGAAGCTGGAATGCAGTAGATTCTAATGAGTCTAAAGAGAAAAATAAATTTTGAAGAGGAGGCAAGAGTAAAAAACTCAGCATGGACAGCCCAAGGTCAGTCCCCAACAGAGGCAGAAGTGAGGGAAGTCTGCCCTAGGCTAGTCTAGGATCAAGGATAGGAATCAAGGCTGAAAAAAGCAGAAAATAAAAAAGGAAAAAGCGGGAAAGGAGAAAGCAGTGGAAAGGAATGGGAGGCATGGACCATATTTTCAGAGTGTCCAGGCAGGCCCTTTCTGAAGAGCTTTCCCTTTGAAGGACAGGAGGCACATGTTTAGCCCATCTGAAAGCCATAGCCACAATATCCTTATTTGGAGTCTGGAATCATCATCTGAGCTCCTTCTCTGGTCTTTTACGGGAGTCTTTAGCAACATGGGCATCTCTGGCAGCAATCATGGCAGCTGGTGATGCAGGAGATGTCAAAGCCCCCTGGGTTGATGGGAACCCTGTCAGAGCTGAGGATAATGCCAACAGCAGCAGTGGTGGAGGATCCAGCCAGTGCCAGTCACTGACACCCTCAGCCCCCAGTTCCTTCTCTGCAGGAACCTGGACAGGGCCACAGCACCCACACCTCTCAAGGACAAGCCTTTTCATGCCACCTCCAGGCAGCCTTGGGGCTCTCAGCAGTTTCCCAGGGTCCTTGTTCCTGACTCATGCAGAAGGGTTGATATGACAGGGTTCTGTTTTCTCTGTGGGGACGGGGGAGTCCACTGGCCACAGAGGCCTTTGCCCCACAGTCCAGGAGCTGTGAGAAATGGATACTGTCACTGAGAATGAGGGATGTAGAGAGAAACTGTTAACTGTGCCGGGGAGGTGGATGGTGGAATATGGGGGAGTTTCTCTTCTCCCAAATCCAGAAGGGGAAACAGTGGCAGCCTTCAACATGGAGTGAGGATGGTTTCAGTTTTGGTTCTGTCGTCATGCTCACTTGATCCTGTGTAACCATTCAACACTGCCTGTGAACTAAGAAGCTGAGCAGAAGACTAGTGTGATGGACGTGTTTGAAGAGAGGAGGTTGTGGATTATCCCCAGGCACGGCTGTTTCCCATGCCCTGTCACCATTTGACATCATCTTCTCATGATGATCACTATTTGGGGGGAGCCAGGGAGGTGTTTGGGAGCTCCAAAAGATAAAGCACAAAATAAAGTCCACCGCGGAGTTTCCACCCACGGCTTCCTCCACCTTTTGAACTGAGCTGAATGGAAGTGTACCAGCATAAGGAAGGACAAAGCAGAGAGCCAGTTTTGGATGCAAAAAATATTTATTAACTGTAAGGAAGAGAAGGAGGTAGCAGAAAGAGGACACCAGGAGCATAGACGGGGGCACAGTGGGGGAGTCCATTTGCCTGGACTCCAGAGACAGGGAGGCAGGCAAACAGATCACACTAGGATGGCATCGGGTGGTGCAGACAGGAAAGGCAGGGAAGGGAAGAGAGTGGAAGAAAAGAGCAGTAAATCAAGGGCACAAATCCATTGTTCCAAAGATACATCTTCAGTGCAGCTCCACGTTCTGAGGTTCTGGAGGTTCTTGCCCAGGGATGTTGGCAGCAGCTTCTTTAGCAGGGACGACAACAACTGTTGCCATAGCAGTTGGTGATGCAGGAGATGTCAAAGCCCCCAGAGCTGATGGGCACTCCGCCACAGCTGAGGATGTTGCCAACAGCAGCAGAGGTGGAGGATCCCACGGCGGTGTTCTGTGGGGAGGAGCTGAGGATGGGCCCAGGCAGGGTCACCAGCACAGCAGGCGGCTCAATGACAACGTGGGAGCTCTGGCACTGCCTGACACAGCACTCATTGCAGCTGCTGGCCAGCGGGCAGGGGCCACAGGGCTGGCAGCAAGGGTCACAGGGCTTGCAGCAGGACATGGCTCACGGTCACAGGTGCACCTAAAATGGAAGACAGGGAGAAGCACAAAGTGAGGACACATGAGAAGCAGCACTGCACCCAAACACTCTGCAGCCAAGGCACCTCCTGGCCCCCATTGCAGTGCCCAGCTCAAAGCCCAGGAGCCACCTCAGGCAAGTCCCAGCCTCTCTCTGTCTGCAAAAGACTTTCTCTCCCTCGCCCTCTCCCAGAAAAAGCAGCTCCCAGACATGCACTACGACAGCCCCTCTCAGCTGAGACCTCCAGCCAGGCAAGACCTGGTCTTGAAGCAGCAGCAGGTGGAGGAGAAGAGGCTTCCCACACACCTGATTCCTGAGGAGGAGGTGAGAGAAGTGGAGAGAGCAGAGACTTGGGCTGCCTTTTATAGCAGTCCTGCCCTGCCTCAGGCCCACAGGCACCTTAGTGGAAGTCATAATTTCCTGACCAGCTCATGTCAAATGTGCACTAATCCCAGTTAATGGTAGGGATTCAGACCTGGTTTCCTGCACTGCAGCCTCTATTTCCTGGCTTCTGCCCTGTGCGTTCCTATCTAAATACTCCTTGAAGGGCCAGGAATGAGAGATCCAAGACTTTCCGGGATATGGACACGTCAGAGTAGGCAGAATGCTTGGATCATGGTCTGGTGGCATTCCATGCAGGCACATGACCTGAACCTGTGTCATTCCTGTGGGTTTCTTTGTGGCCAAGCACTCAGGGCATCACTCTCATTCTTCCTGTTTTCCTGCCCTTCTCTCCCGCATCCCTTTGTGACATCCCCTGAGTTTTCACATGCAGCCTGTTTTCCTGGCCCATTTTGGGAATGGATAGGGGACAGAAGGTGTTCTTTGTGGTCTTGCTTCCCCTCTATTACGTCTCCCTTTCGTCAGCACTCCATGCCTGCTTCTGCAACTCGTTCCTGCTCTTGCCCTGGGCTGGGCTGCGAGCTGTGCTGGATGGCCCTTGGCTGGATGGATGGTGCCTTGCAAGCTGCTCTGTCAATCCCCTTTCTCAGGCAGAATGACAAGATAAAACCAAACTGATAACAACTTGAAGCTTGAGTGTTGGAAGTTTGCCAAAGGTAAAGGGAAAGATTACGCATGAACGAGTACACCGGGAAAGAAAATGAAATTATGGCCTCCTTCCCTCAGGAAGTGATGGCTGGCAATTTGCCAGGAAGCAGGGCTTCCACCTGTGTCATGGTTGCTCATGATGGCACACTTTGTGACCAAGGCTGCAGAAATGGGCTCTGTGAGAAGAGTCCAGTGGCTCCAGACAGCTGTGACTGAGTCAGCTCCAGCTGTGTCCAAAGGGGACTCAGCACTGCCCAACACGGAGCACATTTGTCACACTGCTGATGCCTCTGTGCAAGCAGATTTCCTTAGAAATGGTTTGGGCTGGAAGGCATGCTTCGAGAGCATTTCTTTCCTGTTCCACCTTCCTCAATAGTTGGCCACCCACTAAACCAGTTGAGTTTAAACCTCCCTCTTGATCCAATTTGTGTCCAGACCAGTCTTGCACACTTGCAGGGCTGAGGAATCTAAACCCTTTCTGGGCAAGGTGTTTCTATGCCTCCGCTATCTCACAGAGAGAGGATATCTTTGCCAGGTCCAAAGGAAAGGGAAAAATAAAATTTTACTGCGGGAATTGCAATGCTGAGCTTCCTGCCCCCTTTTTCCCGTAAGTAAACTGGAGGACATGTCAGATAAAGAAGGAGGAATCAGAGGCCAGCATTTGAATGCAAAAGGAACTTTACTGAGTCAAAAGAAGCAAATATGGAGGGTCAGGGAGGGCATCCAAGAGAAGCAACTAAGATGCAGCAGGGAGGACTGATGTCCTGGGTTGTGAAGGGAAGGAAGACAGCAGGTCCCACTAGGCAGGCATTGAGTGGTAGTGATGAAAGGAGAGGAAGGCATGACAAAAAAAAAGAGGAGAACCAGAAGGAGACAATAGTCCAAAGCCTTAAATCAATTAACCCAGAATTCCATTTTCATTCCAGAACCATGTTCCGAGGTCTTGGAGGTTCTTGCCTGATGATGTTGCCGACAGCATCATTAGCAGGGACGACAGCATCTGCTGCCACCATAGCAGTTGGTGATGCAGGAGATGTCAAAGCCCCCAGAGCTGATGGGCACTCCCTCACAGCTGAGGATGCTGCCAACAGCGGCAGAGGCGGAGGATCCCACGGCGGTGTTCTGTGGGGAGGAGCTGAGGATGGGCCCAGGCAGGGTCACCAGCACAGCAGGCGGCTGAATGACAACGTGGGAGCTCTGGCACTGCCTGACACAGCACTCAGTGCAGCTGCTGGCCAGCGGGCAGGGGCCACAGGGCTGGCAGCAAGGCTCGCAGGGCCGGCACTGCTGGCACTTCTCAGAGCAGGACATGTCTGGAGCCTGGCGCTGCACCTGGCACAGAGGGCAGGGAGGAAGCAGAGCACACGCACACCTCAGACACAGCCCGCAAGGCAGCCCCAGCAGCACAAGGCCCCTGCTGCCTGCACAGCTCCAGCCTGGCCAGCCCCAACCTGGGCATCCTTTGCCTCAGCCCAGCACCCTCCTTCCCAGCTCAGCCAGGCCCAGCTCTGCTCCTGCCTAACCTGCAGGAAAATCAGCCCCTCAGCCCAGCCTCAGCCTCTGGCCAGAACACTCGCTGTCCCCTCTGCCCACACCAGCACCAGTGCACAACAGACCCAGAAGAACAAGGAGCAGCAACAAGGGCCAGAAAGCTCAATGCTGTCTTGGAGAGGGTGGAGGAGAAAGGGGCTTCCAACTCACCTGGTTCCCAAGGAGCAGGAGGTGACAGAAGTGGATGAGAGAGCCCCCAGTGTGGCTGCCTTTTATCCTGGCCCCACAGTGCCTCAGGGCCCACAGTTTGTGCTGCGCAGGTGACGATATTCCTGCATGATCCCAAACGAATGGAAAGATCTCTGGGAATGGTATGGCATGAGTTGGATTTTCCCTCTACCATGACTTTGCATTTCCTGGCATACCTCATTCCCAATCCCTCACGGACAATTCTTTTGAGTGCTTGTATGTGTGTTTCCATGATTCCTGGGGGCAAGGATGTGTCAGTGTGGTCATAAAACATGAACTATGTGCAGAAGGGATAACAAGGAGGCAGGTGATGGCTGCCTGAGGCATTCTTTGGGTATTTTGTGTTCCTGCTGACTGGAAGTGCCTCATCCACTCCCAGCCCCCCAGTCTTTGGCTCATCACCCAATGGCTCTCCTTCATGCCTTGCCTTTGAGGTAAAACCTCTTTGCCTTCCTCCTGAGCCTTCACAGTGCATGAGACTCCTGTAGCAGGGCTACCTGAGCTTGTGTCCTCCTTGGTGTTGTCAGAATCTGCTCTGGCTGGGAGCTCCCCAGCATCTCCTCAGTGCCACCCTTTCCTCAGGCCTCTGCCCCATGTGCTCCCCCACAATCATGTGCGTGGCAGTGTGGCTGTGGCCCAGTGTGTGCCAGTGTCTGCACACGCCTGTGCTTGTGCCCTGCTGGGAACAGCCCCTGAGAGCCTCTGGCCTGCACGGGGATGGTTGTGCACAGGGCAGGGCCCTTGTGTGCAACCCCCCTGCCCGTGTGCCTGTGCCCGTGTGCTGGGCTCTGTGCTCTGGGCTCAACTCTGAGCACCCCTGGCCAGACTGGCAGTGTGTCAGTGCCCTGGCTGTGTGTGCACAGCTGGGCCTGAGCTGAGCTCTCAGCCCAGCCATTGCACGGCCTGGAGGGCCTTCCCTGCCCAGCAGGGCCAGCCACTGACACACACTCAGCCCCCAGTTCCTTCTCTGCAGGAACCTGCACAGGGCCACGGCACTCACATCTCTCAGGGACAATCCCAAACCCAGGCCATCCCTTCAGTGCCACCTCCAGGCACCCTTGGGGCCTTCAGCTGTTTCCCAGGTTCCTTGTTCCTGCCCCATGGAGAAGTTTTGATGTGGCAGAGTACTGTTTTCTCTGTGGGGATTGGAGAGTCCACTGACCACAGTGGCCTTTGCCCTATAGTCCAGGAGCTGTGGGAAAATGTTTCTGTCAAAGAGAAGGAGTCAGCTGGAGAAAAACATTTGACCATGTCTGGGATTTGGTGGCCAGGAAATGGGAGAGTTTCTCCTCTCCCAAATCCAGAAGAGGAAACAGTGGCATCCTCCAACATGGTGCCAGAATGTTTTTGGTTCTGTCCTCATGTGAAATTGATCCTGTGAAACCCCTCATCCCTGCTTGTCTGGTTTAGGGCTGAGCAGAAAGCCAAAGAGATGAGGTTGTAGAATATCCCCAGGCACTGTTGTTTCCCACTCCCACTCCTGTGACCATTTGACATCATCTTCTTCCGATGATCAGTATTTTGGTGAAGCCAGGGATGTGTTTTAGAGCTACAATAGAAAAGGCACATAGTAAAGGCCACCGCGGAGTGTCCACCCTCAGCTTCCTCCAGCTTTTGCCCTGAGTTGAGTGGAAGAGTTCCCACACAAGGAATGAGAAAGCAGAGGACCAGGTTTGGATGCAAAATGACTTTATTGAGTCTAAGGTAGAGAAGAAGGTAGCTGAAAGAGGACAAAAGGAGCAGCCAGTGGGGCCCAGTGGGGATGTCCATTTGCCGGGCCAGCAGAGGGACAGAAGGAGGTCAAAGAGGCCCCACTAGGCTGGCAAAGGGAGGTGCTGACAGGAAAGGCAGGGAAGGGAAGGAAGAGGGTGGAAGAAAAGAGCAGTAAATCAAGGGCACAAATCCATTGTTCCAAAGATCCATCTTCAGTGCAGCTCCACGTTCTGACGTTATGGAGGTTCTGGCCCAGACATGTTACCAGCAGCTTTAGCAGGGACGACAACAACTGTTGCCATAGCAGTTGGTGATGCAGGAGATGTCAAAGCCCCCAGAGCTGATGGGCACTCCGCCACAGCTGAGGATGTTGCCAACAGCAGCAGAGGTGGAGGATCCCACGGCGGTGTTCTGTGGGGAGGAGCTGAGGATGGGCCCAGGCAGGGTCACCAGCACAGCAGGCGGCTCAATGACAACGTGGGAGCTCTGGCACTGCCTGACACAGCACTCATTGCAGCTGCTGGCCAGTGGGCAGGGGCCACAGGGCTGGCAGCAAGGGTCACAGGGCTTGCAGCAGGACATGGCTCGGGCTCACAGGTGCACCTGGCACAGAGGGCATGGAGAAGCACAAAGTGAGGACATATGAGAAGCAGCACGGCACCCAAACACCCTGCAGCCAAGACACCTCCTGTCCCCCACTGCAGTGCCCAGCTCAAAGCCCAGGAGCCACCTGAGCCAAGTCCCAGCCTCTCTCTGTCTGCACAAGACCTTCTCTCCCCTGCCCTCTCCCAGCACAAGCAGCTCCCAGCCCTGCACTACGACAGCCCCTCTCAGCTGAGACCTCCAGCCAGTCAAGGACTGGTCTTGAAGCAGCAGCAGCAGGTGGAGAAGAGGCTTCCCACTCACCTGATTCCTGAGGAGGTGAGAGAAGTGGATGAGAGAGCAGAGACTTGGGCTGCCTTTTATAGCAGTCCTGCCCTGCCTCAGGCCCACAGGCACCTTAGTGGAAGTCATAATTTTCTGACCAGCTCATGTCAAATGTGCACCATCCCAGTTAATGGCAGGGGTTCTGTCCTGGTTTCCTGCACTGCAGCCTCTATTTCCTGACTTCTGCCCTGTGTTTTCCTCTCTGAAGACTCTTTCTAGGGCCAGAAATGAGTGATCCAAGAATTTCCGGGATATGGACACGTCAGAGTAGGCAGAATGCTTGGATCATGGTCTGGTGGCATTCCATGCAGGCGCATGACCCAAACCTGTGTCATTCCTGTGGGTTTGGCCAAAGCACAAAGGCCAAGCACTCAGGGCATCACTCTCATTCTTCCTCTATCCCTGCCCATCTCTACCGCTTCCCTTTGTGACATCCCATGAGTTTTCACATGCAGCCTGTTTTCCTGGCCCATTTTGGGAATGGATAGGGGACAGAAGGTGTTCTTTGTGGTCTTGCTTCCCCTCTATTACATCTCCCTTTGGTCAGCACTCCATGCCTGCTTCTGCAGCTCGTTCCTGCTCTTGCCCTGGGCTGGGCTGCGAGCTGTGCTGGATGGCCCTTGGCTGGATGGATGGTGCCTTGCAAGCTGCTCTGTCAATCCCCTTTCTCAGGCAGAATGACAAGATAAAACCAAACTGATAACAACTTGAAGCTTGAGTGTTGGAAGTTTGCCAAAGCTAAAGGGAAAGATTATGCATGCACGAGTACACTGGGAAAGAAAATGAAATTATGGCCTCCTTCCCTCAGGAAGTGATGGCTGGCAATTTGCCAGGAAGCAGGGCTTCCACCTGTGTCATGGTTGCTCATGATGGCACACTTTGTGACCAAGGCTGCAGAAATGGGCTCTGTGAGAAGAGTCCAGTGGCTCCAGCCAGCTGTGACTGAGTCAGCTCCAGCTGTGTGCAAAGGGGACTCAGCACTGCCCAGCACTGAGCACATTTGTCCCACTGCCGATGCCTCTGTGCAAGCAGATTTCATTCAAAATGGTTTGGGCTGGAAGGCAACTTCAAGACCATTTCTTACTCATCCTCCTTCCCTCAAAGAGGGTCACTGATGAAACCCACTTAACGAGCTTTCTCCAAGCTTTTCCCAATTTGGTCCTGCACACTTCCAGCGCTGAGGCATGCAAACCATTTTGGGCATGTTAAAAACATTGCCTCAGTGTCCTCACAGAGAGGGACATCTTTGTCAGCTCCAAGGGAAATGGAAAAATAAAATTACAAGGCAGGGATTGCAACGCTGTTCTTCCTCCACACTTTTGCAATTGAGCAAAGTTGAAGAGTTGTCACGGAAAGAAGGAGAAATCAGAGACCAAGGTCTGAATGCAATAGAAACTTTATTGAGTCAAAATTAGAAAATATGGAGTATCAGAGAGGGCGCTCGAGAACAGCAAGAAAGATGCAGTAGCATGTCTGACCTACTGCGTTGCCAAGGGAAGGAAGCCAGTAGGTGCCACTACCCTGGCATTGAGTGGTGGTGACAGGAAAGGAAGGGAAGAGATAAATGAGAGGAGGACAATAAGGAAACAATAGTCCAAAGCTCATAATACATTGTGTTAAATTCTGTCTTCATTCGATCATCACAGTCCGAGGTCTTTGAGGTTCATGCCAGAGGACGTTGGTGGCAGCATCTTTAGCAGGGACGACAGCATGTGCTGCCACCACAGCAGTTGGTGATGCAGGAGATGTCAAAGCCCCCAGAGCTGATGGGCACTCCCTCACAGCTGAGGATGCTGCCAACAGCAGCAGAGGCGGAGGATCCCACGGCGGTGTTCTGTGGGGAGGAGCTGAGGATGGGCCCAGGCAGGGTCACCAGCACAGCAGGCGGCTGAATGACAACGTGGGAGCTCTGGCACTGCCTGACACAGCACTCAGTGCAGCTGCTGGCCAGCGGGCAGGGGCCACAGGGCTGGCAGCAAGGCTCGCAGGGCCGGCACTGCTGGCACTTCTCAGAGCAGGACATGTCTGGAGCCTGGCGCTGCACCTGGCACAGAGGGCAGGGAGGAAGCAGAGCACACGCACACCTCAGACACAGCCCGCAAGGCAGCCCCAGCAGCACAAGGCCCCTGCTGCCTGCACAGCTCCAGCCTGGCCAGCCCCAACCTGGGCATCCTTTGCCTCAGCCCAGCACCCTCCTTCCCAGCTCAGCCAGGCCCAGCTCTGCTCCTGCCTAACCTGCAGGAAAATCAGCCCCTCAGCCCAGCCTCAGCCTCTGGCCAGAACACACGCTGTCCCCTCTGCCCACACCAGCACCAGTGCACAACAGACCCAGAAGAACAAGGAGCAGCAACAAGGGCCAGAAAGCTCAATGCTGTCTTGGAGAGGGTGGAGGAGAAAGGGGCTTGCAACTCACCTGGTTCCCAAGGAGCAGGAGGTGACAGAAGTGGATGAGAGAGCCCCCAGTGTGGCTGCCTTTTATCCTGGCCCCACAGTGCCTCAGGGCCCACAGTTTGTGCTGTGCATGTGACGATATTCCTGCATGATCCCAAATGAATGGAAAGATCTCTGGGAATGGTATGGCATGAGTTGGATTTTCCCTCTACCATGACTTTGCATTTCCTGGCTTACCTCATTCCCAATCCCTCACGGACAATTCTTTTAAGTGCTTGTATGTGTGTTTCCATGATTCCTGGGGGCAAGGATGTGTCAGTGTGGTCATAAAACATGAACTATGTGCAGAAGGGATCACAAGGAGGCAGGTGATGGCTGCCTGAGGCATTCTTGGGGATATTTTGTGTTCTTGCTGACTGCAAGTGCCTCATCTGCTCCCAGCCCTCCAGTCTTTGGCTCATCACCCAACGGCTCTCCTTCATGCCTTGCCTTTGAGGTGAAACCCTGTTTGCCTTCCTCCTCAGCCTTCACAGTGCATGAGACTCCTGTAGCAGGGCTACCTGAGCTTGTGTCCTGCCTGGTGTTGTCAGAATCTGCTCTGGCTGGGAGCTCCCCAGCATCTCCTCAGTGCCATCCCTTCCTCAGGCATCTGCCCCATGTGCTCCCCCACAATCATGTGCGTGGCAGTGTGGCTGTGGCCCAGTGTGTGCCAGTGTCTGCACATGCCTGTGCTTGTGCCCTGCTGGGAACAGCCCCTGAGAGCCTCTGGCCTGCACGGGGATGGTTGTGCACAGGGCAGGGCCCTTGTGTGCAACCCCCCTGCCCATGTGCCTGTGCCCGTGTGCTGGCCTCTGTGCTCTGGGCTCAACTCTGAGCACCCCTGGCCAGGCTGGCAGTGTGTCAGTGCCCTGGCTGTGTGTGCACAGCTGGGCCTGAGCTGAGCTCTCAGCCCAGCCATTGCACGGCCTGGAGGGCCTTCCCTGCCCAGCAGGGCCAGCCACTGACACACACTCAGCCCCCAGTTCCTTCTCTGCAGGAACCTGCACAGGGCCACGGCACTCACATCTCTCAGGGACAATCCCAAACCCAGGCCATCCCTTCAGTGCCACCTCCAGGCACCCTTGGGGCCTTCAGCTGTTTCCCAGGTTCCTTGTTCCTGCCCCATGGAGAAGTTTTGATGTGGCAGAGTACTGTTTTCTCTGTGGGGATTGGAGAGTCCACTGACCACAGTGGCCTTTGCCCTATAGTCCAGGAGCTGTGGGAAAATGTTTCTGTCAAAGAGAAGGAGTCAGCTGGAGAAAAACATTTGACCATGTCTGGGATTTGGTGGCCAGGAAATGGGAGAGTTTCTCCTCTCCCAAATCCAGAAGAGGAAACAGTGGCATCCTCCAACATGGTGCCAGAATGTTTTTGGTTCTGTCCTCATGTGAAATTGATCCTGTGAAACCCCTCATCCCTGCTTGTCTGGTTTAGGGCTGAGCAGAAAGCCAATGAGAGGGAGGAGTTTAAAGAGAGGAGGTTGTAGAATATCCCCAGGCACTGCTGTTTCCCACTCCCACTCCTGTGACCATTTGACATCATCTTCTTCCGATGATCAGTATTTTGGTGAAGCCAGGGATGTGTTTTAGAGCTACAATAGAAAAGGCCCATAGTAAAGGCCACCGCGGAGTGTCCACCCTCAGCTTCCTCCAGCTTTTGCCCTGAGTTGGGTGGAAGAGTTCCCACACAAGGAATGAGAAAGCAGAGGACCAGGTTTGGATGCAAAATGACTTTATTGAGCCTAAGGTAGAGAAGAAGGTACCTGAAAGAGGACAAAAGGAGCAGCCAGTGGGGCCCTGTGGGGACGTCCATTTGCCGGGCCAGCAGAGGGACAGAAGGAGATCAAAGAGGCCCCACTAGGCTGGCAAAGGGAGGTGCTGACAGGAAAGGCAGGGAAGGGAAGAGGGTGGAAGAAAAGAGCAGTAAATCAAGGGCACAAATCCATTGTTCCAAAGATACATCTTCAGTTCAGCTCCACGTACTGAGGTTGTGGAGGTTCTGGCCCAGAGATGTTGCCAGCAGCTTTAGCAGGGACGACAACAACTGTTGCCATAGCAGTTGGTGATGCAGGAGATGTCAAAGCCCCCAGAGCTGATGGGCACTCCGCCACAGCTGAGGATGTTGCCAACAGCAGCAGAGGTGGAGGATCCCACGGCGGTGTTCTGTGGGGAGGAGCTGAGGATGGGCCCAGGCAGGGTCACCAGCACAGCAGGCGGCTCAATGACAACGTGGGAGCTCTGGCACTGCCTGACACAGCACTCATTGCAGCTGCTGGCCAGTGGGCAGGGGCCACAGGGCTGGCAGCAAGGGTCACAGGGCTTGCAGCAGGACATGGCTCGGGCTCACAGGTGCACCTGGCACAGAGGGCATGGAGAAGCACAAAGTGAGGACATATGAGAAGCAGCACGGCACCCAAACACCCTGCAGCCAAGGCACCTCCTGGCCCACATTGCAGTGCCCAGCTCAAAGCCCAGGAGCCACCTGAGCCAAGTCCCAGCCTCTCTCTGTCTGCACAAGACCTTCTCTCCCCTGCCCTCTCCCAGCACAAGCAGCTCCCAGCCCTGCACTACGACAGCCCCTCTCAGCTGAGACCTCCAGCCTGTCAAGGACTGGTCTTGAAGCAGCAGCAGCAGGTGGAGAAGAGGCTTCCCACTCACCTGATTCCTGAGGAGGTGAGAGAAGTGGATGAGAGAGCAGAGACTTGGGCTGCCTTTTATAGCAGTCCTGCCCTGCCTCAGGCCCACAGGCACCTTAGTGGAAGTCATAATTTTCTGACCAGCTCATGTCAAATGTGCACCATCCCAGTTAATGGCAGGGGTTCTGTCCTGGTTTCCTGCACTGCAGCCTCTATTTCCTGACTTCTGCCCTGTGTTTTCCTCTCTGAAGACTCTTTCTAGGGCCAGAAATGAGTGATCCAAGAATTTCCGGGATATGGAGACGTCAGAGTAGGCAGAATGCTTGGATCATGGTCTGGTGGCATTCCATGCAGGCGCATGACCCAAACCTGTGTCATTCCTGTGGGTTTGGCCAAAGCACAAAGGCCAAGCACTCAGGGCATCACTCTCATTCTTCCTGTTTTCCTGCCCATCTCTACTGCTTCCCTTTGTGACATCCCATGAGTTTTCACATGCAGCCTGTTTTCCTGGCCCATTTTGGGAATGGATAGGGGACAGAAGGTGTTCTTTGTGGTCTTGCTTCCCCTCTATTACATCTCCCTTTGGTCAGCACTCCATGCCTGCTTCTGCAGCTCGTTCCTGCTCTTGCCCTGGGCTGGGCTGCGAGCTGTGCTGGATGGCCCTTGGCTGGATGGATGGTGCCTTGCAAGCTGCTCTGTCAATCCCCTTTCTCAGGCAGAATGACAAGATAAAACCAAACTGATAACAACTTGAAGCTTGAGTGTTGGAAGTTTGCCAAAGGTAAAGTGAAAGATTATGCATGCACGAGTACACTGGGAAAGAAAATGAAATTATGGCCTCCTTCCCTCAGGAAGTGATGGCTGGCAATTTCCCAGGAAGCAGGGCTTCCACCTGTGTCATGGTTGCTCATGATGGCACACTTTGTGACCAAGGCTGCAGAAATGGGCTCTGTGAGAAGAGTCCAGTGGCTCCAGACAGCTGTGACTGAGTCAGCTCCAGCTGTGTCCAAAGGGGACTCAGCACTGCCGAACACTGCGCACATTTGTCACACTGCTGATGCCTCTGAGAATGCAGATTTCATTCAAAATGGTTTGGGCTGGAAGGCAACTTCAAGACCATTTCTTACTCATCCTCCTTCCCTCAAAGAGGGTCACTGATGAAACCCACTTAACGAGCTTTCTCCAAGCTTTTCCCAATTTGGTCCTGCACACTTCCAGGGCTGAGGCATGCAAACCATTTTGGGCATGTTAAAAACATTGCCTCAGTGTCCTCACAGAGAGGGACATCTTTGTCAGCTCCAAGGGAAATGGAAAAATAAAATTACAAGGCAGGGATTGCAACGCTGTTCTTCCTCCACACTTTTGCAATTGAGCAAAGTTGAAGAGTTGTCACGGAAAGAAGGAGAAATCAGAGACCAAGGTCTGAATGCAATAGAAACTTTATTGAGTCAAAATTAGAAAATATGGAGTATCAGAGAGGGCGCTCGAGAACAGCAAGAAAGATGCAGTAGCATGTCTGACCTACTGCGTTGCCAAGGGAAGGAAGCCAGTAGGTGCCACTACCCTGGCATTGAGTGGTGGTGACAGGAAAGGAAGGGAAGAGATAAATGAGAGGAGGACAATAAGGAAACAATAGTCCAAAGCTCATAATACAATGTGTTAAATGCTGACTTCATTCGATCATCACAGTCCGAGGTCTTTGAGGTTCATGCCAGAGGACGTTGGTGGCAGCATCTTTAGCAGGGACGACAGCATGTGCTGCCACCACAGCAGTTGGTGATGCAGGAGATGTCAAAGCCCCCAGAGCTGATGGGCACTCCCTCACAGCTGAGGATGCTGCCAACAGCAGCAGAGGCGGAGGATCCCACGGCGGTGTTCTGTGGGGAGGAGCTGAGGATGGGCCCAGGCAGGGTCACCAGCACAGCAGGCGGCTGAATGACAACGTGGGAGCTCTGGCACTGCCTGACACAGCACTCAGTGCAGCTGCTGGCCAGCGGGCAGGGGCCACAGGGCTGGCAGCAAGGCTCGCAGGGCCGGCACTGCTGGCACTTCTCAGAGCAGGACATGTCTGGAGCCTGGCGCTGCACCTGGCACAGAGGGCAGGGAGGAAGCAGAGCACACGCACACCTCAGACACAGCCCGCAAGGCAGCCCCAGCAGCACAAGGCCCCTGCTGCCTGCACAGCTCCAGCCTGGCCAGCCCCAACCTGGGCATCCTTTGCCTCAGCCCAGCACCCTCCTTCCCAGCTCAGCCAGGCCCAGCTCTGCTCCTGCCTAACCTGCAGGAAAATCAGCCCCTCAGCCCAGCCTCAGCCTCTGGCCAGAACACACGCTGTCCCCTCTGCCCACACCAGCACCAGTGCACAACAGACCCAGAAGAACAAGGAGCAGCAACAAGGGCCAGAAAGCTCAATGCTGTCTTGGAGAGGGTGGAGGAGAAAGGGGCTTCCAACTCACCTGGTTCCCAAGGAGCAGGAGGTGACAGAAGTGGATGAGAGAGCCCCCAGTGTGGCTGCCTTTTATCCTGGCCCCACAGTGCCTCAGGGCCCACAGTTTGTGCTGTGCATGTGACGATATTCCTGCATGATCCCAAATGAATGGAAAGATCTCTGGGAATGGTATGGCATGAGTTGGATTTTCCCTCTACCATGACTTTGCATTTCCTGGCTTACCTCATTCCCAATCCCTCACCGACAATTCTTTTAAGTGCTTGTATGTGTGTTTCCATGATTCCTGGGGGCAAGGATGTGTCAGTGTGGTCATAAAACATGAACTATGTGCAGAAGGGATCACAAGGAGGCAGGTGATGGCTGCCTGAGGCATTCTTGGGGATATTTTGTGTTCTTGCTGACTGGAAGTGCCTCATCTGCTCATAGCCCTCCAGTCTTTGGCTCATCACCCAACGGCTCTCCTTCATGCCTTGCCTTTGAGGTAAAACCTCTTTGCCTTCCTCCTCAGCCTTCACAGTGCATGAGACTCCTGTAGCACGGCTACCTGAGCTTGTGTCCTGCTTGGTGTTGCCAGAATCTGCTCTGCCTGGGAGCTCCCCAGCATCTCCTCAGTGCCATCCCTTCCTCAGGCCTCTGCCCCATGTGCTCCCCCACAATCATGTGCGTGGCAGTGTGGCTGTGGCCCAGTGTGTGCCAGTGTCTGCACATGCCTGTGCTTGTGCCCTGCTGGGAACAGCCCCTGAGAGCCTCTGGCCTGCACGGGGATGGTTGTGCACAGGGCAGGGCCCTTGTGTGCAACCCCCCTGCCCGTGTGCCTGTGCCCGTGTGCTGGGCTCTGTGCTCTGGGCTCAACTCTGAGCACCCCTGGCCAGGCTGGCAGTGTGTCAGTGCCCTGGCTGTGTGTGCACAGCTGGGCCTGAGCTGAGCTCTCAGCCCAGCCATTGCACGGCCTGGAGGGCCTTCCCTGCCCAGCAGGGCCAGCCACTGACACACACTCAGCCCCCAGTTCCTTCTCTGCAGGAACCTGCACAGGGCCACGGCACTCACATCTCTCAGGGACAATCCCAAACCCAGGCCATCCCTTCAGTGCCACCTCCAGGCACCCTTGGGGCCTTCAGCTGTTTCCCAGGTTCCTTGTTCCTGCCCCATGGAGAAGTTTTGATGTGGCAGAGTACTGTTTTCTCTGTGGGGATTGGAGAGTCCACTGACCACAGTGGCCTTTGCCCTATAGTCCAGGAGCTGTGGGAAAATGTTTCTGTCAAAGAGAAGGAGTCAGCTGGAGAAAAACATTTGACCATGTCTGGGATTTGGTGGCCAGGAAATGGGAGAGTTTCTCCTCTCCCAAATCCAGAAGAGGAAACAGTGGCATCCTCCAACATGGTGCCAGAATGTTTTTGGTTCTGTCCTCATGTGAAATTGATCCTGTGAAACCCCTCATCCCTGCTTGTCTGGTTTAGGGCTGAGCAGAAAGCCAATGAGAGGGAGAAGTTTAAAGAGAGGAGGTTGTAGAATATCCCCAGGCACTGTTGTTTCCCACTCCCACTCCTGTGACCATTTGACATCATCTTCTTCCGATGATCAGTATTTTGGTGAAGCCAGGGATGTGTTTTAGAGCTACAATAGAAAAGGCCCATAGTAAAGGCCACCGCGGAGTGTCCACCCTCAGCTTCCTCCAGCTTTTGCCCTGAGTTGAGTGGAAGAGTTCCCACACAAGGAATGAGAAAGCAGAGGACCAGGTTTGGATGCAAAACAACTTTATTGAGTCTAAGGTAGAGAAGAAGGTACCTGAAAGAGGACAAAAGGAGCATCCAGTGGGGCCCAGTGGGGATGTCCATTTGCCGGGCCAGCAGAGGGACAGAAGGAGGTCAAAGAGGCCCCACTAGGCTGGCAAAGGGAGGTGCTGACAGGAAACGCAGGGAAGGGAAGAGGGTGGAAGAAAAGAGCAGTAAATCAAGGGCACAAATCCATTGTTCCAAAGATCCATCTTCAGTGCAGCTCCACGTTCTGACGTTATGGAGGTTCTGGCCCAGAGATGTTGCCAGCAGCTTTAGCAGGGACGACAACAACTGTTGCCATAGCAGTTGGTGATGCAGGAGATGTCAAAGCCCCCAGAGCTGATGGGCACTCCGCCACAGCTGAGGATGCTGCCAACAGCAGCAGAGGTGGAGGATCCCACGGCGGTGTTCTGTGGGGAGGAGCTGAGGATGGGCCCAGGCAGGGTCACCAGCACAGCAGGTGGCTCAATGACAACGTGGGAGCTCTGGCACTGCCTGACACAGCACTCATTGCAGCTGCTGGCCAGCGGGCAGGGGCCACAGGGCTGGCAGCAAGGGTCACAGGGCCTGCAGCAGGACATGGCTCGGGCTCACAGGTGCACCTGGCACAGAGGGCAGGGAGAAGCACAAAGTGAGGACATATGAGAAGCAGCACGGCACCCAAACACTCTGCAACCAAGGCACCTCCTGTCCCACACTGCAGTGCCCAGCTCAAAGACCAGGAGCCACCTGAGCCAAGTCCCAGCCTCTCTCTGTCTGCACAAGACCTTCTCTCCCCTGCCCTCTCCCAGCACAAGCAGCTCCCAGCCCTGCACTACGACAGCCCCTCTCAGCTGAGACCTCCAGCCAGTCAAGGACTGGTCTTGAAGCAGCAGCAGCAGCAGGTGGAGTAGAAGAGGCTTCCCACTCACCTGATTCCTGAGGAGGTGAGAGAAGTGGATGAGAGAGCAGAGACTTGGGCTGCCTTTTATAGCAGTCCTGCCCTGCCTCAGGCCCACAGGCACCTTAGTGGAAGCCATAATTTTCTGACCAGCTCATGTCAAATGTGCACCATCCCAGTTAATGGTAGGGGTTCTGTCCTGGTTTCCTGCACTGCAGCCTCTATTTCCTGACTTCTGCCCTGTGTTTTCCTCTCTGAAGACTCTTTCTAGGGCCAGAAATGAGAGATCCAAGAATTTCTGGGATATGGACACGTCAGAGTAGGCAGAATGCTTGGATCATGGTCTGGTGGCATTCCATGCAGGCGCATGACCCAAACCTGTGTCATTCCTGTGGGTTTCTTTGTGGCCAAGCACTCAGGGCATCACTCTCATTCTTCCTCTATCCCTGCCCATCTCTACCGCTTCCCTTTGTGACATCCCATGAGTTTTCACATGCAGCCTGTTTTCCTGGCCCATTTTGGGAATGGATAGGGGACAGAAGGTGTTCTTTGTGGTCTTGCTTCCCCTCTATTACATCTCCCTTTGGTCAGCACTCCATGCCTGCTTCTGCAGCTCGTATCTGCTCTTGCCCTGGGCTGGGCTGCGAGCTGTGCTGGGTGTCCCTTGGCTGGATGGATGGTGCCTTGCAAGCTGCTCTGTCAATCCCCTTTCTCAGGCAGAATGACAAGATAAAACCAAACTGATAACAACTTGAAGCTTGAATGTTGGAAGTTTGCCAAAGGTAAAGTGAAAGATTATGCATGCACGAGTACACTGGGAAAGAAAATGAAATTATGGCCTCCTTCCCTCAGGAAGTGATGGCTGGCAATTTGCCAGGAAGCAGGGCTTCCACCTGTGTCATGGTTGCTCATGATGGCACACTTTGTGACCAAGGCTGCAGAAATGGGCTCTGTGAGAAGAGTCCAGTGGCTCCAGCCAGCTGTGACTGAGTCAGCTCCAGCTGTGTGCAAAGGGGATTCAGCACTGCCCAGCACTGACCACATTTGTCTCACTGCTGATGCCTCTGAGAATGCAGATTTCATTCAAAATGGTTTGGGCTGGAAGGCAACTTCATGACCATTTCTTTCCCATCCTCCTTCCCTCAACAGTTGGTCACTGATGAAACCCACTTAACGAGCTTTCTCCAAGCTTTTTCCAATTTGGTCCTGCACACTTCCAGCGCTGAGGCATGCAAACCATTTTGGGCATGTTAAAAACATTGCCTCAGTGTCCTCACAGAGAGGGACATCTTTGTCAGCTCCAAGGGAAATGGAAAAATAAAATTACAAGGCAGGGATTGCAACGCTGTTCTTCCTCTACACTTTTGCAATTGAGCAAAGTTGAAGAGTTGTCACGGAAAGAAGGAGAAATCAGAGACCAAGGTCTGAATGCAATAGAAACTTTATTGAGTCAAAATTAGAAAATATGGAGTATCAGAGAGGGCGCTCGAGAACAGCAAGAAAGATGCAGCAGCATGTCTGACCTACTGCGTTGCCAAGGGAAGGAAGCCAGTAGGTGCCACTAACCTGGCATTGAGTGGGGGTGACAGGAAAGGAAGGGAAGAGAAAAGTGAAAGGAGGACAATAAGGAAACAATAGTCCAAAGCTCATAATACATTGTGTTAAATTCTGTCTTCATTCGATCATCACAGTCCAAGGTCTTTGAGGTTCTTGCCAGAGGACATTGGTGGCAGCATCTTTAGCAGGGACGACAGCATCTGCTGCCACCATAGCAGTTGGTGATGCAGGAGATGTCAAAGCCCCCAGAGCTGATGGGCACTCCCTCACAGCTGAGGATGCTGCCAACAGCAGCAGAGGTGGAGGATCCCACGGCGGTGTTCTGGGGGAAGGAGCTGAGGATGGGCCCAGGCAGGGTCACCAGCACAGCAGGCGGCTGAATGACAACGTGGGAGCTCTGGCACTGCCTGACACAGCACTCATTGCAGCTGCTGGCCAGCGGGCAGGGGCCACAGGGCTGGCAGCAAGGCTCGCAGGGCCGGCACTGCTGGCACTTCTCAGAGCAGGACATGTCTGGAGCCTGGCGCTGCACCTGGCACAGAGGGCAGGGAGGAAGCAGAGCACACGCACACCTCAGACACAGCCCGCAAGGCAGCCCCAGCAGCACAAGGCCCCTGCTGCCTGCACAGCTCCAGCCTGGCCAGCCCCAACCTGGGCATCCTTTGCCTCAGCCCAGCACCCTCCTTCCCAGCTCAGCCAGGCCCAGCTCTGCTCCTGCCTAACCTGCAGGAAAATCAGCCCCTCAGCCCAGCCTCAGCCTCTGGCCAGAACACACGATGTCCCCTCTGCCCACACCAGCACCAGTGCACAACAGACCCAGAAGAACAAGGAGCAGCAACAAGGGCAAGAAAGCTCAATGCTGTCTTGGAGAGGGTGGAGGAGGAGGGGGCTTCCAACTCACCTGATTCCCAAGGAGCAGGAGGTGACAGAAGTGGATGAGAGAGCCCCCAGTGTGGCTGCCTTTTATCCTGGCCCCACAGTGCCTCAGGGCCCACAGTTTGTGCTGTGGATGTGACGATAATCCCAAACGAATGGAAAGATCTCTGGGAATGGTATGCCATGAGTTGGATTTTCCCTCTACCATGACTTTGTATTTCCTGGCTTACCTCATTCCCAATCCCTCACCGACAATTCTTTTGAGTGCTTGTATTTGGGTTTCCATGATTCCTGGGGGCAAGGATGTGTCAGTGTGGTCATAAAACATGAACTATGTGCAGACGGGATCACAAGGAGGCAGGTGATGGCTGCCTGAGGCATTCTTGGAGTTATTTTCTGATCTTGCTGACTGGAAGTGCCTCATCTGCTCATAGCCCTCCAGTCTTTGGCTCATCACCCAACGGCTCTCCTTCATGCCTTGCCTTTGAGGTAAAACCTCTTTGCCTTCCTCCTCAGCCTTCACAGTGCATGAGACTCCTGTAGCAGGGCTACCTGAGCTTGTGTCCTGCTTGGTGTTGTCAGAATCTGCTCTGGCTGGGAGCTCCCCAGCATCTCCTCAGTGCCATCCCTTCCTCAGGCCTCTGCCCCATGTGCTCCCCCACAATCATGTGCGTGGCAGTGTGGCTGTGGCCCAGTGTGTGCCAGTGTCTGCACACGCCTGTGCTTGTGCCCTGCTGGGAACAGCCCCTGAGAGCCTCTGGCCTGCACGGGGATGGTTGTGCACAGGGCAGGGCCCTTGTGTGCAACCCCCTTGCCCATGTGCCTGTGCCCGTGTGCTGGGCTCTGTGCTCTGGGCTCAACTCTGAGCACCCCTGGCCAGGCTGGCAGTGTGTCAGTGCCCTGGCTCTGTGTGCACAGCTGGGCCTGAGCTGAGCTCTCAGCCCAGCCATTGCACGGCCTGGAGGGCCTTCCCTGCCCAGCAGGGCCAGCCACTGACACACACTCAGCCCCCAGTTCCTTCTCTGCAGGAACCTGCACAGGGCCACGGCACTCACATCTCTCAGGGACAATCCCAAACCCAGGCCATCCCTTCAGTGCCACCTCCAGGCACCCTTGGGGCCTTCAGCTGTTTCCCAGGTTCCTTGTTCCTGCCCCATGGAGAAGTTTTGATGTGGCAGAGTACTGTTTTCTCTGTGGGGATTGGAGAGTCCACTGACCACAGTGGCCTTTGCCCTATAGTCCAGGAGCTGTGGGAAAATGTTTCTGTCAAAGAGAAGGAGTCAGCTGGAGAAAAACATTTGACCATGTCTGGGATTTGGTGGCCAGGAAATGGGAGAGTTTCTCCTCTCCCAAATCCAGAAGAGGAAACAGTGGCATCCTCCAACATGGTGCCAGAATGTTTTTGGTTCTGTCCTCATGTGAAATTGATCCTGTGAAACCCCTCATCCCTGCTTGTCTGGTTTAGGGCTGAGCAGAAAGCCAATGAGAGGGAGGAGTTTAAAGAGAGGAGGTTGTAGAATATCCCCAGGCACTGTTGTTTCCCACTCCCACTCCTGTGACCATTTGACATCATCTTCTTCCGATGATCAGTATTTTGGTGAAGCCAGGGATGTGTTTTAGAGCTACAATAGAAAAGGCCCATAGTAAAGGCCACCGCGGAGTGTCCACCCTCAGCTTCCTCCAGCTTTTGCCCTGAGTTGAGTGGAAGAGTTCCCACACAAGGAATGAGAAAGCAGAGGACCAGGTTTGGATGCAAAACAACTTTATTGAGTCTAAGGTAGAGAAGAAGGTAGCTGAAAGAGGACAAAAGGAGCATCCAGTGGGGCCCAGTGGGGATGTCCATTTGCCGGGCCAGCAGAGGGACAGAAGGAGGTCAAAGAGGCCCCACTAGGCTGGCAAAGGGAGGTGCTGACAGGAAACGCAGGGAAGGGAAGAGGGTGGAAGAAAAGAGCAGTAAATCAAGGGCACAAATCCATTGTTCCAAAGATCCATCTTCAGTGCAGCTCCACGTTCTGACGTTATGGAGGTTCTGGCCCAGAGATGTTGCCAGCAGCTTTAGCAGGGACGACAACAACTGTTGCCATAGCAGTTGGTGATGCAGGAGATGTCAAAGCCCCCAGAGCTGATGGGCACTCCGCCACAGCTGAGGATGTTGCCAACAGCAGCAGAGGTGGAGGATCCCACGGCGGTGTTCTGTGGGGAGGAGCTGAGGATGGGCCCAGGCAGGGTCACCAGCACAGCAGGTGGCTCAATGACAACGTGGGAGCTCTGGCACTGCCTGACACAGCACTCATTGCAGCTGCTGGCCAGCGGGCAGGGGCCACAGGGCTGGCAGCAAGGGTCACAGGGCCTGCAGCAGGACATGGCTCGGGCTCACAGGTGCACCTGGCACAGAGGGCAGGGAGAAGCACAAAGTGAGGACATATGAGAAGCAGCATGGCACCCAAACACACTGCAACCAAGGCACCTCCTATCCCCCACTGCAGTGCCCAGCTCAAAGACCAGGAGCTACCTGAGCCAAGTCCCAGCCTCTCTCTGTCTGCACAAGACCTTCTCTCCCTTGCCCTCTCCCAGCACAAGCAGCTCCCAGCCCTGCACTACGACAGCCCCTCTCAGCTGAGACCTCCAGCCAGTCAAGAACTGGTCTTGAAGCAGCAGCAGCAGCAGGTGGAGTAGAAGAGGCTTCCCACTCACCTGATTCCTGAGGAGGAGGTGAGAGAAGTGGATGAGAGAGCAGAGACTTGGGCTGCCTTTTATAGCAGTCCTGCCCTGCCTCAGGCCCACAGGCACCTTAGGGGAAGCCATAATTTTCTGACCAGCTCATGTCAAATGTGCACCATCCCAGTTAATGGTAGGGGTTCTGTCCTGGTTTCCTGCACTGCAGCCTCTATTTCCTGACTTCTGCCCTTTGTTTTCCTCTCTGAAGACTCTTTCTAGGGCCAGGAATGAGTGATCCAAGAATTTCCGGGATATGGACACGTCAGAGTAGGCAGAATGTTTGGATCATAGTCTGGTGGTATTCCATGCAGGCGCATGATCCAAACCTGTGTCATTCCTGTGGGTTTCTTTGTGGCCAAGCACTCAGGGCATCACTCTCATTCTTCCTCTATCCCTGCCCATCTCTACCGCTTCCCTTTGTGACATCCCATGAGTTTTCACATGCAGCCTGTTTTCCTGGCCCATTTTGGGAATGGATAGGGGACAGAAGGTGTTCTTTGTGGTCTTGCTTCCCCTCTATTACATCTCCCTTTTGTCAGCACTCCATGCCTGCTTCTGCAGCTCGTTCCTGCTCTTGCCCTGGGCTGGGCTGCGAGCTGTGCTGGATGGCCGTTGGCTGGATGGATGGTGCCTTGCAAGCTGCTCTGTCAATCCCCTTTCTCAGGCAGAATGACAAGATAAAACCAAACTGATAACAACTTGAAGCTTGAGTGTTGGAAGTTTGCCAAAGGTAAAGTGAAAGATTATGCATGCACGAGTACACTGGGAAAGAAAATGAAATTATGGCCTCCTTCCCTCAGGAAGTGATGGCTGGCAATTTGCCAGGAAGCAGGGCTTCCACCTGTGTCATGGTTGCTCATGATGGCACACTTTGTGACCAAGGCTGCAGAAATGGGCTCTGTGAGAAGAGTCCAGTGGCTCCAGCCAGCTGTGACTGAGTCAGCTCCAGCTGTGTCCAAAGGGGACTCAGCACTGCCAAACACTGCGCACATTTGTCACACTGCTGATGCCTCTGAGAATGCAGATTTCATTCAAAATGGTTTGGGCTGGAAGGCAACTTCAAGACCATTTCTTACTCATCCTTCTTCCCTCAAAGAGGGTCACTGATGAAACCCACTTAACGAGCTTTCTCCAAGCTTTTCCCAATTTGGTCCTGCACACTTCCAGCGCTGAGGCATGCAAACCATTTTGGGCATGTTAAAAACATTGCCTCAGTGTCCTCACAGAGAGGGACATCTTTGTCAGCTCCAAGGGAAATGGAAAAATAAAATTACAAGGCAGGGATTGCAACGCTGTTCTTCCTCTACACTTTTGCAATTGAGCAAAGTTGAAGAGTTGTCACGGAAAGAAGGAGAAATCAGAGACCAAGGTCTGAATGCAATAGAAACTTTATTGAGTCAAAATTAGAAAATATGGAGTATCAGAGAGGGCGCTCGAGAACAGCAAGAAAGATGCAGTAGCATGTCTGACCTACTGCGTTGCCAAGGGAAGGAAGCCAGTAGGTGCCACTACCCTGGCATTGAGTGGTGGTGACAGGAAAGGAAGGGAAGAGATAAATGAGAGGAGGACAATAAGGAAACAATAGTCCAAAGCTCATAATACAATGTGTTAAATGCTGACTTCATTCGATCATCACAGTCCGAGGTCTTTGAGGTTCATGCCAGAGGACGTTGGTGGCAGCATCTTTAGCAGGGACGACAGCATCTGCTGCCACCACAGCAGTTGGTGATGCAGGAGATGTCAAAGCCCCCAGAGCTGATGGGCACTCCGCCACAGCTGAGGATGTTGCCAACAGCAGCAGAGGCGGAGGATCCCACGGCGGTGTTCTGTGGGGAGGAGCTGAGGATGGGCCCAGGCAGGGTCACCAGCACAGCAGGCGGCTGAATGACAACGTGGGAGCTCTGGCACTGCCTGACACAGCACTCAGTGCAGCTGCTGGCCAGCGGGCAGGGGCCACAGGGCTGGCAGCAAGGCTCGCAGGGCCGGCACTGCTGGCACTTCTCAGAGCAGGACATGTCTGGAGCCTGGCGCTGCACCTGGCACAGAGGGCAGGGAGGAAGCAGAGCACACGCACACCTCAGACACAGCCCGCAAGGCAGCCCCAGCAGCACAAGGCCCCTGCTGCCTGCACAGCTCCAGCCTAGCCAGCCCCAACCTGGGCATCCTTTGCCTCAGCCCAGCACCCTCCTTCCCAGCTCAGCCAGGCCCAGCTCTGCTCCTGCCTAACCTGCAGGAAAATCAGCCCCTCAGCCCAGCCTCAGCCTCTGGCCAGAACACACGCTGTCCCCTCTGCCCACACCAGCACCAGTGCACAACAGACCCAGAAGAACAAGGAGCAGCAACAAGGGCAAGAAAGCTCAATGCTGTCTTGGAGAGGGTGGAGGAGAAGGGGGCTTCCAACTCACCTGATTCCCAAGGAGCAGGAGGTGACAGAAGTGGATGAGAGAGCCCCCAGTGTGGCTGCCTTTTATCCTGGCCCCACAGTGCCTCAGGGCCCACAGTTTGTGCTGTGGATGTGACGATAATCCCAAACGAATGGAAAGATCTCTGGGAATGGTATGCCATGAGTTGGATTTTCCCTCTACCATGACTTTGTATTTCCTGGCTTACCTCATTCCCAATCCCTCACCGACAATTCTTTTGAGTGCTTGTATTTGGGTTTCCATGATTCCTGGGGGCAAGGATGTGTCAGTGTGGTCATAAAACATGAACTATGTGCAGACGGGATCACAAGGAGGCAGGTGATGGCTGCCTGAGGCATTCTTGGAGTTATTTTCTGATCTTGCTGACTGGAAGTGCCTCATCTGCTCATAGCCCTCCAGTCTTTGGCTCATCACCCAACGGCTCTCCTTCATGCCTTGCCTTTGAGGTAAAACCTCTTTGCCTTCATCCTCAGCCTTCACAGTGCATGAGACTCCTGTAGCAGGGCTACCTGAGCTTGTGTCCTGCTTGGTGTTGCCAGAATCTGCTCTGGCTGGGAGCTCCCCAGCATCTCCTCAGTGCCATCCCTTCCTCAGGCCTCTGCCCCATGTGCTCCCCCACAATCATGTGCGTGGCAGTGTGGCTGTGGCCCAGTGTGTGCCAGTGTCTGCACATGCCTGTGCTTGTGCCCTGCTGGGAACAGCCCCTGAGAGCCTCTGGCCTGCACGGGGATGGTTGTGCACAGGGCAGGGCCCTTGTGTGCAACCCCCCTGCCCGTGTGCCTGTGCCCGTGTGCTGGGCTCTGTGCTCTGGGCTCATCTCTGAGCACCCCTGGCCAGGCTGGCAGTGTGTCAGTGCCCTGGCTCTGTGTGCACAGCTGGGCCTGAGCTGAGCTCTCAGCCCAGCCATTGCACGGCCTGGAGGGCCTTCCCTGCCCAGCAGGGCCAGCCACTGACACACACTCAGCCCCCAGTTCCTTCTCTGCAGGAACCTGCACAGGGCCACGGCACTCACATCTCTCAGGGACAATCCCAAACCCAGGCCATCCCTTCAGTGCCACCTCCAGGCACCCTTGGGGCCTTCAGCTGTTTCCCAGGTTCCTTGTTCCTGCCCCATGGAGAAGTTTTGATGTGGCAGAGTACTGTTTTCTCTGTGGGGATTGGAGAGTCCACTGACCACAGTGGCCTTTGCCCTATAGTCCAGGAGCTGTGGGAAAATGTTTCTGTCAAAGAGAAGGAGTCAGCTGGAGAAAAACATTTGACCATGTCTGGGATTTGGTGGCCAGGAAATGGGAGAGTTTCTCCTCTCCCAAATCCAGAAGAGGAAACAGTGGCATCCTCCAACATGGTGCCAGAATGTTTTTGGTTCTGTCCTCATGTGAAATTGATCCTGTGAAACCCCTCATCCCTACTTGTCTGGTTTAGGGCTGAGCAGAAAGCCAATGAGAGGGAGGAGTTTAAAGAGAGGAGGTTGTAGAATATCCCCAGGCACTGTTGTTTCCCACTCCCACTCCTGTGACCATTTGACATCATCTTCTTCCGATGATCAGTATTTTGGTGAAGCCAGGGATGTGTTTTAGAGCTACAATAGAAAAGGCACATAGTAAAGGCCACCGCGGAGTGTCCACCCTCAGCTTCCTCCAGCTTTTGCCCTGAGTTGGGTGGAAGAGTTCCCACACAAGGAATGAGAAAGCAGAGGACCAGGTTTGGATGCAAAATGACTTTATTGAGCCTAAGGTAGAGAAGAAGGTACCTGGAAGAGGACAAAAGGAGCAGCCAGTGGGGCCCAGTGGGGACGTCCATTTGCCGGGCCAGCAGAGGGACAGAAGGAGGTCAAAGAGGCCCCACTAGGCTGGCAAAGGGAGGTGCTGACAGGAAAGGCAGGGAAGGGAAGAGGGTGGAAGAAAAGAGCAGTAAATCAAGGGCACAAATCCATTGTTCCAAAGATACATCTTCAGTTCAGCTCCACGTACTGAGGTTGTGGAGGTTCTGGCCCAGAGATGTTGCCAGCAGCTTTAGCAGGGACGACAACAACTGTTGCCATAGCAGTTGGTGATGCAGGAGATGTCAAAGCCCCCAGAGCTGATGGGCACTCCGCCACAGCTGAGGATGTTGCCAACAGCAGCAGAGGTGGAGGATCCCACGGCGGTGTTCTGTGGGAAGGAGCTGAGGATGGGCCCAGGCAGGGTCACCAGCACAGCAGGCGGCTCAATGACAACGTGGGAGCTCTGGCACTGCCTGACACAGCACTCATTGCAGCTGCTGGCCAGCGGGCAGGGGCCACAGGGCTGGCAGCAAGGGTCACAGGGCCTGCAGCAGGACATGGCTCGGGCTCACAGGTGCACCTGGCACAGAGGGCAGGGAGAAGCACAAAGTGAGGACATATGAGAAGCAGCACGGCACCCAAACACTCTGAAACCAAGGCACCTCCTGTCCCACACTGCAGTGCCCAGCTCAAAGACCAGGAGCCACCTGAGCCAAGTCCCAGCCTCTCTCTGTCTGCACAAGACCTTCTCTCCCCTGCCCTCTCCCAGCACAAGCAGCTCCCAGCCCTGCACTACGACAGCCCCTCTCAGCTGAGACCTCCAGCCAGTCAAGAACTGGTCTTGAAGCAGCAGCAGCAGCAGGTGGAGTAGAAGAGGCTTCCCACTCACCTGATTCCTGAGGAGGAGGTGAGAGAAGTGGATGAGAGAGCAGAGACTTGGGCTGCCTTTTATAGCAGTCCTGCCCTGCCTCAGGCCCACAGGCACCTTAGGGGAAGCCATAATTTTCTGACCAGCTCATGTCAAATGTGCACCATCCCAGTTAATGGTAGGGGTTCTGTCCTGGTTTCCTGCACTGCAGCCTCTATTTCCTGACTTCTGCCCTGTGTTTTCCTCTCTGAAGACTCTTTCTAGGGCCAGAAATGAGAGATCCAAGAATTTCTGGGATATGGACACGTCAGAGTAGGCAGAATGCTTGGATCATGGTCTGGTGGCATTCCATGCAGGCGCATGACCCAAACCTGTGTCATTCCTGTGGGTTTCTTTGTGGCCAAGCACTCAGGGCATCACTCTCATTCTTCCTCTATCCCTGCCCATCTCTACCGCTTCCCTTTGTGACATCCCATGAGTTTTCACATGCAGCCTGTTTTCCTGGCCCATTTTGGGAATGGATAGGGGACAGAAGGTGTTCTTTGTGGTCTTGCTTCCCCTCTATTACATCTCCCTTTGGTCAGCACTTCATGCCTGCTTCTGCAGCTCGTATCTGCTCTTGCCCTGGGCTGGGCTGCGAGCTGTGCTGGATGGCCGTTGGCTGGATGGATGGTGCCTTGCAAGCTGCTCTGTCAATCCCCTTTCTCAGGCAGAATGACAAGATAAAACCAAACTGATAACAACTTGAAGCTTGAATGTTGGAAGTTTGCCAAAGGTAAAGTGAAAGATTATGCATGCACGAGTACACTGGGAAAGAAAATGAAATTATGGCCTCCTTCCCTCAGGAAGTGATGGCTGGCAATTTGCCAGGAAGCAGGGCTTCCACCTGTGTCATGGTTGCTCATGATGGCACACTTTGTGACCAAGGCTGCAGAAATGGGCTCTGTGAGAAGAGTCCAGTGGCTCCAGCCAGCTGTGACTGAGTCAGCTCCAGCTGTGTGCAAAGGGGATTCAGCACTGCCCAGCACTGACCACATTTGTCACACTGCTGATGCCTCTGTGCAAGCAGATTTCATTCAAAATGGTTTGGGCTGGAAGGCAACTTCAAGACCATTTCTTACTCATCCTTCTTCCCTCAAAGAGGGTCACTGATGAAACCCACTTAACGAGCTTTCTCCAAGCTTTTCCCAATTTGGTCCTGCACACTTCCAGCGCTGAGGCATGCAAACCATTTTGGGCATGTTAAAAACATTGCCTCAGTGTCCTCACAGAGAGGGACATCTTTGTCAGCTCCAAGGGAAATGGAAAAATAAAATTACAAGGCAGGGATTGCAACGCTGTTCTTCCTCTACACTTTTGCAATTGAGCAAAGTTGAAGAGTTGTCACGGAAAGAAGGAGAAATCAGAGACCAAGGTCTGAATGCAATAGAAACTTTATTGAGTCAAAATTAGAAAATATGGAGGATCAGAGAGGGCGCTCGAGAACAGCAAGAAAGATGCAGCAGCATGTCTGACCTACTGCGTTGCCAAGGGAAGGAAGCCAGTAGGTGCCACTAACCTGGCATTGAGTGGGGGTGACAGGAAAGGAAGGGAAGAGAAAAGTGAAAGGAGGACAATAAGGAAACAATAGTCCAAAGCTCATAATACATTGTGTTAAATTCTGTCTTCATTCGATCATCACAGTCCAAGGTCTTTGAGGTTCTTGCCAGAGGACATTGGTGGCAGCATCTTTAGCAGGGACGACAGCATCTGCTGCCACCATAGCAGTTGGTGATGCAGGAGATGTCAAAGCCCCCAGAGCTGATGGGCACTCCCTCACAGCTGAGGATGCTGCCAACAGCAGCAGAGGCGGAGGATCCCACGGCGGTGTTCTGGGGGAAGGAGCTGAGGATGGGCCCAGGCAGGGTCACCAGCACAGCAGGCGGCTGAATGACAACGTGGGAGCTCTGGCACTGCCTGACACAGCACTCATTGCAGCTGCTGGCCAGTGGGCAGGGGCCACAGGGCTGGCAGCAAGGCTCGCAGGGCCGGCACTGCTGGCACTTCTCAGAGCAGGACATGTCTGGAGCCTGGCGCTGCACCTGGCACAGAGGGCAGGGAGGAAGCAGAGCACACGCACACCTCAGACACAGCCCGCAAGGCAGCCCCAGCAGCACAAGGCCCCTGCTGCCTGCACAGCTCCAGCCTGGCCAGCCCCAACCTGGGCATCCTTTGCCTCAGCCCAGCACCCTCCTTCCCAGCTCAGCCAGGCCCAGCTCTGCTCCTGCCTAACCTGCAGGAAAATCAGCCCCACAGCCCAGCCTCAGCCTCTGGCCAGAACACACGCTGTCCCCTCTGCCCACACCAGCACCAGTGCACAACAGCTCCAAAAGAACAAGGAGCAGCAACAAGGGCAAGAAAGCTCAATGCTGTCTTGGAGAGGGTGGAGGAGAAGGGGGCTTCCAACTCACCTGGTTCCCAAGGAGCAAGAGGTGACAGAAGTGGATGAGAGAGCCCCCAGTGTGGCTGCCTTTTATCCTGGCCCCACAGTGCCTCAGGGCCCACAGTTTGTGCTGTGGATGTGACGATAATCCCAAACGAATGGAAAGATCTCTGGGAATGGTATGCCATGAGTTGGATTTTCCCTCTACCATGACTTTGTATTTCCTGGCTTACCTCATTCCCAATCCCTCACCGACAATTCTTTTGAGTGCTTGTATTTGGGTTTCCATGATTCCTGGGGGCAAGGATGTGTCAGTGTGGTCATAAAACATGAACTATGTGCAGACGGGATCACAAGGAGGCAGGTGATGGCTGCCTGAGGCATTCTTGGAGTTATTTTCTGATCTTGCTGACTGGAAGTGCCTCATCTGCTCATAGCCCTCCAGTCTTTGGCTCATCACCCAACGGCTCTCCTTCATGCCTTGCCTTTGAGGTAAAACCTCTTTGCCTTCCTCCTCAGCCTTCACAGTGCATGAGACTCCTGTAGCAGGGCTACCTGAGCTTGTGTCCTGCTTGGTGTTGCCAGAATCTGCTCTGGCTGGGAGCTCCCCAGCATCTCCTCAGTGCCATCCCTTCCTCAGGCCTCTGCCCCATGTGCTCCCCCACAATCATGTGCGTGGCAGTGTGGCTGTGGCCCAGTGTGTGCCAGTGTCTGCACATGCCTGTGCTTATGCCCTGCTGGGAACAGCCCCTGAGAGCCTCTGGCCTGCACGGGGATGGTTGTGCACAGGGCAGGGCCCTTGTGTGCAACCCCCCTGCCCGTGTGCCTGTGCCCGTGTGCTGGGCTCTGTGCTCTGGGCTCATCTCTGAGCACCCCTGGCCAGGCTGGCAGTGTGTCAGTGCCCTGGCTCTGTGTGCACAGCTGGGCCTGAGCTGAGCTCTCAGCCCAGCCATTGCACGGCCTGGAGGGCCTTCCCTGCCCAGCAGGGCCAGCCACTGACACACACTCAGCCCCCAGTTCCTTCTCTGCAGGAACCTGGACAGGGCCACGGCACTCACATCTCTCAGGGACAATCCCAAACCCAGGCCATCCCTAGGATGCCACCTCCAGGCACCCTTGGGGCCTTCAGCTGTTTCCCAGGTTCCTTGTTCCTGCCCCATGGAGAAGTTTTGATGTGGCAGAGTACTGTTTTCTCTGTGGGGATTGGAGAGTCCACTGACCACAGTGGCCTTTGCCCTATAGTCCAGGAGCTGTGGGAAAATGTTTCTGTCAAAGAGAAGGAGTCAGCTGGAGAAAAACATTTGACCATGTCTGGGATTTGGTGGCCAGGAAATGGGAGAGTTTCTCCTCTCCCAAATCCAGAAGAGGAAACAGTGGCATCCTCCAACATGGTGCCAGAATGTTTTTGGTTCTGTCCTCATGTGAAATTGATCCTGTGAAACCCCTCATCCCTGCTTGTCTGGTTTAGGGCTGAGCAGAAAGCCAATGAGAGGGAGGTGTTTAAAGAGAGGAGGTTGTAGAATATCCCCAGGCACTGCTGTTTCCCACTCCCACTCCTGTGACCATTTGACATCATCTTCTTCTGATGATCAGTATTTTGGTGAAGCCAGGGATGTGTTTTAGAGCTACAACAGAAAAGGCACATAGTAAAGGCCACCGCGGAGTGTCCACCCTCAGCTTCCTCCAGCTTTTGCCCTGAGTTGAGTGGAAGAGTTCCCACACAAGGAATGAGAAAGCAGAGGACCAGGTTTGGATGCAAAACAACTTTATTGAGTCTAAGGTAGAGAAGAAGGTACCTGAAAGAGGACAAAAGGAGCATCCAGTGGGGCCCAGTGGGGATGTCCATTTGCCGGGCCAGCAGAGGGACAGAAGGAGGTCAAAGAGGCCCCACTAGGCTGGCAAAGGGAGGTGCTGACAGGAAACGCAGGGAAGGGAAGAGGGTGGAAGAAAAGAGCAGTAAATCAAGGGCACAAATCCATTGTTCCAAAGATCCATCTTCAGTGCAGCTCCACGTTCTGACGTTATGGAGGTTCTGGCCCAGAGATGTTGCCAGCAGCTTTAGCAGGGACGACAACAACTGTTGCCATAGCAGTTGGTGATGCAGGAGATGTCAAAGCCCCCAGAGCTGATGGGCACTCCGCCACAGCTGAGGATGTTGCCAACAGCAGCAGAGGTGGAGGATCCCACAGCAGTGTTCTGTGGGAAGGAGCTGAGGATGGGCCCAGGCAGGGTCACCAGCACAGGGGAGGGTTCAATGACGACGTGGGAGCTCTGGCACTGCCTGACACAGCACTCATTGCAGCTGCTGGCCAGCGGGCAGGGGCCACAGGGCTGGCAGCAAGGGTCACAGGGCCTGCAGCAGGACATGGCTCGGGCTCACAGGTGCACCTGGCACAGAGGGCAGGGAGAAGCACAAAGTGAGGACATATGAGAAGCAGCACGGCACCCAAACACTCTGCAACCAAGGCACCTCCTGTCCCCCACTGCAGTGCCCAGCTCAAAGACCAGGAGCCACCTGAGCCAAGTCCCAGCCTCTCTCTGTCTGCACAAGACCTTCTCTCCCCTGCCCTCTCCCAGTACAAGCAGCTCCCAGCCCTGCACTATGACAGCCCCTCTCAGCTGAGACCTCCAGCCAGTCAAGAACGGTCTTGAAGCAGCAGCAGCAGCAGGTGGAGGAGAAGAGGCTTCCCACTCACCTGATTCCTGAGGAGGAGGTGAGAGAAGTGGATGAGAGAGCAGAGACTTGGGCTGCCTTTTATAGCAGTCCTGCCCTGCCTCAGGCCCACAGGCACCTTAGTGGAAGTTATAATTTTCTGACCAGCTCATGTCAAATGTGCACCATCCCAGTTAATGGCAGGGGTTCTGTCCTGGTTTCCTGCACTGCAGCCTCTATTTCCTGGCTTCTGCCCTGTGTTTTCCTCTCTGAAGACTCTTTCTAGGGCCAGAAATGAGTGATCCAAGAATTTCCGGGATATGGACACGTCAGAGTAGGCAGAATAGTTGGATCATGGTCTGGTGGCATTCCATGCAGGCGCATGACCCAAACCTGTGTCATTCCTGTGGGTTTCTTTGTGGCCAAGCACTCAGGGCATCACTCTCATTCTTCCTCTATCCCTGCCCATCTCTACCGCTTCCCTTTGTGACATCCCATGAGTTTTCACATGCAGCCTGTTTTCCTGGCCCATTTTGGGAATGGATAGGGGACAGAAGGTGTTCTTTGTGGTCTTGCTTCCCCTCTATTACATCTCCCTTTCGTCAGCACTCCATGCCTGTTTCTGCAGCTCGTTCCTGCTCTTGCCCTGGGCTGGGCTGTGAGCTGTGCTGGATGGCCCTTGGCTGGATGGATGGTGCCCAGCAACCTGCTCTGTCAATCCCCTTTCTCAGGCAGAATGACAAGATAAAACCAAACTGATAACAACTTGAAGCTTGAGTGTTGGAAGTTTGCCAAAGGTAAAGTGAAAGATTATGCATGCACAAGTACACTGGGAAAGAAAATGAAATTATGGCCTCCTTCCCTCAGGAAGTGATGGCTGGCAATTTCCCAGGAAGCAGGGCTTCCACCTGTGTCATGGTTGCTCATGATGGCACACTTTGTGACCAAGGCTGCAGAAATGGGCTCTGTGAGAAGAGTCCAGTGGCTCCAGCCAGCTGTGACTGAGTCAGCTCCAGCTGTGTGCAAAGGGGACTCAGCACTGCCCAGCACTGACCACATTTGTCCCACTGCCGATGCCTCTGTGCAAGCAGATTTCATTCAAAATGGTTTGGGCTGGAAGGCAACTTCAAGACCATTTCTTTCTTGTCCTTCTTCCCTCAACAGAGGGGCACTGATGACACCCTCTAAATCAGATTGCACGAAGCTGTGTACATCCTGATCTTGCACATTTCCGATCTTGAGGGATTACAAACCTTTTTGGGCAAGTTATTTCAATGTCTCACTGTCCTCACAGAGAGGGACATCTTTGCCACCTCCAAAACAAGAAGGAACAAATAAAATTGCACTTCAGGGATTGCAACACTATACTTCCTCCACCCTTTTTCCAGTGTGTGGAAATGGACGAGTTTCACAGAAAGGATAAGAAATCAGAGGCCGAGGTTTGAATGCAAAAGGACTTTATTGAATCAAGAGAAGAGAAGAAGAAGGCTCAGAGAGTGCACCCAAGTGCAGCAACTAAGATGCGGCAGAGATGTCTGATGTCATGGGCTTCTGAGGGAAGGAGGCCAGCAGGTCCCACTAGGTTGGCATCTAGTGATGTTAACAGGAAAGGAAGGGAAGAGAAAAATAAGACAAGGAGAAGAAGAAAAGAACAGTTCGAAGTTCGAAATCCAATGTGTTCAGTTCTGACTTCATTCCATCATCACGGTCCAAGGTTCTTGCCAGAGGATGTTGGTGACAGCATCTTTAGCAGGGACGACAGCATGTGCTGCCACCACAGCAGTTGGTGATGCAGGAGATGTCAAAGCCCCCAGAGCTGATGGGCACTCCCTCACAGCTGAGGATGCTGCCAACAGCAGCAGAGGTGGAGGATCCCACGGCGGTGTTCTGTGGGGAGGAGCTGAGGATGGGCCCAGGCAGGGTCACCAGCACAGCAGGCGGCTGAATGACAACATGGGAGCTCTGGCACTGCCTGACACAGCACTCAGTGCAGCTGCTGGCCAGCGGGCAGGGGCCACAGGGCTGGCAGCAAGGCTCGCAGGGCCGGCACTGCTGGCACTTCTCAGAGCAGGACATGTCTGGAGCCTGGCGCTGCACCTGGCACAGAGGGCAGGGAGGAAGCAGAGCACACGCACACCTCAGACACAGCCCGCAAGGCAGCCCCAGCAGCACAAGGCCCCTGCTGCTTGCACAGCTCCAGCCTGGCCAGCCCCAACCTGGGCATCCTTTGCCTCAGCCCAGCACCCTCCTTCCCAGCTCAGCCAGGCCCAGCTCTGCTCCTGCCTAACCTGCAGGAAAATCAGCCCCACAGCCCAGCCTCAGCCTCTGGCCAGAACACACGCTGTCCCCTCTGCCCACACCAGCACCAGTGCACAACAGCCCCGGAAGAACAAGGAGCAGCAACAAGGGCCAGAAAGATCAATGCTGTCTTGGAGAGGGTGGAGGAGAAGGGGGCTTCCAACTCACCTGGTTCCCAAGGAGCAAGAGGTGACAACAGTGGATGAGAGAGCCCCCAGTGTGGCTGCCTTTTATCCTGGCCCCACAGTGCCTCAGGGCCCACAGTTTGTGCTGCGGAGGTGACGATATTCCTGCATGATCCCAAATGAATGGAAAGGTCTCTGGGAATGGTATGGCATGAGTTGGATTTTCCCTCTATCATGACTTTGCATTTCCTGGCTTACCTCATTCCCAATCCCTCACCGACAATTCTTTTGAGTGCTTGTATGTGTGTTTCCATGATTCCTGGGGGCAAGGATGTGTGAGACTGCGCCATAGACATGATAGAAATGAACTAAGTGCAGACGTGATCCCGGGGATGCAGGTGATGCCAACATGGGGCACTCTTTTGTATTTTTTATGTTTCTGATGACCGCAAGGGCCCCTGCTTTCCCAGCCCTCCAGTCTTTGGCTCAGCACCCTACGCCTCCCTTGAGTATCATCCTTGTCCTTCTCTTAAAATCTTTTAGTACTCCTTCTCTGCATGCACAGTCTCTGAGGGACATGTTGCACTGCTGCGTTAACCACACTGTCTGTGAGTATCTGCACATCCATGTGCTTTTGCACTTGTGTGAACACACCCCTGAGTGCTGCAGTCGTGCATTTGGAGTGTTCTCCACATAGGAGAGCACTTGTCTACAACCATACTCTAGGGAATTCTATTCATGCATTGCTGCACTGTGAGTGATGTCTAGAGAGAACAATACACTGGATTAAGCAAGGAAAGTTGAGGTGTTGTTCAGTGCTTCCTACTACTCCAAGTTTTGACTGCAGTCCCAAGCCTCGGGAGCCACCAAGATGGTGCTAGAGCCGGGCTTGGGATACTGGACTTCCCTGGAGGCTCTGGGAGTCCGGGAGATTAATGGCTACACTTTAATGATTGGCAGCCCAATTTCAGATCTTGCTCCTTTGTATTAGCAGGAGGTTTGGGGATTAGAGCAGGAGGAAGCTGAATGTCTGGATCTCGATTCTTTGAGTCCCTGCTGAAGGGAGGATGGGGTGAACAGATATGGCCAACTGCCAATTGCCATATCTTAATATTCAATTTAATTTCCTACATATTTTCCCAACCCTGTTCACCTCAGAATGGAGAATCATAGAGTGGCTGCAGGGCCCTGGCTGTCCAGCCAAGATCAACCCAGCACAGCTGGTAATAACCATCAAGGATTGTTGGTAAGAACATGTGGAGAGAAAGACCAGCATGTGGCTGGAGACGGGACCTAGGGAGGTAGGGCAGCACTTTTCAGGGAGAAGTATCCTTGCTGAAGCTACTGGAAAGAAACAAAATAAAGCACAAGAAAACAGCAGGAATGAGGCGGAGAAATGGGCATGGATTGTTGAACAATTATGCTGACTTAGGAGGGAGGAATAAAAATGCAACATGTGCCTGCATGGAATGCTATCAGACCATGGTCCAAGCATTCTGCCCACTCTGACGTGTTTATACCCCAGAAATTCTTGTTTCTCTCATCCCGGCCTTAACAGAAGACTTCAGATAGGAATGCACATGGCAGAAGCCAGGAAATGAAAAGGCAGAAATGCAGGAAATCAGGATACAGACCCTACCATTAACTGGACGGTGCATATTTGAAATGATCCGGTCAGAAAATTATGACTTCCACTAAGGTGCCTGTGGGCCTGAGGCAGGGCAGGACTGCTATAAAAGGCAGCCCAAGTTTCTGCTCTCTCATCCACTTCTCTCACCTCCTCCTCCTCTTCAGGAATCAGGTGAGTGCAAAGCCTCTTGTCCTCCTCCTCCTGCTGCTTGAAGACCAGTTCTTGCCTGGCTGGAGGTCTCAGCTGAGAGGGGCTACAAGAGCCCACGGCGGTTGCAAGGCTTGTGCTGGGAGAGGGCAGGGGAGGGAAGGTCTGAAGGTTGTTTGGGTGCAGTGCTGCTTCTCACGTGTTATCACTTTGTTCTTCCTCCCTGCCCTCTGTGCCAGGTGCACCTGTGAACCCGAGCCATGTCCTGCTGCAAGCCCTGTGAGCCTTGCTGCCAGCCCTGTGGCCCCTGCCCGCTGGCCAGCAGCTGCAATGAGTGCTGTGTCAGGCAGTGCCAGAGCTCCCACGTTGTCATCCAGCCGCCTGCTGTGCTGGTGACCCTGCCTGGGCCCATCCTCAGCTCCTTCCCCCAGAACACCGCCGTGGGATCCTCCACCTCTGCTGCTGTTGGCAGCATCCTCAGCTGTGAGGGAGTGCCCATCAGCTCTGGGGGCTTTGACATCTCCTGCATCACCAACTGCTATGGCAACAGTTGTTGTCGTCCCTGCTAAAGCTGATGGTGACATCCGTAAGGAACAACCTCCAAGACCTCAGAACATGGTGCCAGAATGAAGATGGAAGTTTTGGAACGTTAAATTTATGCTGTTAGCTTTCTGTTGCCTTCTATGACTCGTTTCCCTTTCTTTTGCATTCCTTTCCTGTCACCACCATGCAATGTTAGCCTAGTGGGACCTCTTGGCTTCTCTCCCTCCCTATCTCTGGAGGCCAGGCAGATGGACACCCCCACTGCACCATAGTTGCTGCTCCAGATGCCTTCCGTGAGCCTCCTCCTTTTCTTCTTTAGTCTCAATAAAGTTGTTTTGCATCCAAGCCTTGGCCTCTGATTCTCTTTTCCTCTGTGCCATGTTCTTCCAGGGAGCTCAGGAGAAAACATAGAGAAGTAGAGGGTGGAACTCCCTAGAGTGTATTTGACTTTTTGCCCTTTACGTGGTAGCTGTTAAACACATCCCTGGCTACTCTACTGAAGTGACTCTCAGGGTGAAGGTGGGAGGGAATGGAAACCAGGGAGGCCTGGGGAAAGCCCACAACCTCTTCTCTTCCAACTGTCCTCACATTTAATATTCATCCCAGCTTCTGTCCAGACAGGCAGGACTGAGGGGTTTCATGATTAGTATTCTATTAGCCACACAAAAGAGCTGATTGGGAACTGCTTTTCTCCACGGTTCTTTGCTGGTTCATCCAGAAACTGCCAATCTTCCTCTAATGTTGCAAAATTCAACCAAGTGGGGATTTTTTTTACCATGCCCCTTTTAGATTATCTACTACTTATTTCGAAGATTCTTAGAGAAGTGCTGAGAAGTCGATTCATCTAGGATCTGCATGGGCAAGTTCCTCATCATGTTTTTGCCACTGGCCATGTGGCCCCGCCTCCATGCTCTGAATAATGCAAAATGCAGCAGGCATACAGTTAATGAGATTTTTTATCATATGCAGTAATTACACATTCATATTCATTAGTGAGCCAAACACACTTGACATATTTTACATACTTGCCGTCCTTATCACCTGTCCTTTTATACTTGTTTGGGTTCTGTCCTCAGCCTGATTTCCCTCTTAGGCAGCTGGTCCTCCACTGCAACATTTGAGTCAGGACAATATTGTTGTTTAGTAGAACTTCTGTTTTGTCAGACCTCAAGGTCTGAGCTAGCATCCTGCTTGCCATTTGAAGGACTTCTGTTTGCCTAAGTTACATCCTTAAGGTACTTTTCACCACCCAGACATGGACATACTCTTTTCCCCACATGCCTCCTTCTCTTTGACAGAAACATTTTCCCAGAGCTTCTGGCTGAGGACAAAGGCCTGTGTGGCCACAGGACTTCTCCCACTCTGATGAGACACCAGAGGTCTGTCACCTCAAAGCATCCCCATGAGGCAGGAGCACGGTCGTGTGAAAAAGCTGATGGCCCCAAGAAAGCCTGGAGGTGGCATCCAAGGGATGGCCTGGATTTGGGATTGTCCCTGAGAGATGTGAGTGCCGTGGCCCTGTCCAGGCTCCTGCAGAGAAGGAACTGGGGGCTGAGTGTGTGTCAGTGGCTGGCCCTGCTGGGCAGGAAAGGCCCTCCAGGCCGTGCAATGGCTGGGCTGAGAGCTCAGCTCAGGCCCAGCTGTGCACACACAGCCAGGGCACTGACACACTGCCAGTCTGGCCAGGGGTGCTCAGAGTTGAGCCCAGAGCACAGAGCCCAGCACACGGGCACAGGCACACGGGCAGGGGGGTTGCACACAAGGGCCCTGCCCTGTGCACAACCATCCCCGTGCAGGCCAGAGGCTCTCAGGGGCTGTTCCCAGCAGGGCACAAGCACAGGCATGTGCAGACACTGGCACACACTGGGCCACAGCCACACTGCCACGCACATGATTGTGGGGGAGCACATGGGGCAGAGGCCTGAGGAAGGGATGGCACTGAGGAGATGCTGGGGAGCTCCCAGCCAGAGCAGATTCTGGCAACACCAAGAAGGACACAAGCTCATCCACTGTGAGGGCTAAGGAGGAAGGCAAAGAGGTTTTACCTTAAAGGCAAGGCATGAAGGAGAGCTGTTGGGTGATGAGCCAAAGACTGGGGGGCTCAGAACTGATGAGGCACTTCCAGGTAGCAGGAGCAGAAAATAACCCCAAGAATGCCGCTGGCTGCCATCATGTGCCTCCTTGTGATCCGTTCTGCACATAGTTCATGTTTTATGACCACACTGACACATCCTTGCCCCCAGGAATCATGGAATCTTGCATACCAGCACTCAGAAGAAGTGTCGGTGAGGGAATGGGAATGAGGTAAGCCAGGAAATGCAAAGTGATGGTAGAGGGAAAATCCAACTCATGCCATACCATTCCCAGAGATCTTTCCATTCATTTGGGATCATGCAGGAATATCATGTCACCTCCGCAGCACAAACTGTGGGCCCCGAGGCATTGTGGGGCCAGGATAAAAGGCAGCCACACTGGGGGCTCTCTCATCCACTTCTGTCACCTCTTGCTCCTTGGGAACCAGGTGAGTTGCAAGCCCCTTTCTCCTCTATTCTCTCCAAGGCAGCATTGATCTTTCTGGCCCATGTTGCTGCTCCTTGTTCTTCGCTGTTGTGTACTGGTGCTGGTGTGGGCAGAGGGGACAGCGTGTGTTCTGGCCAGAGGCTGAGGCTGGGCTGTGGGGCTGATTTTCCTGCAGGTTAGGCAGGAGCAGAGCTGGGCCTGGCTGAGCTGGGAAGGAGGGTGCTGGGCTGAGGCAAAGGATGCCCAGGTTGGGGCTGGCCAGGCTGGAGCTGTGCAAGCAGCAGGGGCCTTGTGCTGCTGGGGCTGCCTTGCGGGCTGTGTCTGAGGTGTGCGTGTGCTCTGCTTCCTCCCTGCCCTCTGTGCCAGGTGCAGCGCCAGGCTCCAGACATGTCCTGCTCTGAGAAGTGCCAGCAGTGCCGGCCCTGCGAGCCTTGCTGCCAGCCCTGTGGCCCCTGCCCGCTGGCCAGCAGCTGCACTGAGTGCTGTGTCAGGCAGTGCCAGAGCTCCCACGTTGTCATTCAGCCGCCTGCTGTGCTGGTGACCCTGCCTGGGCCCATCCTCAGCTCCTCCCCACAGAACACCGCCGTGGGATCCTCCGCCTCTGCTGCTGTTGGCAGCATCCTCAGCTGTGAGGGAGTGCCCATCAGCTCTGGGAGCTTTGACATCTCCTGCATCACCAACTGCTATGGTGGCAGCACATGCTGTCGTCCCTGCTAAAGATGCTGTCACCAACATCCTCTGGAAAAATCTCCAAGACCTCGGACCGTGATGATGGAATGAAGTCAGAACTTAACAGATTGGATTTAGAGCTTTGGACTACTGGTTTTTTTCTTCTCCTCCACTCATTTTTCTCTTCCCTTCCTTTCTTGTCGCCACCCCTCAATGCCAGCCTAGTTGGACCTGCTGACTTCCTTCCCTCGCAGCCCAGGATGTCAGACATCCCTGCTGCATCTTAATAGCTTCCTTCAGGTGCCTTTCTGACCCTCCATATTTTCTTCTTTTGACTTAATAAAGTTCCTTTTGCATTCAAACCTTGGCCTCTGATTTCTACTTCTTTCTCTAACAACTCTTCCAAAGTGTCCATTGGAAAACAGGTGGAGGAAGCACAACGTTGCAATCCCTGCTGCTTTCTTTGTGCTGTTTATTTCATTCAGTTTGTTCCTTTTCTTTTGGTGTTGACAAAGGTGTTCCACTCTGTGTCGACGGTGAGGCATTGCAATAACTTGCCCTGAATGGTTTTGGATGCTTCCACCCTAGATGTGTGCAAGACCAGGGTGGACACAGCCTGAAGAAAGCTGGATTAGTGGGTGGCATCAGTGCCCACCTGTTCAGGGTAGGAGGATGGGACAGAAATGGTCTTGAAGTTGCCTTCCAGACCACACCATTTCTAATGAAATCTGCATTCTCAGAGGCAACAGCACTGGGACAAATGTGCTCCGTGTTCGGCAGTGCTGAATCCCCTTTGGACATAGCTGGAGCTGACTCAGTCACACCTGCCAGAAGTCGGTGGACACTTCTCACAGGGCCCATTCTTGCAGCCTTGGTTACAAAGTGTGCCATCAAGAATACCCATGACACAGGAGGAAGCCCTGCTTCCTGGGAAATCGCCAGCCAACACTTCTTAAGGGAAGGAGGCCATAAAGTGATTTTCTTTCCCGGGGGAAATGTGCATGCATAACCTTTACCTTTATCAAACTGCTTTTTATCAAGTGTCATGTTGTTATCAGTTTGGTTTTCTCATCTTTCTGCCTGAGAAAGAGGATTAATAGAGCAGCTTGCTGGGCACCATCCATCCAGCCAAGGGCCACCGAGAAAAGCTCAGAGTCCAGCCCAGGACAAGAGCAGGAACTAGCTGCAGAAACAGGCATGGAGTGCTGACCAAACAGAGACGTAATACAGGGGAAGCAAGACCACAAAGAATACCTCATGTTCCCTGTCCATTCCCAAATTGCGACAGGAAAACAGGCTGCACGTGAAAACTCATGGGATGTCACAAAGGGATGCGGAAGAGATGGGCAGGGATAGAGGAAGAATGAGAGTGAGCCCTGAGTGCTTGGCCACAAAGAAACCCACAGGAATGACACAGGTTTGGGTCATGCGCCTGCATGGAATGCCACCAGACCATGATCCAACCATTCCGCCTACTCTGACGTGTCCATATCCCGAAAAATCTTGGATCACTCATTTCTGGCCCTAGAAAGAGTCTTCAGAGAGGAAAACACAGGGCAGAAGCCAGGAAATAGAGGCTGCAGTGCAGGAAACCAGGACAGAACCCCTGCCATTAACTGGGATGGTGCACATTTGACATGAGCTGGTCAGGAAATTATGGCTTCCACGAAGGTGCCTGTGGGCCTGAGGCAGGGCAGGACTGCTATAAAAGGCAGCCCAAGTCTCTGCTCTCTCATCCACTTCTCTCACCTCCTCCTCTTCAGGAATCAGGTGAGTGAGAAGCATCTCCTCCGCATCTCCTCCTCAAGGAAGAGATCTGTTCTGGCTGGAGGTCTCAGCTGAGAGGGGCTGTCGTAGTGCAGGGCTGGGAGCTGCTTGTGCTGGGAGAGGGCAGGGGAGAGAAGGTCTTGTGCAGACAGAGAGAGGCTGGGACTTGGCTCAGGTGACTCCTGGTCTTTGAGCTGGGCACTGCAGTGGGGGCCAGGAGGTGCCTTGGCTGCAGGGTGTTTGGGTGCCGTGCTGCTTCTCATATGTCCTCACTTTGTGCTTCTCACTGCCCTCTGTGCCAGGTGTACCTGTGAGCCCGAGCCATGTCCTGCTGCAAGCCCTGTGAGCCTTGCTGCCAGCCCTGTGGCCCCTGCCCACTGGCCAGCAGCTGCAATGAGTGCTGTGTCAGGCAGTGCCAGAGCTCCCACGTTGTCATTGAGCCGCCTGCTGTGCTGGTGACCCTGCCTGGGCCCATCCTCAGCTCCTCCCCACAGAACACCGCCGTGGGATCCTCCACCTCTGCTGCTGTTGGCAACATCCTCAGCTGTGGCGGAGTGCCCATCAGCTCTGGGGGCTTTGACATCTCCTGCATCACCAACTGCTATGGCAACAGTTGTTGTCGTCCCTGCTAAAGCTGCTGGCAACATCCTCAGGCAAGAACCTCCATAACCTCAAAACGTGGAGCTGAAATGAAGATGGATCTTTGGAACAATGGATTTGTGCCCTTGATTTACTGCTGTTTTCTTCCACTCTCTTCCCTTCCCTTCCCTTCCTGTCTGCACCACCCAATGCCAGCCTAGTGGGGCCTGTTTGCCTCCCTCCACCCCTCTGCAGGCCTGGCAAATGGACACTCCCACTGGGCCCCCATGGCTGCTCCTTTCGTCCGCTTTCAGCTACCTCCTTCTCTTCCTTAGACCTAATAAATTTTTTTGCATCCAAAGCTGGCTCTCTGCTTTATCCTTCCTTTGGTTGGAAAACTTCCATTCAGCTCAATTCAAAAAGTGGAGGAAGCCGTGGGCGGGCACTCCGTGGTGGCCTTTACTTTCTGCCTTTCCTATTGAAGCTCCCAAACACATCCCTGACTTCTCAAAAATAGTGGTCATGTGGAGAAGATGATGTCAAATGGTGGCAGGGAATGGGAAACAGCAGTGCCTGGGGATATTCCACAAGCTCCTCGCTTCAAACACGTCCTTCACATTAGTCTTCTGCTCAGCCCTCAGCCACACAAGCAGGGGTGAAGGATTTAACAGGATCAACTAAGCATGAGGACAGAACTAAAGCCATCCTCCTACAGTGTTGGAGGATGCCACAGTTTCCCCTTCTGGATGTGGCACAGGAGAAAGTCTTCCATGTCCTCGACTCCATCTCCCATACACAATCAATAGCTTTTCTCCACTTGACCCATTCTCGTTGACATAAACATTTTCCCACATTTTCTGGCTCAGGACAAAGGCTACTGTGTCCACACAACTCCCTAGGCCCACAGGGCCAGCAGTACACTCCAACCTCAAAGCATCCCCATGAGGCAGGAGCAAGGACACTGGGAAACAGCTGATGGCCCCAAGACTGCCTGGAGCTGGCATCCAAGGGATGGCCTGGATTTGGGATTGTCCCTGAGAGATGTGAGTGCCGTGGCCCTGTCCAGGCTCCTGCAGAGAAGGAACTGGGGGCTGAGTGTGTGTCAGTGGCTGGCCCTGCTGGGCAGGGAAGGCCCTCCAGGCCGTGCAATGGCTGGGCTGAGAGCTCAGCTCAGGCCCAGCTGTGCACACACAGCCAGGGCACTGACACACTGCCAGCCTGGCCAGGGGTGCTCAGAGTTGGGCCCAGAGCACAGAGCCCAGCACACGGGCACAGGCACACGGGCAGGGGGATTGCACACAAGGGCCCTGCCCTGTGCACAACCATCCCCGTGCAGGCCAGAGGCTCTCAGGGGCTGTTCCCAGCAGGGCACAAGCACAGGCATGTGCAGACACTGGCACACACTGGGCCACAGCCACACTGCCACGCACATGATTGTGGGGGAGCACATGGGGCAGAGGCCTGAGGAAGGGATGGCACTGAGGAGATGCTGGGGAGCTCCCAGCCAGAGCAGATTCTGGCAACACCAGGCAGGACACAAGCTCATCCACTGTGAGGGCTAAGGAGGAAGGCAAAGAGGTTTTACCTTAAAGGCAAGGCATGAAGGAGAGCTGTTGGGTGATGAGCCAAAGACTGGGGGGCTCAGAACTGATGAGGCACTTCCAGGTAGCAGGAGCAGAAAATAACCCCAAGAATGCCGCTGGCTGCCATCATGTGCCTCCTTGTGATCCGTTCTGCACATAGTTCATGTTTTATGACCACACTGACACATCCTTGCCCCCAGGAATCATGGAATCTTGCATACCAGCACTCAGAAGAAGTGTCGGTGAGGGAATGGGAATGAGGTAAGCCAGGAAATGCAAAGTGATGGTAGAGGGAAAATCCAACTCATGCCATACCATTCCCAGAGATCTTTCCATTCATTTGGGATCATGCAGGAATATCATGTCACCTCCGCAGCACAAACTGTGGGCCCTGAGGCATTGTGGGGCCAGGATAAAAGGCAGCCACACTGGGGGCTCTCTCATCCACTTCTGTCACCTCCTGCTCCTTGGGAACCAGGTGAGTTGCAAGCCCCTTTCTCCTCCACCCTCTCCAAGACAGCATTGAGCTTTCTGGCCCTTGTTGCTGCTCCTTGTTCTTCCAGGGCTGTTCTGCACTGGTGCTAGTGTGGGCAGAGGGGACAGCGTGTGTTCTGGCCAGAGGCTGAGGCTGGGCTGAGGGGCTGATTTTCCTGCAGGTTAGGCAGGAGCAGAGCTGGGCCTGGCTGAGCTGGGAAGGAGGGTGCTGGGCTGAGGCAAAGGATGCCCAGGTTGGGGCTGGCCAGGCTGGAGCTGTGCAGGCAGCAGGGGCCTTGTGCTGCTGGGGCTGCCTTGCGGGCTGTGTCTGAGGTGTGCGTGTGCTCTGCTTCCTCCCTGCCCTCTGTGCCAGGTGCAGCGCCAGGCTCCAGACATGTCCTGCTCTGAGAAGTGCCAGCAGTGCCGGCCCTGCGAGCCTTGCTGCCAGCCCTGTGGCCCCTGCCCGCTGGCCAGCAGCTGCAATGAGTGCTGTGTCAGGCAGTGCCAGAGCTCCCACGTTGTCATTCAGCCACCTGCTGTGCTGGTGACCCTGCCTGGGCCCATCCTCAGCTCCTCCCCACAGAACACTGCCGTGGGATCCTCCACCTCTGCTGCTGTTGGCAACATCCTCAGCTGTGAGGGAGTGCCCATCAGCTCTGGGGGCTTTGACATCTCCTGCATCACCAACTGCTGTGGTGGCAGCACATGCTGTCGTCCCTGCTAAAGATGCTGCCGCCAACGTCCTTTGGCAAGAACCTCCAAGACATTGGAACGTGGTGCTGGAATGAAAATGGAATTCTTGACTGTTGTATTTAAGGCTTTGGACTTCTGTTTTCTTCTTCTCCTCCACTCATTTTTCTCTTCCCTTCCTTTCCTGTCACCACCACTGAATGCCAGCCTAGTTGGACCTGCTGTCCTTCTTCCGTCGGCAGCCTAGGACATCAGACATCCCCACTTCTCCATAAAGGCTTTCCTCAGGGGCTCCTTTTCATCCTTCTCCTTCTCTTCTTTTGATTCAATAAAGTTATTTTGCATTCAAACCTTGGCCTCTGATTTCTCCTTCTTTCCGTGACAACATTTCCAGTTTGCTCACTGGGAAGAAGTTGGGAGGAAACACAGAATTGAAATCCTGGCGGTGCAATTTTATCTTTTCCCTTTCCCTTGGCGCTGACAAAGGTTTCCCTCTCCGTCATGCTAATGTGGCATTGTAATAAATTGCCCTGAAATCTTTTAGACTCTTCAACACTGGAAGTGTGCAAGAGCAGGGTGTACACAGTTTGGAGCAAGCTGTTTTAGTGTGTACTGAACTGTTGAGCAAGGGAGGAGTGGAAAGAAATGGTTTTGAAGTTGCCATCCGGCCCAAACCATTTCTAATGAAATCTGCTTTCACGGAGGCATTAGCAATGTGACAAATGTGCTCAGTGCTGAGCAGGGATGAGTCCCTGCTGGACACAGCTGGAGCTGACTCAGTCACAGCTGCCTGGAGCCAGTGGACTCTTCTCACAGGGCCCATTCTTGCAGCTTTATGTGGAAAGTGTGCCATCATGAGCAACCATGACACAGGAGGAAGCCCTGCTTCCTGGGAAATTGCCAGCCATCACTTCCTGAGAGAAAGAGGCAATACGTTTATTTTCTTTCCCAATTTAATAGTGCATGCATAATATTCCCCTTTACCCTTGGCAAACTCCATTCTATCAAGCTTCATGTTGTTATCAGTTTGGTTTTACCTTGTCTTACTACCTGAGAAAGGGGATTGACAGAGCAGCTTGCTGGGCACCATCCATCTAGCCAAGGGCCACTGAGAACAGCTCAGAGTCCAGCCAAGGGCAAGAGCAGGAACTAGCTGCAGAAGCAGGCATGGAGTGCTGACCAAAGGGAGATGTAATAGAGGGGAAGCAAGACCACAAAGAACACCTTCTGTCCCCTATCCATTCCCAAAATGGGCCAGGAAAACAGGCTGCATGTGAAAACTCAGGGGATGTCACAAAAGGATGCAGGAGAGATGGGCAGGCATAGAGGAAGAATGAGAGTGATGCCCTGAGTGCTTGGCCACAAAGAAACCCACAGGAATGACAGGTTTTGGTCGTGAGCCTGCATGGAATGCCAACAGACCATGATCCAAGCATTCTGCCCACTCTGACGTGTTTATACCCCAGAAATTCTTGGAACTCTATTTCCTGGCCCTACAAGGAGTCTTTAGATAGGAACGTACAGGCCAGAAGCCAGGAAATAGAGGCTGCAGTGCAGGAAAACAGGACACTGCCCCTACCATTAACTGGGATGGTGCACATTTGACATGAGCTGGTCAGAAAATTATGACTTCCACTAAGGTGCCTGTGGGCCTGAGGCAGGGCAGGACTGCTATAAAAGGCAGCCCAAGTCTCTGCTCTCACATCGACTTCTCTCACTTCCTCCTCAGGAATCAGGTGAGTGGGAAGCCTCTTCTGCTCCTGCAGCTGCTGCTTCAAGAGCAGCTCTTGCCTGGCTGGAGGTCTCAGCTGAGAGGGGCTGTTGTAGTGGGGGTCTGGGAGTTGCTTGTGCTGGGAGGGGCAGGGGAGAGAAGGTCTTGTGCAGGCCGAGAGAGGCTGGGTTTGGCTGAGGTGGCTTCTGGTCTTTGAGATGGGCACTGCAATGTGGGCCAGGAGGTGCCTTGGCTGCAGGGTGTTTGGGTGCCGTGCTGCTTCTCATATGTCCTCACTTTGTGCTTCTCCCTGTCTTCCATTCTAGGTGCACCTGTGAGCCCAAGCCATGTCCTGCTGCAAGCCCTGTGACCCTTGCTGCCAGCCCTGTGGCCCCTGCCCGCTGGCCAGCAGCTGCAATGAGTGCTGTGTCAGGCAGTGCCAGAGCTCCCACGTTGTCATTCAGCCACCTGCTGTGCTGGTGACCCTGCCTGGGCCCATCCTCAGCTCCTCCCCACAGAACACCGCCGTGGGATCCTCCACCTCTGCTGCTGTTGGCAACATCCTCAGCTGTGGTGGAGTGCCCATCAGCTCTGGGGGCTTTGACATCTCCTGCATCACCAACTGCTATGGCAACAGTTGTTGTCGTCCCTGCTAAAGCTGCTGGTGACATCCTTTGGCAAGAACCTCCACAACGTCAGAACGTGGAGCTGCACTGAAGATGGATCTTTGGAACAATGGATTTGTGCCCTTGATTTACTGCTCTTTTCTTCCACTCTCTTCCCTTCCTTTCCTTTCCTGTCTGCACCACCCAATGCCAGCCTAATGTGATCTGTTTGCCTCCCTTTATCCCTCTGCAAGCACTGCAAATTGACTCCCCCACTGGGCCCCACTGGCTGCTCCTGATGTCCTTTTCAAGCTTACTCCTTCTCTTCCTTAGACTCAATAAAGTCATTTTGCATCCAAACCTGGCCCTCTGCTTTCTCCTTCCTGGTGTGGAAACTCTGCGATTCAGTGCAAGGCTAAAGGTGGAGGAAGTTGTGGGTAGACACTCCATGGTGGAGTTTCTTTATTTTGTGCCTTTTCTATTGGAGCTCTAAAACACATCCCTGGCTTCCCCCAAATAGTGATCATCAGAAGAAAAGATGATGTCAAATATTCACAGGTGTGGAAATGGGAAACAGCAGTGACAGGGGATATTCTACAACCTCCTCTCTTCAAACACCACCCTCACATTACCCTTCTTCTCAGGCCTCAACCAGACAAACAGGGGTGAGGGGTTTCACAGGATCAACTAAACATGACAGACCAAAGTCATTCTCCCACCATGCTGGAGTCTGCAATTGGTTCCCCTTATGGATCTGGGAGAGGATAAACTCTCCCATCTTCCAGCTCCACCTGTCAGAAACAGTTAAATATTTTTCCTCACTTGACTCATTCCGTTCAACAGCAATATCTTCCTAGAGCTCCTGGATAATGGGGCAAAGGCCATGGGGGTCAGTGCACTCCCCAATCCCCACATGGCCACCAGAACAATGTGACCTCAGAGGCTTCCCATGAGGCAGGAACGAGGACACTGGGAAACAGCTGATGGCCCCAAGAAAGCCTGGAGGTGGCATTGAAGGGATGGCCTGGGTTTGGGATTGTCCCTGAGAGATGTGAGTGCCGTGGCCCTGTCCAGGCTCCTGCAGAGAAGGAACTGGGGGCTGAGTGTGTGTCAGTGGCTGGCCCTGCTGGGCAGGGAAGGCCCTCCAGGCCGTGCAATGGCTGGGCTGAGAGCTCAGCTCAGGCCCAGCTGTGCACACACAGCCAGGGCACTGACACACTGCCAGCCTGGCCAGGGGTGCTCAGAGTTGGGCCCAGAGCACAGAGCCCAGCACACGGGCACAGGCACACGGGCAGGGGGGTTGCACACAAGGGCCCTGCCCTGTGCACAACCATCCCCGTGCAGGCCAGAGGCTCTCAGGGGCTGTTCCCAGCAGGGCACAAGCACAGGCATGTGCAGACACTGGCACACACTGGGCCACAGCCACACTGCCACGCACATGATTGTGGGGGAGCACATGGGGCAGAGGCCTGAGGAAGGGATGGCACTGAGGAGATGCTGGGGAGCTCCCAGCCAGAGCAGATTCTGGCAACACCAAGCAGGACACAAGCTCAGGCAGCAGTGCTACAGGAGTCTCATGCACTGTGAAGGTTGAGGAGGAAGGCAAAGAGGTTTTACCTCAAAGGCAAGGCATGAAGGAGAGCCGTTGGGTGATGAGCCAAAGACTGGGGGGCTGGGAGCGGATGAGGCACTTCCAGTCAGCAGGAACAGAAAATATCCCCAAGAATGCCTCAGGCAGCCATCACCTGCCTCCTTGTGATCCCTTCTGCACTTAGTCCATGTCTCTTAACCACACTGACACATCCTTGCCCCCAGGAATCATGGAAACTTGCATACCAGCACTCAGAAGAAGTGTCGGTGAGGGATTGGGAATGAGGTAAGCCAGGAAATGCAAAGTGATGGTAGAGGGAAAATCCAACTCATGCCATACCATTCCCAGAGATCTTTCCATTCATTTGGGATCATGCAGGAATATCATGTCACCTGCGCAGCACAAACTGTGGGCCCTGAGGCACTGTGGGGCCAGGATAAAAGGCAGCCACACTGGGGGCTCTCTCATCCACTTCTGTCACCTCTTGCTCCTTGGGAACCAGGTGAGTTGCAAGCCCTTTTCTCCTCCACCCTCTCCAAGACAGCATTGAGCTTTCTGGCCCTTGTTGCTGCTCCTTGTTCTTCCGGGGCTGTTGTGCACTGGTGCTGGTGTGGGCAGAGGGGACAGCGAGTGTTCTGGCCAGAGGCTGAGGCTGGGCTGAGGGGCTGATTTTCCTGCAGGTTAGGCAGGAGCAGAGCTGGGCCTGGCTGAGCTGGGAAGGAGGGTGCTGGGCTGAGGCAAAGGATGCCCAGGTTGGGGCTGGCCAGGCTGGAGCTGTGCAGGCAGCAGGGGCCTTGTGCTGCTGGGGCTGCCTTGCGGGCTGTGTCTGAGGTGTGCGTGCGCTCTGCTTCCTCCCTGCCCTCTATGCCAGGTGCAGCGCCAGGCTCCAGACATGTCCTGCTCTGAGAAGTGCCAGCAGTGCCGGCCCTGCGAGCCTTGCTGCCAGCCCTGTGGCCCCTGCCCGCTGGCCAGCAGCTGCACTGAGTGCTGTGTCAGGCAGTGCCAGAGCTCCCACGTTGTCATTGAGCCGCCTGCTGTGCTGGTGACCCTGCCTGGGCCCATCCTCAGCTCCTCCCCACAGAACACCGCCGTGGGATCCTCCACCTCTGCTGCTGTTGGCAACATCCTCAGCTGTGAGGGAGTGCCCATCAGCTCTGGGGGCTTTGACATCTCCTGCATCACCAACTGCTGTGGTGGCAGCAGATGCTGTCGTCCCTGCTAAAGCCGCTGCCACCAACATCCTCAGGCAAGAACCTTCAAGAACTCGGAACATGGTGCTGGAATGACAATGGAATTTTTGATTTTTGGATTTAAGGCTTTGGACTATTGTCTCCTTCTCCTCCTCCTCTTTTTTCTCTCTTCCCTTCCTTTCCTGTCACCACCACTCAATGCCAGCCTTGTGGGACCTACTAGCTTCCTTCGCTCGACAGCTCAGGACATCAGACTTCCTACTTCATAGTAGTGGCTTCCCTCAGGGGCTCTCTTTGAGCCTTCTCCTTCTCTTCTTTTGACTCAATAAAGTTCTTTTGCATTCAAATATTGGCCTCTGATTTCTCCTTCTTTCTGTTTCAACTCTTGTAGTTTGCTCACAGGAAAAAGGGTACAGGAAGCGCAGCATTGCAATCCCTGAAGTGCAATTTTGTTTGTTCCTTTTCCCTTGGTGGTGACAAAGATGTCTCTCTCTGTGAGGACAGTGAGGCATTGAAATAACTTGCCCAGGAATGGTTTAGATTCCACAGCCCTGCAAGTGTGCAAGAATGGGACGGACACAGCTTAGTGCAATCTGGTTTAGTGGGTGGCATCAGTGCCCAACTGTTGAGGGAAGGAGGATGGGAAAGAAATGGTCTTGAAGTTGCCATCCCGCCCAAACCATTTCTAATGAAATCTGCTTGCACAGAGGCATCAGCAGTGGGACAAATGTGCTCAGTGCTGGGCAGTGCTGAGTCCCCTTTGCACACAGCTGGAGCTGACTCAGTCACAGCTGGCTGGAGCCACTGAACTCTTCTCACAGAGCCCATTTCTGCAGTCTTAGTTACAAAGTGTGCCATCATGAGCAACCATGACACAGGAGGAAGACCTACTTCCTGGGAAATTGCCAGCCATCACTTCCTGAGAGAAAGAGGCAATACGTTTATTTTCTTTCCCAGGGCACTTCTCTATTCATAATCTTTTCCTTTTGTTTTAGCAAACTGCTTTCTATCAAGCTTCAAGTTGTGATCAGTGGGGTTTTATCTTGTCATTCTGCCTGAGAAAGGGGATTGACAGAGCAGGTTGCTGGGCACCATCCATCCAGCCAAGGGCCACTGAGAACAGCTCAGAGTCCAGCCCAGGGCAAGAGCAGGAACGAGCTGCAGAAGCAGGCATGGAGTGCTGACGAAAGGGAGATGTAATAGAGGGGAAGCAAGACCACAAAGAACACCTTCTGTCCCCTATCCATTCCCAAAATTGCGACAGGAAAACAGGCTGCATGTGAAAATTGATGGGATGTCACAAAAGGATGCGGGAAGAGATGGGCAGGGATAGAGGAAGAATGAGAGTGATGCCCTGAGTGCTTGGCCACAAAGAAACCCACAGGAATGACACAGGTTTGGGTCATGCGCCTGCATGGAATGCCACCAGACCATGATCCAACCATTCTGCCTACTCTGACGTGTTTATAGCCCGGAAATTCTTGGAACTCTATTTCCTGGCCCTAAAAGGAGTCTTTAGATAGGAACGCACAGGCCAGAAGCCAGGAAATAGAGCCTGCAGTGCAGAAAACCAGGACACTGCCCCTACCATTAACTGGGATGGTGCACATTTGACATGAGCTGGTCAGAAAATTATGGCTTCCACGAAGGTGCCTGTGGGCCTGAGGCAGGGCAGGACTGCTATAAAAGGCAGCCCAAGTCTCTGCTCTCTCATCCACTTCTCTCACCTCCTCCTCTTCAGGAATCAGGTGAGTGGGAAACCTCTTCTCCTCCTGCTGCTTCAAGACCAGTTCTTGACTGGCTGGAGGTGTCAGCTGAGAGGGGCTGTCGTAGTGAGGGGATGGGAGGTGCTTTTGTGGGAGAGCACAGGGGAGAGAGCCTCTCTTTGTCTTGTGCAGACAGAGAGAGGCTGGGACTTGGCTCAGGTGGCTCCTGGTCTTTGAGCTGGGCACTGCAATGTGGGCCAGGAGGTGCCTTGGCTGCAGGGTGTTTGGGTGCCGTGCTGCTTCTCATATGTCCTCACTTTGTGCTTCTCCCTGCCCTCTGTGCCAGGTGCACCTGTGAGCCCGAGCCATGTCCTGCTGCAGGCCCTGTGACCCTTGCTGTCAGCCCTGTGGCCCCTGCCCGCTGGCCAGCAGCTGCAATGAGTGCTGTGTCAGGCAGTGCCAGAGCTCCCACGTTGTCATTGAGCCGCCTGCTGTGCTGGTGACCCTGCCTGGGCCCATCCTCAGCTCCTCCCCACAGAACACCGCCGTGGGATCCTCCACCTCTGCTGCTGTTGGCAGCATCCTCAGCTGTGGCGGAGTGCCCATCAGCTCTGGGGGCTTTGACATCTCCTGCATCACCAACTGCTATGGCAACAGTTGTTGTCGTCCCTGCTAAAGATCTGCTGGTAACATTCCTGGGCCAAAACCTCCACAACGTCAGAACGTGGAGCTGCACTGAAGATGGATCTTTGGAACAATGGATTTGTGCCCTTGATTTACTGCTGTTTTCTTCCACTCTCTTCCCTTCCTTTCCTTTCCTGTCTGCACCACCCAATGCCAGCCTAATGTGATCTGTTTGCCTCCCTCCATCCCTCTGCAGGCCAGTCAAATGGACATCTCCACTGGGCCCCCATGTCTGCTCCTTTTGTCCTCTTTCAGCTACCTCCTTCTCTTCCTTAGACTCAATAAAGTCATTTTGCATCCAAACCTGGCCCTCTGCTTTCTCCTTCCTGGTGTGGAAACTCTGCGATTCAGTGCAAGGCTAAAGGTGGAGGAAGTTGTGGGTAGACACTCCATGGTGGAGTTTCTTTATTTTGTGCCTTTTCTATTGGAGCTCTAAAACACATCCCTGGCTTCCCCCAAATAGTGATCATCAGAAGAAAAGATGATGTCAAATATTCACAGGTGTGAGAGTGGGAAACAACAGTGCCTGGGGATATTCTACAACCTCCTCTCTTCAAACGCCTCCCTCCCATTTGCCTTCTGCCCTGCTTGTAGCCAGACAGGAAGGTCTGTGTTTTGTCACAGGATCAACTGAGCATGCGGACAGAACCAAAGCCAAAACCATCCTCCCACCATGCTGGGGTCTACCAGTGTTTCCCCTTCTGGATACAGGAGAGGACAAATTCCCTCATCTTCCTGGCCTCAACTCCCCAGATGTGTTCAAATGTTTTTCTCCCCTTGACTCAGTCTTTTTGACAGCACCATTTTCCCACAGCTCCTGGCCCAGGACAAAGGCCACTGCGGCCAGAGGACTCCCCCATCTCCTCAGAGACAAAAGAACCCTGTCACCTCAAAGCCTTCACATGAGGCAGGAACAAGGACCGTGGGAAACAGCTGAGGGCTCCAAGGCTTCCTGGAGGCGGCATCAAAGGGATGGCCTGGTGTCCTGGGTTTACTATATGATGCTTTTATCCCAAATTGTCTTGTTCTCTTTATGCTGAATAATAAGTTTTGAGCCTTTAAGTCTTGATTCAGAGAGTGAAGGGGGGAGAGAAGAAGTGTGCAGTTTGTTTTCAGACACTGCACTCACCCCTCCTCATTCCTGGTCCTGGACTGTTGCTCTCTGTGGATGGACAGACAGTAGGACAGAACTGTCCTTTGTTTCTTTGTTTTAGTTAGTTTAGCTAGGTGTGGCAAAGATGTTCCTTGGACATCTTTTTTTTTTTTCCCTTTTCTTTGGACTTTTTGACACCTTTGAACAACCAACAGAGCGCCGGCAGCTCCACCTGTGGCCCACTAGGTCGGGCCTGGGCCCGACATTTCCAGCACTGGAGGGACTGATAAGAGACAGAGAGAGCTGAGATGCAACCCAGGGAGGGGATTTTCTGAGTTTTCCATCTCTTGGGGAGAAGCAAGACATTTTATTGTTTAATATTTTTTTAGGTTTTATTGTTTAATAAACAGTTTTTTCCACTCTTCTCTAAGGAGGTATATTCTCCTGAACCAGCTGGGGGAGGAGCCAATTGAATCTGCTTTTCTAGAGGAAACCCTTTGGGGATTCTCTCCAAAATTTACCCTGAAGTAAGACACCCAGGTTTGGGATTGTCCTTGAGAGATGTGGGTGTACTGGCCCTGTCCAGGTTCCTGCAGAGAAGGAACTGGGGGCTGAGGGTGTGTCAGTGGCTAGCCCTACTGGGCAGGGAAGGCCCTCCAGGCCGTGCTCCCAGCCAGGGCAGATTCTGGGAACACCAAGCAGGACAGAAGCTCAGGCAGCACTGCTACAGCAGTATCCAGGATTTTGCAAGATTATGGTGAGAGCACAGAGGTTTCATTAAGTAGACAAGTCACATAGTGGGGCCGATTGTTTCATGAGCAAAAGAAATGAGGGCTGAGAACAGAGGAGCCCCTCAACCAGCTGGGATTACAAAAATCTGGCAGCATTACAAAACTCCAGTACTGTGCCCTAGGCTGGCATCACCTGCCATCCTTTGGATCCATTGTGCACTTAGTTTATGTCTTATGACTACAGTGACACATTCTTGCCCCAGGAAACATGGAATCTCACATACCAGCACTGAGAAGTAATATTCGTGAGGCTGTGGGCTGGAATCAAGCATTGCCGATTCCCACTCACCCCCTTTCACCCCCCATTTCTGTCAAGTTTGGCAGCCATTTTCCTCTCCTGGCAGATTTAGTGGAGTACTGAGGGATGTGTTTGTGAGCTCCATGAGAAAAGGCACAAAGTAAAATCCACTCTAGGGAGTCCCAAGCTCTGCTTACTCCACCTTTTGCCCTGAGCTCACGGGAGAAGGTGACACAGATAAAAAGAGAATCAGAGGCCAAGTCTTGGATGCAAAACAACTTTATTGAGACTAAAGAAGAAAAAGGAGGTGGATCCAGAGAGCACCAGGAGCAGCCACTAAGGTGCAGTGGGGGTGGCAATTGCTGGTTACCAGAGCAAGGGAGGTAGAGAAGCCAACAGGTCCCACTAGGCTGGCATAGAGTGCTATTGACTGGAAAGGAATGCAAGAGACAGAAGAGAGGAGAAGAAGGAAACAAAAATCAGAGGCCCTACATTCAGTCCCAAAGTTCTGTCTTCATTTCAGCTCCATGTTCTGAGGTTGTGGAGGCTCTTGCCTGAGGATGTTGCCAGCAGATTTAGCAGGGGCGACAGCACCTGCTGCCATAGCAGTTGGTGATGCAGGAGATGTCAAAGCCCCCAGAGCTGATGGGCACTCCCTCACAGCTGAGGATGCTGCCAACAGCAGCAGAGGTGGAGGATCCCACGGCGGTGTTCTGTGGGGAGGAGCTGAGGATGGGCCCAGGCAGGGTCACCAGCACAGCAGGCGGCTCAATGACAACGTGGGAGCTCTGGCACTGCCTGACACAGCACTCATTGCAGCTGCTGGCCAGCGGGCAGGGGCCACAGGGCTGGCAGCAAGGCTCACAGGGCTTGCAGCAGGACATGGCTCACGGTCACAGGTGCACCTAGGATGGAAGACAGGGAGAAGCACAAAGTGAAGACACATGCAAAGCAGCATGGCACCCAAACTCCCTGCAGCCAAGGCACCTCCTGGCCCCCACTGCAGTGCCCAGCTCAAAGACCAGGAGCCACCTCAGCCAAGTCCCAGCCTCTCTCTGTCTGCAAAAGACCTTCTCTCCCCTGCCCTCTGCCAGCACAAGCAGCTTCCAGCCCTGGGCTCTTGTAGCCCCTCTCAGCTGACACCTCCAGCCAGGCAAGAGCTGGTCTTCAAGCAGCAGAAGGAGGAGAAGAGGCTTCCTACTTACCTGATTCCTGAAGAGTACGAGGTGAGAGACGTGGATGAGGGAGCAGAAACTTGGGCTGCCTTTTATAGCAGTCCTGCCCTGCCTCAGGCCCACAGGCACCTTTGTGGAAGCCATAATTTTCTGACCAACTCATGTCAAATGCAAGCTATCCTAGTTAATGGTAGGGGCTGTGTCCTGGTTTCCTGCATTTCTGCCTTTTCATTTCCCAGCTTCTGCCATGTGCATTCCCATTTCCTATCTGAAGAGTCATGTTAGGTCCAGGATGAGAGTTCCAAGAATTTCCAGGATGTAAACAGGTCAGCACAGGCAAAGTGCTTGGATCATGGTCTGGTGACATTCCACGCAGGAACGTGGTGTTCACCTGTGTCATCCCTGTAGGATTCTTTGTGGCAAAATTTTCAGTGCGTCAGGCTTGTTCTTCTTGCCCACAGGCACAAGGGCAGGCATGTGAGATAAGAGGAAACACCCTTTTCTCCTTTGGCCCCATCTCTCTCTGGCAAAGAGTGAAACTCTTTGTTTCACTCAGATGAGCTTCTGCTTGCAGGGTATTTTTCTTCTTGCTAGATTTACCGTGTCTCAGGGAAATTGTGCTGGTCTCATTGACCTCATCCTATTTCTGTACACTTTCTGTGGGTGCTTTGGGAAGACAAGACCATTTCTGTAGCTGGGTTCCTTCACAGGTGCTTGAGTTCTCTTCTCTCAGAGCTGTCCCAAACAAGTCAACAGCGTGCTCAATTTTTGACAGTTTTATTTTACAAATGTTCAGATTCCAAGGTCCAAGGGAGGCCTTCCTAAGTGCATATGTGTCAGTCTGTACATGTGCGCGCCGTGAGGGTATAGGAATGTGCTCCCTGTTGACAGAGTGAACAAATTATCCTTTGTCTCCTTACAGAAAAAAGCCCAGAAGTTTCTCTCCTCAATTGGGTAAAAAGACACCTCATAAGACCTTGAAGACTTCACCTCAAACCTAAAGATACCCAATTGGACAGAAGCCAAAATGTTCCACCGAAGCAATTCACTAGAAAAAGAAGAAAGCAAAAGAAGCAATCACTTTTGTGGGGTGTTTTTACCAGGCCCAAGAACCTCTTACCCCTAACTCAGTTCTTCTCTGTAAAGAGCTTTGTTATTTCACCTTTTATTAAAACTTTTCTGTTTCCAACCACCTCAAAAGCCATCCTACTAATTTTATACCATCAAAGTAGCTAAGCTATCTCAAGTGTGTTTTATTTCTCTAAGAACTCATAAGACCTGGCTGGAGGAGAAAATATAACATGAGGCCACATGAAAGTTCTCATTGTTTGTCTCCCTGTGGTGTGTCTTTTAATCCCACAGAGGCACTGGCTGCCCTGGAGAGCCAATGTACAGCTGAACAGTGCTGCTTTGACCTTACAGAGAAATGTCTGGAGAACTGAAATGCAAATTCTGCCTCCTCTACCCTCCACGTCTTGCTTTATGTTCAGGGAGAAAGCCCAGAAATCCTGCCAGCAGGCCTTCATCCCAAATGGATTCCCCTCTACTAGAGGGTTGCTGGTGAGTGGGTGTCATGTCCCACGCGTAAGGGGGAGGGAACTGCCAGGATTTGTACATGCTGGTGGTTGAGAGGAAAAACAAAGTCAGAGACTCCACAGAAGATTTCACATTTTATTAATAAATTGCACACTTGGCATTGAAATAGGACTAGGACTAGGACTAGGACTAGGAATAGGAATAGGAATAGGAATAAGAATAGGAATAGGAATAGGAATAGGAATAGGAATAGGAATAGGAATAGGAATAGGAATAGGAATAGGAATAGGGAAGGGCAAGGCCAAGGCAAAGGCCAGGCCAAGGTGGACAGGGAAGAGAAAATAAGATGGGAAACAACTTGAGGCTCGAGGCAGTTGGCTAAAGCAAAAGGGTGCATAACAATGTGCTGTTGAGGCTCGAGGCAGTTGGCTAAAGCAAAAGGGTGCATAACAATGTGCTGTTGAAATTTTTATTCTTCTGATTGTGCTTCACACTGTGTAGGACACTCTCCCTTAAGTAAAAGTGGTGAGGTTTGGCAGCTGGGGCAGAAAACTGTAGGAATGGGCTCTGGGACAAGGGTCCAGTGTCTCCCACCACAGGTGACTGAGTCAGCTCCAGCTGTGTCCAAAAGGGGCTCAGCACTGCCCAACACTGAGCACATTTATCACACTGATAATGCCTCTGTGAAAGCAGATTTCATTAGAAATGGTTTGGGTTTGGGAGGAAAGGGCTAAAAGCAGAAGAATTAGGAGGATGAATGTAGGTTTGCTGAAATGACTTTGCAGCTGAGGATGCCAAAGCATGGAGGATATCAATGTGGGAAAAACCATAAAGGATGCCTTCTGCTGTTTTATTCTGTGTTTGGAGAAGCAGAATCTCTGTGTAGAGACAATGCCAGTGTTTGAAGAGACTCGGAGGGCCATCTCATGGACATGCTTGAGCTCCCTATTTTAGGGGAGAAAAAAATCAAAGCTCAGAGATCACAAAAAGCACAGGGAGATCACAGCATTGGTGTAAAGAGGAGCCCTGCCAGCAGGGACTGATCTGAAGCAGGATAACGCTCCCAACTGTACATCCCTGCCCAACTGTTGATTGTATTTCCTCTTCAGAGTGAGGTAAAGCAATAAATTTACTCTTTGCCTTTCCACCATGGTTTGTGCCTGTTCCATCTGCCCAACTGTGTCAACTGAAACACTTGGAATAGAAGGGAACTTAAACATTTCTTTGTTTGCAACACTCCACCCAGCCCACAAAACATGGGCAAGAATGGCCCCCACCAAAACAAGGGGCTCAAAGTCCTGAGCAACCTTGCCTTGTACATTTCCAGGAATCAGAAATCTACAATTTCCCTAGGAAACTTGTTCCAATGCCTGATCACCCTCAGTGTCAGGGTATCTTTGTCAGATTCAAGGGAAAAGGCACAAGGAAAACCCATAGCAGTGAGTCCTGCTCTCTGCTCTTCCACTGTACTCCTTAGGAGACTAGAAGTGTTGTCAGAGAAGGAAGGAGAAATCAGAGGCTGAGGTTTGAATGCAAAACCTTTATTGAGTATAAAGAAGAAAAATGGGTACATCAGAGAAAGCACCAGGAACAGCTACTAAGATGAAGTGAGGGTGTCCAGAGGCCTGGCCAGCAGATAGAGGAGGGGAAGGGAGGGGGCCACTAAGGTGACATTGGCTAGTGTCAACAAAAAGGAAGGGAAGAAAGAAGAGAGAGCAGAAGAAGGAACTAATAGCTAAAAAGTCTAAAGCCAATGTCCCAAACTTTTGTCTTCATTCCAACTCCATATTCCGAGGTCTTGGAGGTTCTTGCCTGAGGATGTTGGTGACAGCATCTTTAGCAGGGATGACAGCATGTGCTGCCACCACAGCAGTTGGTGATGCAGGAGATGTCAAAGCCCCCAGAGCTGATGGGCACTCCCTCACAGCTGAGGATGCTGCCAACAGCAGCAGAGGTGGAGGATCCCACGGCGGTGTTCTGTGGGGAGGAGCTGAGGATGGGCCCAGGCAGGGTCACCAGCACAGCAGGCGGCTGAATGACAACGTGGGAGCTCTGGCACTGCCTGACACAGCACTCATTGCAGCTGCTGGCCAGCGGGCAGGGGCCACAGGGCTGGCAGCAAGGCTCGCAGGGCCGGCACTGCTGGCACTTCTCAGAGCAGGACATGTCTGGAGCCTGGCGCTGCACCTGGCACAGAGGGCAGGGAGGAAGCAGAGCACACGCACACCTCAGACACAGCCCGCAAGGCAGCCCCAGCAGCACAAGGCCCCTGCTGCTTGCACAGCTCCAGCCTGGCCAGCCCCAACCTGGGCATCCTTTGCCTCAGCCCAGCACCCTCCTTCCCAGCTCAGCCAGGCCCAGCTCTGCTCCTGCCTAACCTGCAGGAAAATCAGCCCCACAGCCCAGCCTCAGCCTCTGGCCAGAACACACGCTGTCCCCTCTGCCCACACCAGCACCAGTGCAGAACAGCCCCGGAAGAATAAGGAGCAGCAACAAGGGCCAGAAAGCTCAATGCTGTCTTGGAGAGGGTGGAGGAGAAAGGGGCTTGCAACTCACCTGATTCCCAAGGAGCAGGAGGTGACAGAAGTGGATGAGAGAGCCCCTAGTTGGGCTGCCTTTTATCCTGGCCCCACAGTGCCTCAGGGGACATGCAGCAGTCTATGCTGCATAAGTGACAATTTTCTTTTATGATCTCAATGAACGGAAACATGTCCCAGAAGGTTATGGCATGAGTAGCTGCTTCCCTTTACCATGACTTTGCATTTCCTGGCCTACATCATTCCCATTCCCTCACAGACACTTCTGAGTGATGGTATGTGAGATTCCATGTGTCCTGGGGGAAAGGATGTGTCAGTAAGGACAGAAGACATGAACTGTGTGCACAATGGATCCCAAGGAGGCAGGTGATAGCAGCCTGTGGCATTCTGCTGGAGTTTTGTAATGCTACAAGATTTTTGTAATCCCTGCTTGACTGGATGGGTCCCATCTGCCCCCAGCCCTCCAGTCTCTGTCTCTGCATCCAATGGCTCCTCTGACTATGTGCCCTGCACCCTCGCTGAAACCTCTTTGCTCTCTTCATCATCCTGCACAATCCTTGAGAGCCCTGTAGCACTGCTGCCTGACCTTCTGCCCTGCTTGGTGTTTCCAGACCACACTGATTTTTGTCCTTAGCCAGGAGCTATGGGAAAATGTTTCTGTCAAAGAGAATGAGGCATGTGGGGAAAACAGTTTGACCATGTCTGGGAGGTGGAAGTAAGGAGATTGAAAAAGACAGTAGAAAAGAACAGCATTTCATTCTGATAGGAGTAGTATCACATAACAGCACAGCCTTGGAGAAGTACATTAAGGATATAACTTAGGCAAACAGAAGTCATGCAAATGGCAAGTAGGGTGGCAGCTCAGCTCTTGAAATCTGACAGAACAGAAGTTCTGCTAAACAACAATATTGGCCTGACTCGAATGTGGCAGTGGAGCACCAGGTACCCAAGAAGGACATCAGGCTTCAGGACAGACCCTCAAGAAGTATAGAAGGACATCTGACAAGGATGGCAACTATGTAAAATAATTCAAGTGTGTTGGGCTAGCTAATGAATATGAATATGTAATCACTGCATATGATAAAAAAATCTCATTAACTGAATGCCTGGTGCATTTTGCATTATTCAGAGGGTGGTGGCGGGGCCACATGGCCAATGGCAAAAACCTGGTGAGGAACTTGCCCATGCAAATCGTGGATGAATAGGCTTCTCAGCACTCCTCTAGGAATCTTTGAACTAGTGGAACGTTTTGGCAATGGTACCTAGAAGCAGCAGTTCTTCTTCTAGTCAGAGAAGAGGAGGAAATGAGGACATGCAAGGGAAAGCAACATGGTGGCACCAAGGTCAGTGGAAAAAAGAGGGAGAGGAAGTGCTTCAAGTGGTGGAGCCAAGATTCTTCTGCAAGACATGGTGAGGACCATGGTGAAACAAACTGTCCCCCTGTAATCCATGAAGTCCATGGTGGATGCAAAGATCCACTGGAGCACATGGGAAGAGGGCTCACGCTGGAGCAGGTATATGCTGGGGAAAGCTGTGATCCAGTGAGAGACCAAATACAGTGAGAGGGCTCCTGCTTCCAGAGAGAGAGGGAGAGAGCCCTTGCTTCCAAACTAGAGCAGCCTATCCTTAAGAGACTGCACCCCATGGCTGAGTGTCCCATGCCATAGCAGTTTGGGGAAGACTGTTTACCCAGGGGATGGACCCCATAGCATAGCAAAGACTCCTCTCCCTGAGCAAACAGAAGATCTTGAGTTAGGAACTGAGCAAAACCCAAATGCCCTACCTCCCTTCACTGTCAGGGAGAAAGAGGGAGGGGCTGTGAGTGAAAAAAGGTGGTTTAAAGACTTACTTCTCATCATCCTCCTCTGACTCTGTTAATAATAAATTTACTTTAAACCTTTAAATTTGAACCTGTTTTGCCCTTGGAGTGTTTTTCTCCCAGTCCTTACCTAACTCATGAACCCCCTGTTAATTTTTTCCCCTCTCCTCTGCCCAACTATAGCAGAAGAGGGTGAGCCAATGAATTTTCTCGGTGCCTGGCATTTGGGCAGTATCAAACCACAACATACTTGGAAATAAGTAGTAGACAATCTAAAAGGGGCATGGTAAAAAAATCCCCACTTGGTTGCATTTTGCGACCTTGGAGGAAAATTGGTAATTCATGGATGAACCAGCAAAGGACCCCAGAGAAAAGCAGTTCCCAATCAGCTCTTTTGTGCGGCTGATAGAATACTAATCATGAAACCTCTCAGTCCTGCCTGTCTGGACAGAAGCTGGGATGAACATTAAATGTCAGGACAGTTGGAAGAGAAGAGGCTGTGGGCTTTCCCCAGGCCTCCCTGGTTTCCATTCCCTCCCACCTTCACCCTGAGAGTCACTTCAGTAGAGTAGCCAGGGATGTGTTTAACAGCTACCACATAAAGGGCAAAAAGTCAAATACACTCTAGGGAGTTCCACCCTCTACTTCTCTATGTTTTCTCCTGAGCTCCCTGGAAGAACATGGCACAGAGGAAAAGAGAATCAGAGGCCAAGGCTTGGATGCAGAACAACTTTATTGAGACTAAAGAAGAAAAGGAGGAGGCTCAAGGAAGGCATCTGGAGCAGCAACTATGGTGCAGTGGGGGTGTCCATCTGCCTGGACTCCAGAGATAGGGAGGGAGAGAAGCCAAGAGGTCCCACTAGGCTAACATTGCATGGTGGTGACAGGAAAGGAATGCAAAAGAAAGGGAAACGAGTCATAGAAGGCAACAGAAAGCTAACAGCATAAATTTAACGTTCCAAAACTTCCATCTTCATTCTGGCACCATGTTCTGAGGTCTTGGAGGTTGTTCCTTACGGATGTCACCATCAGCTTTAGCAGGGACGACAGCAACTGTTGCCATAGCAGTTGGTGATGCAGGAGATGTCAAAGCCCCCAGAGCTGATGGGCACTCCCTCACAGCTGAGGATGCTGCCAACAGCAGCAGAGGTGGAGGATCCCACGGCGGTGTTCTGGGGGAAGGAGCTGAGGATGGGCCCAGGCAGGGTCACCAGCACAGCAGGCGGCTGGATGACAACGTGGGAGCTCTGGCACTGCCTGACACAGCACTCATTGCAGCTGCTGGCCAGCGGGCAGGGGCCACAGGGCTGGCAGCAAGGCTCACAGGGCTTGCAGCAGGACATGGCTCGGGCTCCCAGGTGTACCTAAGATGGAACGAAGGGAGAAGCACAAAGTGAGGACTCTTGAGAAACAGCACTGCTCCCAAACACTCTGGAAGCATGAGAACTCCTGGCCCACATTGCAGTGCCCAGCTCAAAGCCCAGAAGTCGCCTCAACCAAGTCCCAGCCTCTCTCTGTCTGCACAAGACCTTCTCTCCCTTGCCCTCTGCCAGCACAAGCAGCTCCCAGCCCTGGGCTCTTGTAGCCCCTCTCAGCTGAGACCTCCAGCCAGGCAAGACGTACTCTTGAAGCAGCAGGAGGAGGAGGAGAAGAGGCTTCCTACTTACCTGATTCCTGAAGAGTAGGAGGTGAGAGACGTGGATGAGGGAGCAGAGACTTGGGCTGCCTTTTATAGCAGTCCTGCCCTGCCTCAGGCCCACAGGTACCTTAGTGGAAGTCATAATTTTCTGACCAGCTCATTTCGAATGCGCACCATCATAGTTAATGGTAGGGGCTGTATCCTGATTTCCTGCATTTCTGTCTTTTCATTTCCTGGCTTCTGCCATGTGCGTTCCTATCTGAAGTCTTCTGTTAGGGCTGGGATGAGAGAAACAAGAATTTCTGGGGTATAAACACGTCAGAGTGGGCAGAATGCTTGGATCATGGTCTGATGGCATTCCATGCAGGCACATATTGCATTTTGATTCCTCCCTACTAGGTCAGCATAATTGGTCAACAATCCATGCCCGTTTCTCCGCCTTATTCCTGCTCTTTTCTTGTGCTTTATTTTGTTTCTTTCCTGTCACCACAGCAAGGACATTTCTTCCAGAAAAGTGCTGCCCTACCTCCCCTAGGGCCCCTTCTCCAGCCACATGCTGGTCTTTCTCTCCACATGTTCTTACCAACAATTGTTGGTTGTTATTACCAGCTGTGCTGGGTTGACCTTGGCTGGATGGCCAGTGCCCTGCAGCCACTCTATGATTCTCCATTCTGAGGTGAACAGGGATGGTAAAATAAGAAGGAAAACGACTAGAATATTAAGATTTGAATGTTTGCTAAAACATACTCAAAAGATTGTGCATGCAGTAGTAAACTGGAAGAAAACCCCGCTTCTTATGCTCTACTTCCAATCAGAAAGTTCTATCTGGCCACTTCCCAGGAAGCAGGACGTGAGCACATGTAGTGGTGTTATTTGAAGGTAAACATTGCAAATTACAAATGCCCACCCTTGTGACTCCTTTCCTTAGCTGCTGTGTCTGAACTCATGTCATGTGGCACAGAACATCCTTTTTGCTCAGTTTGGGTCAAGTTGTTTGAGTTTTGTCCACTCCCCTCATGGTCTTACCACCCCCCAGCTCCTGATGGGGAAGGGAATATTGGAGAGGCAGTGCTGGTGCTGTGTGAGCGGTGCTCAGCAGAAGCCAAAGGACTGGTGTGTTACCAGCACCTTTGTAACACCCAGTGCACAGCACAGCCCTGCTAGGACTGCTGTGGGGAACGTGAACAGACTCAACACAGCCATAAGTCTTGGCTGGCCCCAGGGGTGCCCAGCTCTCCGTGTTGGAGACATACACATCAGGAACAGTCAAAGAGCTGTGAACTCTCTTTAGTGTTCAAGCACCAGGATGTCCATATCTCCCAAAAATGGTGTTCCCAGCAACTATGTCCAGGATAGCAGTGACACATCATTCAGGACCATAAGGCCAAAAACACAGCTCCTCTTTCATGGGGAAGGTTAGTAAAATTCCCTCTTTGCTGCAAGAACACTTACATAATTTTTCTTTAGGTTATGGAAAGTTATATTCATCCCGGTCTTAAGCCTGGACCACTGTTAGGCTGTTAGAAATTTTTATTCATCCAATTGTTTTTCACACTGTAATGGATCTTCACTCTTGTGTTGAAGTGGCAAAGTTTAGCAATGGGGAAAAAGGCTGCAGGAATGGGCTTTGGGACAACATTCCAGCAGGTCCCACCATGTCTGACAGTCAGCTCTGACTGTGTCCAAAAAATCCCCCATAAATGATACCTTCTGCTGTTTTATCCTCAGTTTGAAGAAGCAGAATCTGTGTAGAAACCACACTAATGTTTAGAAAGACATGGAGGCCCTCACAAAGACATATTTGAGCGCTGGTCAAAGAGGAGCTTTGCCAGGAAGGCCTGAGCCCAAGGGGGAGGATGTTCCCACTTGTGCATCTCTGCCCAAGCATTGCTTCAACCTCCTCCAGGGAGAGAGGTATGGAAATAAATTTACTCTTTGCCTTTCCACCATGGCTTTTGGGTGTTCGTTCCACACAATTCTGTCAACTCAAGGGAACCTCAATAATATTTAATTTCATTTTCAAATCCACAGCAAACCAACCAAGTGGCTCAAAGTCCTGAGCAACCATGCCTGAACATTTCCAGGAATCCAGGAATGAGAAATCTACACATTCTCCAGGAAACTTGTTCCAATGCCTCATCACCCTCACTGTCCACAGATGTCTTTGTCAGCTTGACGGGAAAGGGCACAAGGAAAATCCATAAGAGCAAGTCCCACTCTCTGCTTTTCCACTGTACTCCTGGGGAGTCTGGAAGAGTTGCCACAAAATGAAGGAGAAATCAGAGGCCGAGGTTTGAATGCAAAAAACTTTATTGAGACTAAAGAAGAAAAGCAGGTAAGTAGGGGACAGAACCAGGAGCAACCGCAAAGATGCAATGGGGGTGTGCAGAGGCCTGGCTGGCAGATAGAGGGAGGAAAGGATGGGGAGAAGAGAGTTCCACTAGGCTGGCATTGGGTGGTGGGGAAAGGAAATGAAGGGAGGAGAGAGGAGAAGACGGAATTAATAGCAAAAATGTCTAAAATCAAAGTTCCAAAATTCTGTCTTCCTTCCAGCACCATGTTCTGAGGTCTTGGAGGTTGTTGGCCGATGACGTCGGCGGCAGCATCTTTAGCAGGGACGACAGCATCTGCTGCCACCATAGCAGTTGGTGATGCAGGAGATGTCAAAGCCCCCAGAGCTGATGGGCACTCCCTCACAGCTGAGGATGCTGCCAACAGCAGCAGAGGTGGAGGATCCCACGGCAGTGTTCTGTGGGAAGGAGCTGAGGATGGGCCCAGGCAGGGTCACCAGCACAGCAGGCGGCTCAATGACAACGTGGGAGCTCTGGCACTGCCTGACACAGCACTCATTGCAGCTGCTGGCCAGCGGGCAGGGGCCACAGGGCTGGCAGCAAGGCTCACAGGGCCTGCAGCAGGACATGGCTCGGGCTCACAAGTGCACCTAGAATGGAAGACAGGGAGAAGCACAAAGTGAAGACACATGAGAAGCAGCACTGCACCCAAACACCCTGCAGCCAAGGCACCTCCTGCCCCACATTGTAGTGCCCAGCTCAAAGCCCAAGAGCCACCTGAGCCAAGTCCCAGCCTCTCTCTGTCTGCACAAGACCTTCTCTCCCCTGCCCTCTCCCAGCACAAGCAGCTCCCAGCCCTGCGCTATGACACCCTCTCTCAGCTGAGACCTCCAGCCAGGACAGATCTCGTCTTCGAGGAGGAGATGTAGAGAACATGCTTCCCACTCACCTGATTCCTGAAGAGGAGGTGAGAGAAGAGGATGAGAGAGCAGAGACTTGGGCTGCCTTTTATAGCAGTCCTGCTTTTCCTCAGGCCCAGAGGCACCTTTGTGGAAGTCATAATTTTCTGACTAGCTCATGTCAAATGTGCATAATCCCAGTTAATGGTAGGGGCTGTGGTCTGATTTCCTGCATTGCTGCCCTTTTCATTTCCTGTCTAATTCCATCTGAATTCCTATCTGAAGATTTCTGTAAGTGCTGGGATGAGAGACCCAAATATTTCCAGGATACAGACCATGTCAGCTCAGGAAGAAGGTTCAGATGGTGGCATTCCATGTGGTCTGTTGATGTGAACCTGTGCCAAAAACTCTCTATGGTTTTTTGTACTAGAATTGTCAGGAATGTACACTGCTCTCATTCCTGCATGCTCAGGACTGACATGTGAGGGTACATTCAGCATCCTTCTCTGTTTTTCTCCCTGACTCTGTCAGTCTGTCATTGCTGCACTGACCACATTGGTGCACAAACATTGCTCACAGGAAAATTCAGCTCGTCTCATTTGCCTCATCCTCTTACTGTGCAGTCTCTGTGGGTCACCTGTGAACACCAGCAGTGTGTCTGTGACCTGGTCTTTCCTTGGTATTCCTGAGTCCTCTCCCCCCAGAGTTGCTCCCTACATGTCTTCAGCAGAGTTCTGAGTTGATGGTATTTTTATGGCCTTTTATGAATATATAGAATTTTGCTTGGCTCCATGCAGCCACGCATGAGCACACGAGTCAGTCTGTGTGTGCGGGTGTGTGTGCATTTGTATGTGTGTAAACCTCATCATGAGGGCACATGAAGATTCCCTCAGTCAGCCCTGCCCTTGGTGTGTCCTTCAGCACCACAGAGTAGCCAGGTATCTTTGCCAGAAGAAGCCAATCTACAACTGAATGGTGCTTGCAGGGAAGTACCTGACATAGAACTGAAACACAGCCTCTGTCTCCTTCATCCTCCATTTCTTGCTATATGTTCCAAGAATGTCATCCTACCTCTGCAGATTTTCAATCTTTAATTGAAAATTAAGGGATAAAAGGGACAATATCCAGCCCTGGGGTGCCTAGCAAGCTGCCAGAAGCATATTGTTAGCTTAAAACAATTTTCATATATACTTTTTCATTAAATTCGTTACATACATATTCATGAGGGTTATACATATTCAAACATTCCTGTGAGTTCTTTTACATGTTCTGAGAACTCTTTAGCTTTGTTCGACCCTTGATCTGTCATGCAATAGTGTAGATTTGATTTCTTGGAGTTGTATATATCATTTCCTCACAATATATATGCCATTTTCTTATGTGTATGCCATTTCCTCACAACAACAAACAGAGAATTATTGATCACCACACAGTCAATGGCAGGAGTCTTTTTCACATCCCTTCTTTTAGTGTTATCTATATGGTTCCTTCTATGTTATCTAATCATACAGACAGTTTTAGATAATTTCATATACTTATCTGAGTTTTCTCACTATTGTCAGCTAGTTACAAAGATAAAAATGTTCAGTAAGAGTTAATATTACAAAGTCTTTATTTTAATATTTTGTGAAAGCCAAAACTATAATATATTCATCACACTAATATATATAAACTACACATGGCCAGAGCATTGGCCACAAAAGCTGACAAATTATACTATATACAAAACCAGTTAAAAGTGATTAAAAATTGTACTAGATCAATATTGTTGTGATTAATACTAATCTGCAAAAGCTAATACATAACAGCAAAAGCCCACAACTCTCCAGTTATTTATAACACACATAATTCTCCAAGGCTATATTGTTCCATTAATTTGGTAAGAGTAAAATGCTGTTCTGTTCTGCTGTTCTTATCAGGCATTCAAACATTTGGCCTTGATTTCAGGGCCTCGTGGCCTCAGGGAGTAGTGGAGAACTCCAGCATTAGCTGGCATCATCGCACAGGGAAACCACCCACTGTCTCTCCTCTTGAAGGGTTTTCATTAAAAGCAAGCTTCCTGGCAAAGTGGTTTGGCCTTTGGCAGATGCAGCCTTTCATCTGCAGAAGCTGCAGCTCCCTGCTCTGACTCCTGCCAAGTTCAGATGTTTGCTATCAGTGTTCCCAGGCAACCTGCAGCTTTCCTTTCCCCAGAGGCTTACATTCCTGGAAAGGCCACTATCCACATCTGAACCCAGTCCCTAAGCCAATTCCTTCACTGCTTTTGAGCTTGAGCATTTTGGAATCCTGAGTATTTCCCTCTCCTTAATGAAGGCAAGGTGCTACCTCAAGTGTGCTCAACTTGATTGGCAGATGCTGATCCCAAATTCTGCACCACCTCAGCCCTGCATGTCTGGACAGCAGCTGGGTCCTGCCAGGTGCTGAAGGACTCTGTGAGGTACCTGTCTCATCTGCCTTTGACCACATGTGCTGCTCATGGGCCCTGGACTGGGTAATGCAGGGGAGGAGAAGGAAGAGATGAGGCTGTGGGCTGGTCCCAGACATTGCTGTTTCCCTTCCCCATTCCTGCCACCCTTTGGAGCCATCTTTTCCCTGTTTGCCATTGAATGTGGAGTAGCCAGGGATGTTCTTCATCAACTGCAATGGAAAAGGAAGAAAGGAAAACCCACTATAGGGAGTCCCACGCGCTCCCCATCCACTTTTACCCTGTGCAGACTGCAATATTTTCCATAAAAAAAGGAAGATATGGAGGCCAACGCTTGGATGCAAAACAACTTTATTGAGCGTAAAGTGGAGAAGGAGGTGGCTCACAGAGGCCAAGAGGAGCAGCCACTAGGATGCAGTGGAGCTCATGCAGGGTGTGCACCTGCCTGCCCTGCAGAGAGAGGGAGGGCAACATGGCCACACTTGCCTGGCCTAGGGAGACACAGACAGTGAATAAGAGAGAGGGGAGAGTAGAAGAAGGAAAGAAAAGCCTGCAGCTCTAAATACAATCTCCCAAAGCCCTGTCTGTGCCCAGAATGAGGTTCAGAGGTCTTTGGAGGTGCCAAGGATGTTGCCAGCAGATTTAGCAGGGACGGCACCTGCTGCCACCATAGCAGTTGGTGATGCAGGAGATGTCAAAGCCCCCAGAGCTGATGGGCACTCCGCCACAGCTGAGGATGTTGCCAACAGCAGCAGAGGTGGAGGATCCCACGGCGGTGTTCTGGGGGAAGGAGCTGAGGATGGGCCCAGGCAGGGTCACCAGCACAGGGGAGGGTTCAATGACAACGTGGGAGCTCTGGCACTGCCTGACACAGCACTCATTGCAGCTGCTGGCCAGCGGGCAGGGGCCACAGGGCTGGCAGCAAGGGTCACAGGGCTTGCAGCAGGACATGGCTCACGGTCACAGGTGCACCTAGGATGGAAGACAGGGAGAGGGACAAAGTGAGGACATATGAGAAGCAGCACGGCACCCAAACACACTGCAACCAAGGCACCTCCTGTCCCCCACTGCAGTGCCCAGCTCAAAGACCAGGAGCCACCTCAGCCAAGTCCCAGCCTCTCTCTGTCTGCACAAGACCTTCTCTCCCCTGCCCTCTGCCAGCACAAACAGCTCCCAGCCCTGGCTCTTGTAGCCCCTCTCAGCTGAGACCTCCAGCCAGGCAAGAGCTGCTCTTGAAGCAGCAGCTGCAGGAGCAGAAGAGGCTTCCCACTCACCTGATTCCTGAAGAGGAGGAGGAGGTGAGAGAAGTGGATGAGAGAGCAGAGACTTGGGCTGCCTTTTATAGCAGTCCTGCCCTGCCTCAGGCCCACAGGCACCTTTGTGGAAGCCATAATTTTCTGACCAGCTCATTTCAAATGTGCACCATCCCAGTTAATGGTAGGGCCTGTGTCCTGGTTTCCTGCACTGCATCCTTTTCATTTCCTGGCACATGCCATATTCTTTCCCCCTTGAGGTCTTTTGTAAGTGCTAGGAGGACAAGCCCAAGGATTTCCGGGAGGTAAACACATCCACACCTGCCAAATGCTCAGATCAAGGCCCGTTGGCATTCCATGCATTCAGCCGATGTGAACCTGTGTCATTCTTGTGGGTTTGTTTGTGTCAAAGTTGGCAGGAAATGGGCACCAGTTTTTTGCTTCTTGCCCAAGGACTGCCATGTGAGCGGATATGTTGTGTCAACAGAGACCCCAGGTGCTGACTTCTTCCTGTCCTCATAGGAGTGCACATAATTTTGAGTTGTTCCAGGCAGACCACTGAACTGAAGTCCCTGAATGGATCTTCTTATGCTGGAGTGTTTCTGGTGACTGGGATGGGACACAGGCTCCTCCTCTCCAGACCAATGCTGGATGCACTTGTACAGCTCATCTCCCTGGTGCTGAGTGAGGAGGTGGTTGCATCTCACAGCAAATGGGTGTTGAACTGAATTGACTGGGACGTGGGTTGTGCTCTGCTGTGAGACGTAGGACAGGCTCTCTTGTGTGGTACTGGGGAAGTCAAAAATCTTTGAGTCAAACTCCTTTCATGTTTAAGGACCAGGACCTCCATACCGCCCCAAAATTGCATGTCTAGCAACTGTGCATGGAAGAGTAGGAAAGTGTGACTTTTTTTAGGCTAACTGCCAAAATCATGCTGCTTTTTCATGATCAGTTCTGTTGAAGTTGATTTTTGGCAAAAAATAACTTGTGTTCTGACTGCAACCCCTCATTCTCTATCTTGTCGTGCTACTTAAACATGAAGGAAATAGAAGAGAACCAGGGCTGAGGCATCTTGCAGACAGCACATTCCCAACTCTTATCACACAGAGCACCTCTGGGACAGGAAAGGTTATTCACATGGGCTGGCAAGGTGGCACGGACGAGCCACCACCAGTTCCTGCAATGGTCCTCGAAAGAGAGCACCAGTCAGAACAACCCTTGCTCTATCACTGCAATTGCAATCCCATCCTGGGACAGTTCCATAGCAGAAGCTCTTTCCTCCACCATTTCCTCTTCTCTGAGGCAATAATCCCAGCCCCTCACAGCAAGAGGATTTTTTCCCATCTCTGGCTGCATGGGGAAAATTGGGATGCCAGGGGAGAACTGAGGCCCCTTCCTGCAGAGCTCAGCCTTGCACCAAAGGGTGCGAGGTCCTCCTGCCTGGATGCCAACACAGGAGAATTCTACTTTGCGTCTATCCCTCACTCCCACCTCTCCTGAAGCGTGGAGCTCATAGGGAACACCCTTTAATGCTCAAACCTCAGAAATCTGGGACCACAAAGACAGTGGAGACTTCTGAAAAGCCTGTCTGGGGAACACAGAGTGGACTGGCCAGAAGAGAGGGTCAGTGAGGGATGGATGTTTGGGAAAAGAAAACAATAGAGTTACATTGGGGAACATTTGTTGAAGACACTGACAATGAAAAAAATAAAACAGGATATTGAGAAACAGAAAAAAAAGAAAAAAAATGCAACCCCTTCTCCCCCGAAACAGCCCTTGAATTAAGTTCAGTGTCCTTGACCATGGCAGGGGGGGTTTGGACTAGATGATCTTTAAGGTCCCTTCTCAGCCTTAACATTCTATGATTCTTTGAGTCCATTATTCAGTCCATCCACATCTCTTTCTTAAAGATTCAAGTTCCATCCTTCATTAATGAATCTCCTATATCTTCCAGCCCTCCATGGCACTGTGGGCTGTGGAATGGAGGAGTTTTAGTCAGAGCACAACTGTTCTTTTCTGCCTCCTCACATTTTTTTCTGTTCCAGGATGAGCTCTTCCTACAGGCTGCAGTCCTTCAAGGTAGGTATGATGCCAATACAGAAGAACTCTACTTTGCCACTATGGTTTTGCCATATTTTTATATGAACAAACCCATAGAAATTACACCGCTTTACATTACGTGCCTCCATGGGATGCCACCAGCCCAGGACTTAGGCATTCTGCCTGTTTTTATGATCCCAGAAATTCTTGGGTCTCTCATCTCAGCACTTAAAGAAGAATTCATATAGGAAAGCACGTGGCATGTGCCAGGAAATGAAAATGAGGCATTATAGGAAGCCAGGACACATCTGCCACCATTAGATGGGATGGTGCATATTTGACATGAGTTGGTCAGAAAATTATGACTTCCACAAAGTTCCCTGTGGGCCTGAGGCAGGGCAGGACTGCTATAAAAGGCAGCCCAAGTCTCTGCTCTCTCATCCACTTCTCTCACCTCCTCCTCCTCAGGAATCAGGTGAGAGCAAAGCCTCCTCCTGCAGCTGCTGCTTCAAGAGCAGCTCTTGCCTGGCTGGAGGTCTCAGCTGAGAGGGGCTGTTGTAGTGCAGGGCTGGGAGCTGCTTGTGCTGGGAGAGGGCAGAAGGTCTTATGCAGGCAGAGAGAGGCTGGGACTTGGCTCAGGTGGCTCCTGGGCTTTGAGCTGGGCACTGCAGTGGGGGCCAGGAGTTCTCATGCTTCCAGAGTGTTTGGGTGCCGTGCTGCTTCTCATATGTCCTCACTTGGTGCTTCTCCCTGTCTTCCATTCTAGGTGCCCCTGTGACCTCGAGCCATGTCCTGCTGCAAGCCCTGTGACCCTTGCTGCCAGCCCTGTGGCCCCTGCCCCCTGGGCAGCAGCTGCACTGAGTGCTGTGTCAGGCAGTGCCAGGATTCCCATGTGGCCATCCAGCCGCCTGCTGTGCTGGTGACCCTGCCTGGGCCCATCCTCAGCTCCTTCCCCCAGAACACCGCCGTGGGATCCTCCACCTCTGCTGCTGTTGGCAACATCCTCAGCTGTGGTGGAGTGCCCATCAGCTCTGGAGGCTTTGACATCTCCTGCATCACCAACTGCTATGGTGGCAGCAGGTGCCGTCCCTGCTAAACCAAACATCCTTGGGCACAAACCTCCAAGACCTCAGAACCTTGTTCTGGGCTGAAGATAGAGCTTTGGGACATTGTATTTACATCTTCAAGCCATCATTCCCTTCTACTTTTCTTTCTCCTCTGTTTGCTGTCTGTGTCTCCCCAGACCAGTCTAGTGGGGACATGTTGCCCTGCAGGTTGGGCAGATGCACACTCTGCAGAAGCTCCACTGCTCCTTAGTGGCTGCTCCTGGTGCTCTCTGTGAGCCACCCCCTTTTCTTCTTTCAACTCAATAAAGTTGTTTTGCATCCAAGCCTTGTCCTCCAAGTTCTCTTTCTTTCCATGGCAACTCCTCCAGTTTGCTCAGGACAAAAAGTGGAGAAGCAGAGGGTGGGAGTTCCTGCAGTTGATTTTACTTTCTGCCCTTTTGTCTTGTAGCTGACGAAAACATACTTGGGTACTGCACAGTCAGTGGCCATCAGGTACAGCGAGGCTCCAAAGGGTACCAGGAGTGGGTTGGTGTGTGAATTGATACATCGAAGTCACCAAACCACGGCTGAAATGCAAAGAGTAGATTTATTTCATTACCTCATTAACTCAAGGGTCCCAAGGCACTGCCAGGCTGCAGAGACACATAAGAGAGGCACAGTGGCACCATTAGGGTCAGTCCAATCCTGCGTCAGAAAGCTGACATTACTTTATTAGAGAGCTGGATGCATGGGGATGTCTCTTTTAAGCATGCCCACTAACCTAACAGAACAGGTTGTATTCCAAAAATTAATACATATTCACATATTCATCCTTTTATAAATAATGTCCATATTTTAAATATATCCATGGACTTGTTTGAATATGGTTCCAGATCTTCTGATGAATCTTTTCTTTTTGAGAGTATCCCAAATATGTGGTCAGGTCATAAAGTACTACTCCATCATTCTTCAGTCTGACACACAAACCTCATTCTCATGTTGGGGTTTAGGATTTTTCTTTTGTTTATATCTCTCACGGATTTTTCTCCCATCTCTTGCCAAGAAACCATAACAATAGATACTTAAGAGAGACAAAAGAAATTGCCACGGGAAGAATGCAGCTCTTAGCTGGGGAGTTTCTCTTGGAAGGGCAGAGATACTGCCAGATTTTGGCTGGGTTAAAGAGATTTGCAGCTCCTAACTCTCTTGGTCTCTTGGCATTTGGAGGAAAGCAGGCTGCAGTCACTGTGGGGGGAGTTCACCAGAACTGTGAGGCTCCATCTCCTGCTGACTTCTCCTACCTGAGTAGGAGACTGAAGTATGACTGAAGCTCTGCTTGTGGGGGTGGCCATTGCACTGGGACCTCCATCTCATTAGAGGGAGACCCTTTTCACCATCTGCTCATGTGCCTCAGGCAAAACTTAATCTCAGGCCCTTACCCGGGTCCTTTCCCCCTTCAGGATCCCGGGCTCTTTTTCCCTCCAGGAAAGCCTCTCCTGGATGTGTCTGGGAGCTGGGCTGCTGCTGATGCTGAGTTTCTGCTGCCTCTTGCTTGCTTCCCTGGGTGAGCTCATCCTGCTGTTCCAGCCGCCGTTCCGAGCTTCCTGCTGCAGCCCATTTCCCCATCCAGCCTCATTCTGAGATTCCCATTGAAGCCCATTTCACCATCCAGCCCCATTCCAAGGTTCCTGCTGCAGCCCATTTCTCCATCCAGCCCTGTTCTGAGATTCCCACTGAAGCCCATTCTGTCATCCAGCCCTGTTCTGAGGTTCCTGCTGGAGCCCATTCCGCCATCCAGCCCTGTTCTGAGGTTCCTGCTGGAGCCCATTGCGCCATCCAGCCCTGTTCTGAGGTTCCTGCTGGAGCCCATTCCGCCATCCAGCCCTGTTCTGAGGTTCCTGCTGGAGCCCATTCCGCCATCCAGCCCTGTTCTGAGGTTCCTGCTGGAGCCCATTCCGCCATCCAGCCCGCCCACCATTACCGCGTGAGGGACCCGAGCTCGCGCCACAGCGCCCTCTCCTGGCCCCGGGGAATCACCGCACCCGCCCTGCCTGGCCGGGAGCCAGCAGCGCCCCTGCTGGCTGTGCCCGGAACTGCACCAAAGGGGAAAGCGCCTGCGGCCGAGAGAGGCAAGGACTGGGTGTGTGATTCTGTTTGGTGCTATTTGTTTGTTTGAGTTGTTATACATATATTTATTAGTAAAGGTCTGTTATTCCTTTTCCTACATCTTTGTCTGAAATCCCCTTAATTTCAAAGTTAACATAATTCGGAGGGAAGGGGGTCATTGACAAATGTTACACATTGCTTTTCTCTGCAGAGCCTGATTGTGGCAGACACTGATCCCAGCTTGTGGATCATCTCAAGCCCTGCATGTCTGGACAGCAGGTGGGCCCTGCCAGTACTGAAGGATTGTACAGATGTCATAAGGGTGTCATGTCTTTCACCACATGTGCTGCTTATGGACTGTCACTCATGTGCTGGGGTCAGGGCAGGAACAGGCGAGAGGCAGAATGGTAGAAAAGGCAAAGAAGGCTTTATTCAAAAGAACCGCTCGGTTTTTATAGAGTGGTACATTAGATTCTATTATATTGGCTAACTAACAGAAACGTCTTTCTCACGCACTGTCCTTGAGAGGAACAGAAAAATAAAGTACAAAAATACCACCTGCAAATTGTTTAGAGTCAACAAGTTATCACATCTTTCCAGCTCCCTAAAACTTCTCACAAGCCTCTGTGAGAAATGCTTGCCACTTCTCTCTCTCTGTCCCATGGCATCCACAATGGACCAGGTAATGGAGAGGAGCAGAAGGAAGGGATGAGGTTGTGGGCTGTTATCACCAAAATGAAGATTGTTCCTCATATTCACTGCTGCCACTCTTTGCATCCAGGGTCTCCCTGATGGCCACTGGCTGCAGAGTAGCCAGGGATGTCTTCATCAGCTGCAAGGGAAAAGACACAAAGTAAAATCTGCTACAGGGAATCCCACTTAGAGCTTCTCCACCTCTTTTCCTGAACAGACTGGAAGTGTTGCCACAAAACACATGATGAAAAAAAGTCCCAGTTAGGGATGCACAAATAATTTGGTGAGTCTAAGAAGAAAAGGAGGTGGCTCACAGAAGGAACCAGGAGCAGCCACTAAGATGTAGTGGAGTTCCAGTGGGGTGTCCATCTGCCTCTCAGGCTGAGGGAGACAGGGCAACACATCCCCTATAGACTGGCCTGGAGAAACACAGAGAGCAGGTGGAAAGAAGGAGATGAGTGGAAGAAGAAAACAACATGCCAAACCTCTGTCATGTCCCCTCACACTGGATTTCTTGGGCATGTGACCAAGAAGAACAAGACCAGAGCCTCTTTCCTGACAATTTTGCCACAAAAAAACTATTCAGAAATTACACAAGAGAACATCACCTGCCCACAAAGGATGCTGCTGGCACCTGATCAGAGACTTCTGTCTGTGCTGACGTCTTTCTGCCCCGGAAATCCTTGGGTTTATCCTGTCGCACTTACAGAAGTAGCCTTTCATATAGGAAAGCAAGCGAAATTACCAGGAAATGAAAAGGCAGCAGCGCAGGAAAACAGGACACAGGCCCTACCATTAACTGGGATGGTGCACATTTGACATGAGCTGGTCAGAAAATTATGACTTCCACTAAGGAGCCTCTGGGCCTGAGGCAGGGCAGGACTGCTATAAAAGGCAGCCCAAGTCTCTGCTCTCGCATCCACTTCTCTCACCTCCTCCTCCTCTTCAGGAATCAGGTGAGTGGAAAACCTCTTCTCCTCCGCCTGCTGCTGCTTCTTCAAGAGCAGCTCTTGCCTGGCTGGAGGTCTCGACTGAGAGGGGCTACAAGAGCCCAGGGCTAGGAGCTGCTTGTGGTGGGAGAGGGCAGAGGAGAGAAGGTCTTGTGCAGAGAGAGGCTGGGACTTGGCTCAGGTGGCTCCTGGGCTTTGAGCTGCAATGGGGGACAGGAGTTCTCATGCTTCCAAGGTGTTTGGATGCTGTGCTGCTTCTCATATGTCCTCACTTTGTCCCTCTCCCTGTCTTCCATCCTAGGTGCACCTGTGAGCCCGAGCCATGTCCTGCTGCAAGCCCTGTGACCCTTGCTGCCAGCCCTGTGGCCCCTGCCCGCTGGCCAGCAGCTGCAATGAGTGCTGTGTCAGGCAGTGCCAGAGCTCCCACGTTGTCATTGAACCCTCCCCTGTGCTGGTGACCCTGCCTGGGCCCATCCTCAGCTCCTTCCCCCAGAACACCGCCGTGGGATCCTCCACCTCTGCTGCTGTTGGCAACATCCTCAGCTGTGGCGGAGTGCCCATCAGCTCTGGGGGCTTTGACATCTCCTGCATCACCAACTGCTATGGTGGCAGCAGGTGCCGTCCCTGCTAAACCTGCTGGCAACATCCTTCGGCAAGAATGTCCAAGACCTCTGAACCTTGTTCTGGGCAGAGATAAAGCTTCTGGACATTGTAGTTGGAATGTTTGACCATCGGTTCCTTGTTCTACTCTCCTCTCCTTTTCTGTCCCTCACACCCCAAGGCGTGGGACACTCCCAGTGTGGACCTGCCATCCTTCCTTTGTCTGCAGAGCAGTACAAAGAACACCACATGGGAGCTCCATCTTAGTGGCTGCTCCTGGTGCTCTCTGTGAGCCATCTCCTTTTCTTCTTTAAACTTATTAAAATTGTGTTGCATTCAAGCCTCTGCCTCTGAGTCATCTGTTGTTCAGCAACTCCTCCAGTTTGCTCAGGAAAAAGATGGAGAAAGCAATTTTTGATGCTTGCTGCAGTGAATTTTATTTTGTGTCCTTTTCCTTTGGAGCTGATGAAGAACATCCCTGGCTACTTGGCATTCAAAGGCCATCATGGAGACTTTAGACATAGGAGTGGGGATGGGAAACAACAACACCTGGGACAGCCCACGACTCATCTCTTCCTCTCCTTCCTTCATTTCCTGGCCTTGGGCCTGTGGTCAGCACACCTGGGAACAAGGAGATGAGATCCAAGCCTCACACAGTCCCTCAGCAGTCAGCAGGGCCCAGCTGCTGCCCAGACATGCAGGGCTGAGGGGATTCACAAGGAAGGATTGGTAACACACTCAATCTGTGCAGCGGAGTCTCCATCAACGTGAATCCAACTCCTCCAAAAGGATCTAATGTTTTGTTCCAGGTGTCCATCTTCCCTGTGCAAGTGACTTGTGGCTTCACTACTAATGCCAACATTTAGGAATGTTTTCAGCTGTACTTCAAAATGTATGGTTAATCCTTGGCCTTTAGCTCCAGGCAATGGTGCAAATACCATTCCCTGAGTATCCATGTTCTCTTGGCTGCAGAAAATGAATTCCTGAAGGCTTTTCTGGGCTCCAAATACCAGCTCAGGTTCATAGGTCTCTGTGATGCATGAAACCTTCCTCCCATGCTCCTCCTGCCTGGATCTCCAGGCAGAGACAGTGGCTTTGTCCATCTGATGGGATACTGGCTCACCTTGCTCTGTCCCAAAACCAAGGCTTCACCTGCTCCTATGAGACCTGCTGCCCAAGCACTGCTCTCAGTTGCCAGAACCAAACCATCTCCACTCCCATTTCGCTCTGTGTGTGACCCCCACGGGCAACCCCTCCACATGGCTCCATTACCAAAACCTTCTGCCCTCTGGAATAATCTTTATAGCCAAACTGGGGAGATACAAGCTGGAGAAGTGGAGTTTAAGCTGGCTGAAAATTCCACTAGGAGGATTCTCACCATAGCTAAATACTGCATCTCCCACACAGGCACCTTGATCCACTAAATTTGCATCACCAGAATATCTTGATTTTACCAGAAACAAAGGACAAAGGCTCAGACAAAAGAATACCGAAAGAAATGCCACTGTCTTGAGAGCTGATTAAAATCCTTCTGTTTACCATCTCCTGTGCCAGCAAACACAAACAAGGCAACAAAACAAGAAAAGCTCCCTAATTAACCACATGGGAAGAATTTACCCTCCAGTTCTTAATGAGTGGTGAGAAACATTCCACATTTCATTAGGGGCAGGGCCATGTGATGCCTTTAGGGGGATCATAGGTTTTAAAACCATTGCAGGCTGCCCAGGCATCAAGAGCTCTGAGTCTGATGCTACTGTACAAAAATTGTTCCTTTGGGATCTCTAGATGGACCCATCCATGCCAAGGGGATCCATTTCTGTATAATATCTCCTCAGGAGTACAGTGAAAAGCACAGATTCAATACCCATATAACACCCAAGGGAAGGATGAATAAAGAGGTAGGTAAAGGATGTTGTCGGTTTCTTATGAGATTTAAAGATTATTTGCATGACTTTCTCAAATATTTCCCATCCTTGCTGAGTACCCCTCATTCATCACAAACATTTCCCTGGCAGTCAAAACCAAATCTCCACCTGCAACACAAAGCCTGCAATCAGGTTTTCACACACAAGATGAGTTCTTTTCTACTCAGTCTTTTCCAGGTAGGGCCCTCACACCCTTACTTCATCCCAGAGCTCTGTAGTCACTCCAGAAACACTTTTGGCCATTATCCCTGGAGCCCACATCAAAGAGCAGCAAATGGTGTTGCTCCAAAGGCAGGGCAAGCTCAGCAGCCTTCTTCCTCAACAAGAAACCTCTCGAAACATCAGGTCAGGTTAGGAAACTGCTGCTTAAGCTTCCTAATAGAGGGAGTCTCCTGAAGATGCAACAGGTATTTTCTCCTTCAAGGAGGAAAAATTGTTTGAGCACAGGTCCCTCTGGCAAATTCCCACATTTTGGGGAATTTTTGTCTTTTTGTCCTCACCAGTTTGCAGGTGACAGCACCTGCTCTGAAGTTAAAGTCCACAGGGGAGCAGTAGCCTTTTTTCTATTGCCAAAACTCATCTTCCAGCCTTCCGCCCCCTGAGCTGGTTGGTCCTGGTCCCCATCTGCCCTGCCTTTCTTGCTCTGTGCAGCTGAAGCTCTTGGCTCCATGGGACAGGCACTGGAAGCAGATCCACTCAGGGCTTCCATGCTCAAGCTGGGCAGGATTTCTTGGCATTTCTCCTAATGCTCTTTGAAGCTTTATAACATGGAGAATGAAAGAGGCAGCCCAGCCTGCAGGGCCAGGCTGTGGGGATGGCCATCACATCCTGTTGTGATGAGTGCCAGAAATGTACAAACTCATTTGAGCTCATCTGCAGAGCATTGCATGCAAATTCATCCATGCCATGCATGCAAAGGTATTTATCATCCACCTAAGTGCATCCATCAAGCAAAAATGCCCTTGTGTGACCACTGTGGGTTCAACAGGCACAAGCCTGGCTGGGCTGGAGCACACCAAGGCACCGCATGGCCCCAAGATGGATTGGCTGAGGATCCCCAGTCATGGCCTGAAGAGTGGAAGAAGCCAAACAACCTGGGGAATCTCTTCCAAGTTGGTGAATGAAGGAAAAATATTGAAGCTCAGCAGTGCAGTTCAGCTGCCTGGAAGAGAAAAACCAGTAGCAATCAGGTGCTGGGAGGGAGAGAGGGAAAAGTTCATTGTGTGTCCTTTTGGGATCCATTTGGTGTCCAGACAAAGATTGCAGGGCTGAGAGGAGCTTGGCCTTTTGTCAGTGTGGTTGAAAACACCACCCCAGGACTGCCCCAGGCCACTGGTCCTGGTGTGTAGAGGGCTTTTACAGCAATTGGAGTGAGTGTTCTGCCCACAATTACATGCTCCTGTCCCAGAAATTTTAGGAAATCTCATTTTAACCTCAAAACAAACATCCAGGAGGGAAATATCATAGTGTAAACAAGGAAGTGAAAGGCACCAGGAACTTGGAACACAGTCTGTATCATCTGGGATGCCTGACATTTCAGAAGAGCATGTCAAAATTTTTCTGTCTGCTTGGGCAAACTTCCTGAGCCTGGGGCAGCATAAAAACCAATGCAGGTCCTTGGTGTCTCATCCACTTCACTCTCCTTTTTCTCCTTAAAAACAAGGTGAGTCTGCAGGCCCTTTTCCTTCTGTTACTCCCAGAGGATGAAGGCATTAGTCAGTGGACTGTTATTCTTTTTCCCATATCTTTGCCTGAAAGCCCCATAATTTCAAAGTTACAATAATATGGAGGGAAGGGGCTAACATTTTCCATTCCAAGGGAAGTTCCCACCTTCCTTGGCAGACATCTTTCAAACCAGGATATTTTTTACTCCCCTTACCTCCATTCTGCAGCAGATGAGATGGAACCCTGTTCTCTTCCATCTGTGTGAATGGATCCTGTGCTCTGGGCTCGACAGAATGTTCATGGGCTGTTATTTGCAGAGTGCTTGGGACATAAACACAAGGATTATTTTTGCCATCCTACATAAATGGGCCATCTAAAAGAGCCCTGTGTGTCATCCCACTGCTGAGCATGACTGTGTGTTCTGATAGAGCTGCTGGCCTAGTTTGATTTTTTTGAATCCTTTCTACATTGTTTTTGCACTTTATCCAACTGGATCACAGTGCAAGGTTTATCTTTAGTTGTTACAGAGGGCTCGACTTCATAAATTAATTCAGTTGTTACAAATTGGCAGAGTTTAGAGTGAGGTGGTGTGGAGTTTGGCTTTACTGCATCAAACTTTTCTGACAATGAATAAAGGATGGGGAGATCATATAGAATGTAGTCTGCCTTCCACTCTACTTCATTAGCAAGGCTGGAAAACTCCTCATTCTCCAGCTCCACAATGAGACAGGGAGTTTGCAAATTTAATTCTCTTTCTATTTTGGAAGAAGTCAAACAACTGGTTCTTCAAGTTTTCGGCCAATCTCTTTTTAGCATTCAATTCCTTTTCAGCTTTCTCTCCAAGGTGTTCGACTTCTAATTTGCAAAGCTTTAGTTAAGTAAAACAAAGACTAAATGCCTTGGATTTCATTGCTTGGCAACATGCTTCTCTCACCAAAATGTCAGTGTGTTTTTCCTTTTCTATTACCATGTCCCACATTTTCTTGACTATACTGTGCCTCTGTAAATACTCTGTTTTGTCTGTTTCTCAAAATTTGCCATCCTGCCAACTACACCAAATTGTCACTGGTGAAGAGGGAGCTTCAGACAGAGTATTTTAGAGAAGTCCTGCTGAGTTGTGAGATGCAGAGAGAACACCCTGGCTTTCTAAATTCCTCCCCAAAGAGGAGCCTGGGTTAGGCTGCATCCAATCTTAGCCCTAGACTGGGAGTGGTTTAAGTCACTTTGTCCCACAGGATTAATAAGGGAAAATTTTAGATACATATATATACTCATGTATATATATATACATGAGTATATATATATAATATATATACACACACACATATATATATATAATGATTATGTATATGTAAAATAAATTATTATGACAAATTGTTAGACAAAATATATTAATCAGAATTATTTACTACACATTGTAAAACCTAAAACTATTAGTACTGTGTAGAATAGGCTAATGTACTATATCAAAGCAATGATATTACAGCAATTACATTAAAGCCAGCAAAAATAAAGAACTATTGAAATAGATAATAGTGCAACTCAGCATACCAGGGCTCATGGGCAGATCTCTTTTACTTGACATAAAGGAGCAGTCTTGAAGGGACATTTCCACTCCAAGGCAGGAAAGTTCATACACACATGCAAGCAGGAAAATGTTAGAATAACCTATTGTCTAAAATTGGACTGGACTTCTATAGTACAGAGGGATTGACTCTCAGTCATGTGTCTGTCATTGCAGCAATGTAAGGATGTTGATTGCGGTTTGGTGAGCCCTCAATCCACTACTGATTGATGAGCCTGGCAAATAAGGCATTCTCCAAGTTGCTTGACCACATTACAGGGCAGAATATCCTGCCATAGTGTCTCATCCTTCCATGACTCCAGGGAGACCCAGGGCTCTCATCTGTGCCTGACACATCCCCCCAGAGCAACACCTTTCTCTCTGGCAGCTGGAGACAACATAGGGAGAGGGAAGGACCACACAGAGGCACAGGCTGGGATGCAGCAAAACTTTAATGAGTTGGAAGAGGGAAAGGAAGCCCTCTGAGTGGGTACCATAGTGCAGAGAGCACCAGAGGGATGAAGAAGACTCTGTCCCTTGGTCACAATGCAGTTCACACCTTGGATGTGGCTTAGCCAGTGATCACAGAGAAGAAAAAGAAAGGAAGAAGAGCGGGAGAAAAAAGCAATTTAGTCAAGGTTTCAGAGAGCCCATACACCCCACCTCCAGTGCAGGTGAATGCTCAGTGCCTCTGAAAGCAATGGTCAGGATCTCCACGCTCAGTCCATTTCCATCTTCTGGGTTCTGGGGGTTCTTCTGTGGGGCAGCAGCTTCAGCAGACCCTGTTCCAGCGGGGCCTGGCGATGCAGGAGATGTCAAAGCCCCCAGAATTGATGGGCACTCCCTCAGAGCTCAGGATGCTGCCAGCAGCAGCAGAGGAGGAGGATCCCACCACGGTGTTCTGTGGGAAGGAGCTGAGGATGGGCCCAGGAAAGGTCACCACCACAGGGGAGGGTTCAATGACGATGGTGGAGTCCTGGCACTGCCTGACACAAGGCTCATTGCAGCTGCTGCCCAGGGGAGTGGGGCCACAGGGCTGGCAGGGCTGGTAGCAGGACATGGCTCTGAGTCACACGTGCACCTGGGAGACAAGAAAGAGACAAGACGGGGATGGTTGAGAAGACACCTCTCCACCCACCACAAGGGAGCCAAGACACAGCCTGGACTGTGCAGGGAGGACCACACAACTCATTGCCTGCTCCCCACCACTGAGCAAGGACAGACAGGACCACAAAAACACTTTCTTAGTCAACACAACAAGAGTTCCCCCAGCCCAGACACAGCCCCTCTACACACCAAAACCTCTCTCCACCTCCCCTCCCCAAACAGGCAGCCTCAAGCCCAGCATAGGACAGAGCCTCCAACTCACTTGCTTCCAAAGGAGAAGAAGGGCAGTGGAGTGGATGGGAGAGTGAAAAGCTGGGACGCCTTTTATACTGGTCCTGCACTGCCCCAGGTCCAGAGGAAGTCTCTCTGGAAACAATAATTTTCTGAGAAGCTCATTTCAAGTGCAAAACACTCCGATTAATGTGATGGGCTGTGCTTTGTTTTCCTGCATGGCCGCGTTTCCATTGCCTTCCTTGGCCACACACGTTTCTCCCTGAAGGCTCCATTTTAGAGCTGATCATGGAAGCCCATTGACCTGTGGGACAGAAGCTCATTTGTGCCACCAGAAGATGAGTCTGGAGTGCCAGAGGCACTGCCTGCAGTCTGGGGACATTGGCTTGGGGCACTCCTGTGGGCAGGAAGGGCCCTGAAGCTCCAAGCCTTGGATTGTTTGCTCATATGCTGAAGGGTTACTGAATGTGCTGATGGGCCACATCCCTTCCTCCCACCCTCCAAAATGTCTGATTCACACTGGCCATTGCCTTTGCAGGCTGGTCATCAGCACTGCTGCTCTCATTTCTTTTCCTTTTAATGCTGCCCTCAGAAGTCCTTGGTGCACTTGCTGTGCCTCATCCACTCCATGGACTCTCTCTGATAGTCCCTACAAACACAAACAACCTCATCATGAACTCATCCACTCCATGGACTTCCTCTGATAGTCCCCTACAAACACAAACAACCTCATTGTTTCCTCTCCCAGGATGCTCCAGCCTTGCCCACCTAAGAGATTTCTCTAGAGGTTTCTCTGAGTCTCCTCTGCCACACAAGCCCACAGCTGCTCAACTGGAGGCTCTTTTTTCAGTGGTGTTTTCACCACATCAAGGCCTCTTCTGCTTCTTACACTGAGTGGAAGCACAAGAACTAGGGAGGGGACAGCTGGGACAGCAAAGGCAATGGCCGGTATCAACCAGACATTTTGGAGGGTGGGAGGAAGGGATGTGGCCCATCAGCACATTCAGTAACCCTTCAGAATATGAGCAAGCATTCCAGGGCTTGGAGCAGCAGGGCCCTTCCTGCCCACAGGAGTGCCCCAAGCCAATGTCCCCAGACTGCAGGCAGTGCCTCTGGCACTCCAGACTCATCTTCTGGTGGCACAAATGAGCTTCTGTCCCACAGGTCAATGGGCTTCCATGATCAGCTCTAAAATGGAGCCTTCAGGGAGAAACGTGTGTGGCCAAGGAAGGCAATGGAAACGCGGCCATGCAGGAAAACAAAGCACAACCCATCACATTAATCGGAGTGTTTTGCACTTGAAATGAGCTTCTCAGAAAATTATTGTTTCCAGAGAGACTTCCTCTGGACCTGGGGCAGTGCAGGACCAGTATAAAAGGCGTCCCAGCTTTTCACTCTCCCATCCACTCCACTGCCCTTCTTCTCCTTTGGAAGCAAGTGAGTTGGAGGCTCTGTCCTATGCTGGGCTTGAGGCTGCCTGTTTGGGGAGGGGAGGTGGAGAGAGGTTTTGGTGTGTAGAGGGGCTGTGTCTGGGCTGGGGGAACTCTTGTTGTGTTGACTAAGAAAGTGTTTTTGTGGTCCTGTCTGTCCTTGCTCAGTGGTGGGGATCAGGCAAAGAGTCTTGTGGTCCTCTGAGACAGAGTAGAAATTCTCCAGAGTAGAAATCCATTTTGATTTAGGTGAAATGTATATCTTTGAGTCTGTGGTTAGAAAACATAGCTATGTAGCCTGACTGCAAGGCCTAGGCTCAGGGAAACTGATTCAATGAAGGATAGAGATAAGTAGGGGAGAGAGAGGGCGATAAAGAGAGACAGGGAAACTGCTGTGAGAGCAGGTCGACCTGACCTAGGAATTCTTTCTGATAAAGAAGAACTAGTGCGGAGTTCATAATAATGAATATGTATGAACCTATTGTGAAATTGTATGCATATGTATTTGAGAGGGGGATAAAAAGGGACCTGACGTCCCCAGAAGTACACGTCTTTTAAGGAGAGCAATCTCCACATGCGTCCGGCGCTGTAATAAACATACCAGCTTTACAACTTCCACAAAATTGTGGACTTTGGGTTATCTCCACAAAACACCTCCCTTCACTGGCTGCATCTCCCAGGCCAGGCTGTGTCTTGTCTCCCTTGTGGTGGGTGGAGAGGTGGCTCCTTAACCATCCCCATCTTGTCTCTTTCTTCTCTCCCAGGTGCACTGAGACTCAGAGCCATGTCCAGCTGCCAGCCTTGCCCCCCTTGCTACCAGCCCTGCACCCCTTGCAACTGGCCCTGCAACCCCTGTTTTCAGCCTTGCAACCCCTGTTACCAGCCTTGCAACCCTTATTTCCAGCCTTCCAACCCCTGTTTCCAGCCCTGTGGCCCCACTCCCCTGGGCAGCAGCTGCAATGAGCCTTGTGTCAGGCAGTGCCAGAGCTCCACCATCGTCATTGAGCCCTCCCCTGTGCTGGTGACCCTTCCTGGGCCCATCCTCAGCTCCTTCCCACAGAACACTGTGGTGGGATCCTCCTCCTCTGCTGCTGCTGGCAGCATCCTCAGATCTCAGGGAGTGCCCATCAGCTCTGGGGGTTTTGACCTCTCCTGCATCACCAGGCCCCGCTGGAACAGGGTCTGCTGAAGCTGCTGCCCCACAGAAGGACCCCCTGGAACCCAGAAGATGGAAATGGACTGAGTATGGTCATTTACAGTCACTGAGGATCCATGGCATTTGGGAAGAGCTGTGCCTGGGCTCTCAAACCATGTCCTTTGTCTAACTTGCCTGTTTCCCTCCTGTTCTTTTTTTGTCTCTGCTCTCATGTCCTCCCCTGGGCTGTGATCACTGGCTAAGCCCCATCCAAGGTGTGACTGCACCCATGGCCAAGGGACTCGTGGCCAAATCTCCTACATCCCCCTGGTGCTCCCTGCACTATGGTGCCCACTCAGAGGACCTGCTTTAATTCTTAATTAAAGTTTTTCTGCATCCCAGCCTGTGCCTCTGTGTGGTCCTTGTCTCTCCCCAGCTGCCAGAGAGAAAGGTGGGTGTGGGTCTTCTGTTTCACATCAGCAGATTTAGTTTGGATATCAGGAAAAGAGTCTTTCCCTAGAGAGTGGTCAGATATTGAACAGGCTCCCCAGGGAATGGTCACAGTCCCAAGGCTGCCAGAGCTCAAGGAACATTTGGACAATGCTCTCTGGCACAGGGTGGGATGGCAGTGGTGTCTGTGCAGGGCCAGGATTTGGACTTGGTGATTCTTGTGAGTGCCTTCCAGCTCAGGGTACACCACCATGATATTTTCTGAAAAATCTCTTCACCAGGTTTTCTTCTCCTGGGAAGCTGGGAAGCCTCAGCTTCTCCATGTTTTGCTCCTCTGGAATGTGATCTGGAGATTGTTTACCCAAACATGTGATTTGTTTTTAATTAATGGCCAATCACAGTCCAGCTGTGTTGGACTCTGAGTCAGTCAAGGGTTTTTATTATTCATTCTTGTTTAGTCTTCTGATGTATCCTTTCTCTTTCTTTAGTATAGTTACAGAATAGAATAGAATAGAATAGAATAGAATAGAATAGAATAGAATAGAATAGAATAGAATAGAATAGAATAGATCAGCCTTCTGAGAAACATGGAGTCAAATTCTCATCTCTCATGTTATCCTGGGGACCTCACAACACCACAAGGATTTTCTTGTGGTGATTCTATGAAGCTGGGCTCCAGGTGCAGTTTCTATTTCACCTCCACAGACAGACACATCCAGTCAATGAACCTTGTTCTGATGGCAGTCACTCTTCAGAGGATGGACAAAGGGGTGAAAAGATTCTGTGGTGGAAATTTTATCTCTCCATTTGCCAAGACCATACATCCTTGTAGATTATACTTGCCTACATTGACCTGGTCTCACTGCACTGTTCCAAGGGCTGAAAGAAACTGTTGAAGACTCCACTAAGTCCAACAATTCAGTGACAAAACTTTTTTGGTCTTTGCAGAGGTTTTTATGCCACAAAAAAAGGGAGGGATTGTTTCCAGGTGGAGCATTTAATCATAAGTAAAGGGATTCTGGCATGTGTGTTTTGTGTGTAGTGACAAAGAAATGGAAATTTCATGGCATAGAAAGGATTGGCAGATATGGACCAAGTTATCCTGGTGCACTAGAGAAAGAGTGGTGCTCCAAGTGAACTTTCCATCCACAAAGATTAAAGCTGGCCCTGGACGCCATTAGCAATAAAATCCCTTTGGCATCTGGAATGTCATCATCCTGCAAGTTTTGCAAGATTTAGAAAGCAGAAATTAATCCAGTGTCTGACTAAGGAAACTTGCTGCAAGCCTGTGTTACCAGTCACTTCAAAGCCATCCCCAAACGCCTCCCAGAACAAAGACTGAGCAACATCTCTTTCCCTGGTTGTCTTGGGAGAGCATCTGCAGGAAAAAATGACACAGAAGCAATGGCTCAAACGCAGCATAACTTTAATGAGTCAAGAGAGAGAAATTAGGTAATTTCAAGCTATGATCATGGTGCAGTGAGCACGAGGGACAGATAAGAGATTGTGCCCCGTGGCTGTGGCTGAGAACCCTAGAAGGTTCTGAGAACCCTAGAATGTCCATCTGCCTGCCCTACAGAGGGAGCAGGGCCAGCAGGTGCTCTCCTGGCTAGATGTGTGGGACTCACAGCCCTGGGAGCACAAGGGAACAGGGACACAGGAGGGAAAGGAGAGAGTGGCAGGGGACAGAGGCAGGGCTGGGCTGTGCTTGCCAAGAGTCCTTCTGCAAGGGCTGCTGGGCTTGCTCAGCCCTCCAGGAAGCAACAAGCTGATACTCCATCCCCAGTGAAGAGCCATCCTGCTGAGTGCTTAGGTTCACACCCTGAAATCATGACCAGCAGCTTCTTTAGCAGGGGAAGGACCTCCTGCCACAGAGGCCACTGCCCAGGCCAGAGAGGCCAAAGCCCCCAGAGCTGATGGGCACTCCCTGAGAGCTGAGGATGCTGCCAACAGCAGCAGAGCTGGAGGATCCCACGGCGGTGTTCTGGGGGAAGGAGCTAAGGATGGGCCCAGGCAGGGTCACCACCACGGGCGAGGGCTGGATGAACACGGTGGAGTCCTGGCACTGCCTGACACAGGGCTCATTGCAGCTGCTGCCCAGCGGGGTGGGCCCACAGGGCTGGCAGGGCTGGCACCGCGGGTAGCAGGACATGGCTTGGGGCTGCAGGTGCACCTGGGAGACAGAAAAGTGGGATAGAAAAGCACAAGTGAGTACAAGCCTGTAACACCACCAGAAAGGAGAGAATACAGCTCACACAAAGTGCTGGAAGGATCATAAGGAGGCCCACAGGCTTCTCCTTCTCTGTGGGGCCCCAGTCGTCCATTTTTCTGAGTCTGGACTGAACGCACTTGGGACAGTAATTCATGTTCAGACTCAGACGTTTATTATTTCTTATCAGTAAAACAGTCTCACTACTGTGAGTTGGGCAGCTTTTCATTAGAAGGCACAAAATGACCAATAATCTCTGGTTACAAGGTCTTTTAAGACTAAACTCTCCAATTAAGAACTGACACCTGCGGATGCCATGGGACAGAGAGAGAGGAATGGCAAGCATTTCTCACAGCAGGCTGTGAGAGGTTTTAGGGAGCTGGAAAGATGTGATAAATTGTTGACTATAAACAATTTGCAGGTGCTGTTTTTCTACTTTCTTTTTCTGTTCCTCTCAAGGACAGTGCATGAGATGGATGTTTCTGTTAGTTAGCCAATAGAATAGAATCTACTGTACCACTCTATAAAAACCACACGGTTCTTTTGAATAAAACCTTCTTTGCCTTTTCTACCATCCTGCCTCTCACCTCTTCCTGCCTCAATCTCAGCACACGAATGGCAGACACCTAGATTATTTTCCCTTTTAACCCAATAACTGATCCCAAAGTGGACTTTTCTGCCCAATTACAAAATGCCACCCAAATCCATGAAGAAGGAGGAAGAAGAACCATGAAGAAGAAACCCCGGATGACACTCTGTGCCCTCTTGCATCCATCCACAACATACTAAAAATCCCAAAACCTCAATTTCTAACGAAGGGATGCACATACAGTACTCTATAATCTATTTTACACTTTTGTGGATTCTAGTCTATCTTGAAGTTTAGTTTTCTCCATGAATGAGGGTCCAAGTCAGTGCTTCCCTGGGCACAAGGACATGCCAGAGCAGACAGAAAAATATTCCTAGTGCCCTGGGTTTCCACAACTCTCCAAAAAAGACCTGCAAAACACAACCAAGCTCTGGGAGATCCCTTCCTAGCCCAAGCCACAGGAGACACCTAACTGAGCTCCAAGCTCTCTCCATGTCCCCCCTTTTGCACCTTTCCCTGTCCCACAGAGAGCAAGGGAATAGTATAGAAAGCAAGGACCCCAGAACCAGGTATAGGACAAAGACAACTTTGTGCTGGAAAATCCCATGGAAGCACAATGATGAGAATGAAGAAAAGAGGAATAAAGAGCTTCAGACTTACCTTGTTCCCAAGGAGACTGTGTGCAGGAGAGGAGTGGATGTGACAGTGAGGAGATGGAACTCCTTTTATAGTGCTCCTGTCCTGCCCCAGGCCCACAGTCACTGCATGAGGGCAGTAATTTTCCAACAGACTCATCTTCAAAGCAAAATATCCCACCTAATGCCCCAGGTTGTGCTTTGTTTTCCATCACCATTGCCAGTGCATTTCCTTGTTTCTGACGCACCCATTATGCTATGCAGGCTCCTTTCATGTTCCAGGATGACAGATCCAATGATTTTCCAAATTGATCATGCCCCTGTCACCAGAAGATGTACCCTCAGGTGCAGGAGGGGTCTGTGCAGATGTAGGACATGGAACTGGGAAATCTGGTGATGTTCTTTTCCAACCCCACTGCAGAAAGGCTTGGCTCTTCCCCTGCCAATGCAGGGGTCTGTCTTGGGTACACAAAGGCTCCTGTGCCTAATGAAATGACTTCTCCTTCTCCCTCAATCCTTTACAGATTTACTTGGAAGAGTCATCTCCTCTCATGGCAGTCTCTGGGAGTCTCATATGTCCATCAACATGAAGAAAGAAAATGTCATCCTTCCTAAGGACCATGATCACAATTCTGGTGTGGTCTCCCCTCACTACATGAGGGGTGTGTTGATGCTTGGCACAGCACCTTGTTTGTCCCTCTCTCCTCCTCACAGTGCCAAGAGCTTTGGCTGCATGCCTTAAACCCTGACCAGCATGAGAGACTTTTGCAAAACATGTTGACTGCCCTGTGAGCCCCTGAAGCTGTGGGAGTGCTGGCAAGAAGCTCATGCTGTCAGCAATGGCTCTGGTGGCTGCCTGAAGCTGTGTACTCGGGTACAGCCCAGTTCTTGCACCACTTTTCATGGGTTATGGATGGATCTGCCCTTGCTGGAGGGCAATTGTGTCCCTGCAAGGGCCATGGGTCTGCAGACATCACACCCTCCTGGCTTGGCCTCACACCAAATGGCTGACACACAGCCAGCCCAAAATTAGAGCATGAGTTGCTGCTGGTAGGGAGAGTCTCCCCTTGGAAATTTGCCTGCTGAAGGCATTCCCTTGCCCTCTGGGATGCATCCCAGCTGCCTCTGTCTCTGCAGGGCAGGGAAGTGCATCACTCCTTGATGTGGTTTGAGAGCAGGTTTGGTACCCAGGGCTTTTCTGAGTGCATCCCCTCCGTCAGTGTTCTGAGGTGCGTGGCACTGCAGGGCTATCACTGACAGCTCTCATTTATTAGGGAGCTGGACGAGTTCCTGCTTCCCCAAGGCTTGCTGGGCTGCTCTCTAAGCAAGTCTTTTTGGGCATGGCAAACAAGGTGTGCTGAAGCACAGATGCCAAGAGAATACTCAATGCATAGGAGTAAGAGTTGCCTCCTCAAGCCAGGTCTCAGAAGCTCTTGGAGGGCTATTACTCACCCAGAATAGCTCAGCCACCTTTGGAAGCATAAAATCAGCACCATGGCTTCTGCTGCAATGTTGGAAACAAAAAGGTTTAATAAAAGGCAAAATAACAAAGCTCTTTACAGAGAAAAACCAATCCAGGTGCAAGAGGTTCTTGCTGCTGGTAAAACACCTCACAAAAGCTATTAATTTCTTTGTTCTCTTCTTTTTCTAGTGAATTGCTCAGGTGGGACTTTTTGGCCCCTGTCCAATTGGTTATCCTTAAATTTGAGGTGAAGTCCCCTAGGTCTATAAAATGTCTTTTTACCCAAATGAGGAGAGAAACTTCTGGGCTTCTTTCCTTTTAAAGGGGACAAAGGATAGTTTTGTCACTCCATCAACAGAGGGCACATTCCTATACACCATTGATGAGGGACCATTGATGAGTCCCAACCAGTGGGGAGATTTTTTTCTGCAACCCCTCCTATCCCTCCACAGAGCATTCAGGAGAGCTCCTCAACACAGCAAGGTGTCTTTGGCCAGCAGGATGAGGTTTGTGCATCCACTGCACCCTCCAAGCCTCTCCCCAAGGCATCTCTCACAAGAGAAAAGAGAGCTGAGGCTCTAGGACTGTAGCATAGTTCAGTCTCCAGCCCATTCTGCTGGAAGAAGTTTTTAATTTCCAAGTGCAGATCTTGCTGTTTGTTCTTCTTGAGTGCTAGAGGGCCTCTGTGGCCCAGTTCTCCAGACAGTCATTAATTCACTTTATAGAAACCATGACCCAGAATACATTAGCAGGCTTTCACTGGTTGACTCTTGTCAGGCAGTCTTTTTTTTGACACCCATTCACTGCTGAGAAGGCTCCCCCACCTTCTCAGAACTCTTTTAGGGGATGCAGCAGCCTGGGAGATGTTGTAGGTGAAGACTGAGAGAGGCATTGTCTCCTCTATCTCCACACTTCTGAGATCACCTTCCATCATCTGAAATGGGCATCCCAGGATACTGTCAGATGCCATTTCCATAAGGGCCCAGGGCTGTCCCATGGTGCCCTCCAGAACCCCTGCTCTCTGCTGTGAAGCTCTTTAGCAGCAAATAATCTCCAGAAGGAGTTTTTTCTTCCCCCAGTAGAACTTGTGCAGGTAAACCTTTCCTGCTGGTGACTTTCCAAGTGGCCCAATCTCTTGACAGCAATTCCTGCTAGTAAAAACCAAGGCCAAGGATTCCTTGAGTATCTCCACTTTTCCTGTAACCCTTGTCCTCAGTGAGGCTGCTCCAGTCAGCCTTTGGACTTCTCAGCTACCTGGAAGAATTTCTTGTGCCCATCATGTATTTTGTCTGTTCTGGTTCTGCTGTATTCTATATTCTGTATTCTCTGTATTCTGCTCTGGTACATACCCAGCCAGGCTTTGATTGTCCCTAGTCCTGCATACTCAGACAAACTGGCAAACATTCTCCCCAGAAAAAAAAGCTCAATAATAGGAAGAGAGCTGAAAATTCTTGCTGCAAGGGGAGCTGTATAAAATTGCAATTCACTCCAAGCCAACACCCCCTGTGTTCATGGGACCCCACCACACTTCAAACACATCTTCTGCCTTCACTGACACAGCATCACCAAGGATATCCTTGGGTGCCTCATCTCAGCACATGAAAGCAGAGCAGGAATGTGGAAAATGAGGAAATTAAATGGCAGCACAGGTTGACAGAAACCAGAACACAACCTGCGCCACCAGGTAGAACATTTTGTTTTTGAGGTGAGTCTGCAGGAAAATTACTGCTGTCATGCAATGTCTGTGGGCCTGGGGCAGTGCAGGAGCAGTATAAAAGCAGGTCCTTCTCCTCACTCTCTCATCCACTCCTCTCACCTCCATCTCCTTCAATACAAGGTGAGTCTGAAGCTTTTTTCCTCTTTCTTGTCCTATTCCTCCAATGCACCTCAGCTCATATCTGCTCCACTCCTGCATGGGGTCTTGGAACTGCTGTCATGGGAGAGGGAAGGGGAGGAAGTTCTGTCATCATCAGAAACTTGGTTAAGTGTCTATGTGGGGTCCTATGTGGGGTCTTGGAACTGCTATAATAGGAGAGGGAAGGGGAGGAAGTTCTGTCACCACCAGAGGCTGAAATTTGTTAAAGTGTCTCATGGCAATGGGCGAGGAAGGAACCTCTTTGGGCTTGGTTGCTGTCCAGGGGGTTCTTTTGGGCAGAAAGGAATGGGATACCTGTGGATCTCACTGCAAAGTTCCCAGCTTTTTTCTCCAACTTGTCTTTTTTCTCTGACTTATCTCACTCTTAGTTGAGTGCAAGACTGCTCTTCATCCACAGTTTCTGTTCTGCTTCTCATTTCTCTCTCCCAGGTGCGCCTGCAGCCCCAAGCCATGTCCTGCTACCCGCGGTGCCAGCCCTGCCAGCCCTGTGGGCCCACCCCGCTGGGCAGCAGCTGCAATGAGCCCTGTGTCAGGCAGTGCCAGGACTCCACCGTGTTCATCCAGCCCTCGCCCGTGGTGGTGACCCTGCCTGGGCCCATCCTCAGCTCCTTCCCCCAGAACACCGCCGTGGGATCCTCCAGCTCTGCTGCTGTTGGCAGCATCCTCAGCTCTCAGGGAGTGCCCATCAGCTCTGGGGGCTTTGGCCTCTCTGGCCTGGGCAGTGGCCTCTGTGGCAGGAGGTCCTTCCCCTGCTGAAGGAGCTGGTGATGATTCCAGGGTGTGAACCTAAGCACTCAGCAGGATGGTTCTTCACTGGGGATGGAGCATTGCCTTGGTGCTTCCTGAGGGGCTGAGCAAGCCCAGCAGCCCTTGCAGAAGGACTCTTGGCAAGCACAGCCCATCCCTGACTCTGCCCTCTTCCCCTCTTTTGTTTCCCTCTCCTTGCTCCTTTGCGCTCCCTGGGGCTGTGAGTCCCACACATCCATCCAGGGGAGGACCTGCTGGCCCTGCTCCCTCTCTGGATCAGGCAGATGGACATCTTCTGAGATCTTCACCACAGTTATCTGGTGCTCCTTTAACTCAGATTTATCTAGTTTTCATCTTTTGACTCATTAAAGTTCTACTGCATTTGAGCCATTGCCTTTTTGTCATCATTTCCCCTGCACACGCCCTCACAAAATGACATGGGGGGTTATTGGGTGTGCTTGTGCAGGGACCATTATCACAGGATAGTTTTGACAATGCTTAGAGGGTGATCCTCTGTTTTTCAAGCTTCTCTACCTATCTAGAGCTGGATGGAATGATTCAACACAGTTCATTGGCTAGAGCTCCACCAGAGATGCTGGGAAAAGGGGAGATTTCCTCGACCCTTAATATTTAATTTGTCTGTCAGTGCCCCAGAAAAACTGAGACCATTGTGTCAGCCACCTCTTGGGACTTCTGCTGGTCAAAGTGACCCCAAGATGTGTTAGAAAGTCTCTTTTCCCAGCCTGGTGGTTGAAGAAGGAGTCAGAACTCTTCAGTTCTCATTCTCAAGGTTGTTTATTGTTTCTTATCTATAAAATTCTTTCTATGGCCTGCCGAGGTCCATTCAGCAGGTCAGGCAGAGGCCCACTGGTGTTATCTTTTTATACTAAAAACCACGGGTACATTATTTACTATAACTTCCCAATACCTATCACCTATGTTAGACAGTGAGCTTCTACTTTAAACCAATCTAAAAGTGCCAGCATCACAGCAGAAGATGGAGGCCAAGAAGAAGAAGAAGGAGAAAAGCTGGACACACCCAGATTCCTCCATCTTGCCTCCTGAACCCCCATTCCAAAAACCTCAAAAAATCTATTTTCCACCCTGTGACAAACTAACTATTATTCTACTTAGACTTTTGTGGCTCACAGATCCTCATATAAGGTTGGTAATTTTTTCATAATCAAAGTCACAGGTGTCTTGGGCTCTGTGCCAAGGTCTCTGAGCCCCCTGGAAGGGGTTTGGGCAATCCAGAAGAGCCAGAGGGATGTCCTGAATTCCAACAGCCACTCTGTCAGTGTCCAATTAGGGGGGCCCTGCACTGAGCCATCCTTCTGGACTGGAAGGCAGCTCTATTGACTCAGTCAGGGAAACACCATCAGAGTGAAGGAGACCCCTCAGCAGATCTTTGCACTTTTTGACCCCTAAGTGGGTCTTCCACTGTATTTGAGTAAGTTCCCTGCTGCCAGAGACTGCAAACACCACTGAAACACTGACAGTTTATGGAATAATACTCTGAATAATATAAAAATCGTGACAAGTTACGGTTCAAGGACTGCCAGTGTGCCAGGGAAGAAGAATCACATGGGAAAAATCCTCCCACTGGTTCAGCTGAACTGATGAAAGGGCTGTGCCATGCCATAGAACATGCTCAGCAAAAAACTGTAGGCAGTTTCTCCAAAGTAGGTGTTCTCCAGAGCCTGGCTGGGTATTGGTCTGCTGGTGCAAGGTAGTGGTTGATTGCATTTATACAACTTGTGATTTTTTCCTCTTTTCTCCCCTTCACTCAAATCATCAGTGACCTGGTCCCATTCACCTCCTTGTCCACGATTTTTTTCCACTACTGGGACAATTACCATAGGGTATTGTTTGGGTCCCTACCTCAGCCCTGGTGTTCTCAGGTGTGGTTTTCGGTGTCTGCCCCAACTACTGTGTTCTTAAATGTAGTTCAGATGCATGGTGATATTCTCAGAAGTGATTTGGACCCCTGTCCTCTGATAGTGCTGGTGAAGCTCCAGAGGTGTGTTAAAAGCTGTCACCAGCCACCTCAGGATAAATTTCACTCTTGTCACACCAGAAAATTCTCTCTTCTTGCACCACCCTGACACCAGATACCTCAAACACCACATTAAGTCAATAAAGTTAATGAGTATTTTTCAACACCTCACACTAAGATGAAAAAGGATTCTTGACAAACAATCTGTTAATAAATGCTCCCCTGCCAGCCCCCTCCTCCTTTCTCTCAGCGTTTTTTGCTGACCATGATGTCTCATGGTATCAAAAATTCCTTTGGTCAGCGTGGGTCAGCCAGCCTGGCTATGTCCTCTCCCATGCTCTTGACCACATCCACCTTCATGACATTTTGTAGAGGAGGGTGGAGAGCCAGGGTTGATGCTGGGCAAGAACTGCCCAGAAAAACCCAAAATATTTCTGTGTTATCAGCACCATTCTAGCTCCAACTGCAAAGAATCCATAGAAGGGTTAATTTGGTGAAATTGAACTCCATCTTGTGTAAAACCTACACAATGCTATTATCTGTAGCCATGATATTTTCTGAAAAATCCTTTCCTGAGGATTTTTCCTCCTGAGAAGCTGTGAGGCCTCAGGAACAAAATGTAAACAATGGTTATCTGCTGCTGTGGAATGCAACAGGTGCATCTGGGATTGGGTTCATGTGGTTGTTTCTAATTAATGGCCAATCACAGTCAGCTGGCTCCAACTCTCTGTCCGAGCCACAAGCTTTTGTTATTCATTCTTTTTTTTTTTCTATTCTTAGCCAGCCTTCTGATGAAATCCTTTCTTCTATTCTTTTAGTATAGTTTTAATAGAATATATATCATAAAATAATAAATCAGCCTTCTGAAACATGGAGTCAGATCCTCATCTCTTCCCTCATCCAAAAACCCCTGTGAACACCGTCACAATTATTCATCACTGCATATTCATCCCAAGCAAACCCTCAAAAAAAACAGCTCTTAAAAACATATTTTCCCCTGGGCATGTTGAGAAAGAACCTGCAGAGGAAAGAATGACACAGACACATGGGCTGGGATGCAGCAGAAATTTAATGAGACAAAACACAGAAACAAGGTTGGTCCATCTGGAGGTCCCAGTGCAGAGAGCACAAGGGACAGAAGGGAGTCTGTGCCCCAGGAGGTGTCACTTGCCTGATCCAGAGAGAGAGCAGGGCCAGCAGGTGCTCCCCAGGATGGCTGTGTGGGACTCACAGCCCTGGGAGCACAAGGGAACAAGGACACAGGAGGGAAAGGAGAGAGTGGCAGGGGACAGAGGCAGGGATGGGCTGTGCTTGCCAAGAGTCCTTCTGCAAGGGCTGCTGGGCTTGCTCAGCCCTCCAGGAAGCAACAAGCTGATGCTCCATCCCCAGTGAAGAACCATCCTGCTGAGTGCTTAGGTTCACACCCGGGAATCATCACCAGCAGCCTCAGCAGGGGAAGGACCTCCTGCCACAGAGGCCACTGCCCAGGCCAGAGAGGCCAAAGCCCCCAGAGCTGATGGGCACTCCCTGAGAGCTGAGGATGCTGCCAACAGCAGCAGAGCTGGAGGATCCCACGGCGGTGTTCTGGGGGAAGGAGCTGAGGATGGGCCCAGGCAGGGTCACCACCACGGGCGAGGGCTGGATGAACACGGTGGAGTCCTGGCACTGCCTGACACAGGGCTCATTGCAGCTGCTGCCCAGCGGGGTGGGCCCACAGGGCTGGCAGGGCTGGCACCGCGGGTAGCAGGACATGGCTAGGGGCTGCAGGTGCACCTGGGAGAGAGGGAAGAGGGGAGCAGAGCATGAGAGGTGTTTGAAGGAGCCTCACCACACTCTGGCTCCATCCAAGCTGGAGATGCAGGGATGTCCACAGGTTCTTCCTCACATTTCATAGAATCACAAGGCTGGAAGAGACCTTCAAGATCATCCTACCCAGCCCCAACACCTCAACTAAACCCTGACACCCACTGCCACATCCAGGCTTTGTTAAACACATCCAGGGATGGTGACCACCATCTCTCCAGGCAGACCATTCCAGAACTTCATCACTTTTGCATGAAAAACTATTTCCTAATATCCAACCTATATTTCCCTTGATGAGCCTTGAGACTGTGATCTCTCATTCTGTCAGTGCTGCCTGGAGAAAGAGCCCAACCCCAGCTGACTACAGGTAACCTTCAGGAAATTGTAGAGAGTGATAAGGTTTAGCCCACAGGTTCCCTGCCAAGAGTAACCAATCTCAGAACGTTCCTGCCCAGACTATCACTCACTTCAGCAGAGACCCAGCCTCTCTCCATGCGACCCTCACTCACATTCCACCTCTCACAGAGCAGCCCCACAATGCAGCAAAGGACCAAGTGACAGGTATGCACAGGAAAAGAAAAGGAGCAGGAAGGAGAGGAGAAAAGTGACCCAACTCACCTTGATCACAAGCAGACTGAGGCAAGAGGAGTGGATGAGAGAGTGAGGATGAGCTCTCTCTTATATTGCCCCTGCACTGCCCCATGCCCACAGTCACTGCACAAGGGTAGTAATTTTCCTACAGACTCACCTCCAAAGTAAAATATCTTCCCTAACGCCACAGGCTGTGCTTTTATTTCCATCAACACTGCCATTTGTTTGCCTCATTCCTGACGTGATCATTAGGCATCCAAGGATTCCTTTCAAGTATTGAGATGAAAGACTGAAGGATTTCCCATGCAGGGATGCATCAGCACAGGCAGAAGATGTGCTGGAGGTGTCTCTGGAAGGAAGGGATCATGGGACCAGGGAAAAATGGTAACACTGATTTCCACCTTCTTTGGCAGACAGTAATGTCCTGCTGAGGGCAAAGTGTGAGTGTGGCTGTTGGGAGCTCTGGGCTTGGCTACAGTCCAGTGTTGGAGCTGTTTTCTCTTTGCATAGCAGGAGCTGCCCTTGCTGGAGGGAGACTCATCCTTACAGACATCACACACACTCCTGGCTTGGCCTTTCACCAAAAGGCTGACACACAGCCAACCCAAAATTAGAGCATGACTTGCCACAGGTAGGGACAGTCTCTCCCTGGAAATTTGACTACTGAAGGCATTCTCTTGCCCTCTGGGATGCATCCCAGCTCCCTCCATGTCTGCAGGGCAGGGAAGTGCAGCACTCCTTGATGTGGCCTGGTTTTGTACCTCTTGAGCACATCCCTTATGCTCAGACCTCCTCTTGGTTTCTTGTGTTTTTCCTGGACCTTTCTTAATCCTTGCCCACAGGATACCTAAGCTGCTGCCAGCTTTTCTAACTTCTTTTACTCTTCACAGGTGCCTCCATCCTGCCAGATACCTGACTGGGTGTAAATCAAAGGCAACTCCAATGAAGGGGAGAGAAAACGATGCATCTAACTCCATTGATATCAGAAGGCTAATTAATTACTTTATTATACTATACTATATACATTTCATCTAAACTGAATCTGCCAAGCACTCACTCTGCACACACTGCAGAGAATCTCGTGGCTGTCGGTGACAGTCCTGACACACACACACACACTCACACACACACACACCTGGCCCTGACAGGCCAAGGAAACAACCACCATCACTGTGGGTAAACAATCTCCACATTGCATTCTACAAACACAGGCACAGCAAGTGATAAGAAACGTGTTTTCCCTTTCTCTGAGGTTCAGAGAATGTGAATCTCAGAAACCCTCGGGAAGAATTGCGCCTTGCTTTTCTCTGTGAAGGGAAATGTGTCAGCAGGGCTGTCCCTGCAGAGGCAGCTGCCAATAGGGGCAAGGCACTGCCCTGAGCCAACATGCCCTGCCTGCAGGGACCCTCTGGCCTGGGGGCACCTCCTGTGCCTGCAGGGACACCTCTGACCTCAGGGGTGCTCAGGCCTGGCCTGGCACATGTGGAAGGAGCTGCAGCACAGAGCAAGTGTGTCAGAAATGAGGAAGTGAAATGGCAGCCCGGATGGAAACCAAACCACAACGTGTGGCGTTAGGGCGGGTATTTTGCTTTGGAGGTGAATGTGTTGGAAAATTACTGTCCTTGTGCAGTGCCTGGGGGAATGGGGCAGTGAAGGAGCTGTATAAAAGGGGGACCTTCTTCTTGCTCTCTCATTCACTCCTCTCACCTCCATCTCCTTGAGAACAAGGTGAGTCTGAAGCCCTTTCTTTTATTCTTCCTTTGAGTTTTCAGAGCCTATCCGCCCCTGTGGTTCCATGTGGGTTGTGGAGAGCTGCTTGTTATGGGAGAGGGAAGGGGCAGAATTTGGGCATATAGAGAGGCTGGGTTTTGACTTAGATGTATCCTGAGCTGTGGAAGGGCCCAGGCTTGGTCACTCTTAGGGGGATTCCTTATGGCTGAGTAGGAATTGAGGCTGGTGGGTGTCTCTAAACATCATTGTGCAATTTTGCGCTTCTGGCTTTTCTCCAGATGATGGATGAACAGTGTCCCCTCACTCAGCCCTGAGTCTGCTTCTCTCTTCTCTCTTTCACAGGTGCACCTGCAGCCCCAAGCCATGTCCTGCTACCCGCGGTGCCAGCCCTGCCAGCCCTGTGGGCCCACCCCGCTGGGCAGCAGCTGCAATGAGCCCTGTGTCAGGCAGTGCCAGGACTCCACCGTGTTCATCCAGCCCTCGCCCGTGGTGGTGACCCTGCCTGGACCCATCCTCAGCTCCTTCCCCCAGAACACCGCCGTGGGATCCTCCAGCTCTGCTGCTGTTGGCAGCATCCTCAGCTCTCAGGGAGTGCCCATCAGCTCTGGGGGCTTTGGCCTCTCTGGCCTGGGCAGTGGCATCTGTGGCCTCCCCTGCTGAAGCTGCTGGAAGCTAGAAGTTTTCTTCCCTGGGAAGGAACCCAGGGACTCCTAGGATGGTCCAAGCCCAGGGATAGAGCATTATTGCTCTATCTACCACTCAGAGTGACTTCTTTCTCACCTTTTGACTCATTAAAGCTCTGCTGCATCCCAGCCTGTGCCTCTGTGTCATCCTTTCCCCTGCACATGCTCACCCAACATATCCAGTGAGAGAGCTGTTGCTGTGTGGCTCTGGGAGGGTGTTGTTGGAAGACGTGTTGCCATGGTTGTCAACATCACATTCATTATGTTAACACAGCATTGATTACTCATATTTAGTGTCACCTGTCTAAATTACTCTGCCTCTCTCTATGTGCAGGAATTGCCCCACACAGTTCAATGACCACCAATACTCCAAAAATACTTCTAGTTCTCCCAACAAATCTTTCAAGTTTTCTCTTGTTGTCAGCAAGCTTGTGCCCTCAGCTTCTCATCCACAAGTAAATGTTCCAGCCCACTCACCACCCTGGTCAATCTTCATGTATTTCACTTCCCTCACTGGAGATCTTTTTGAGTTACAGGGCAGTAGGCAGCACAGCATGCTTGATGCCATCTGGGGAGTGCTGAGCAGAGTGGGATCTTTGCTCCCATCAATAGCCTGTTCACAGTTGTGCTCTGATAGCCCAGGATGTTGATGACACTCCTTGGTGCCCAGGAACACTCTTGGCAGCTCCACCTGTTTTGATGGTGTTACGACAAAAGCACCTCATCCTTTCAGAGACTGAAATGTGGGGACTCACAGACATGAACTGATGCCAGCAAAGCAAAGCCAGTTTATTACACAAGTATTTACAGGTCACTACATTTGTACAAAATCTTCCTCTCAGACTCCTTTGTCCCAGTCCCTTTAGAAACAAAATCTTCTTGATTATCATTCTCACACTAGTAATGTCCTTGTTACCTCTTTCACCAGCAAAGTCCTTGTTAATCTTCCCTCATCAGAGTGGTCAGCATCAGGGGGTCAGAGTGACCAGACATGATGTCTTCACTCCTGTTCTTGCCTTGAGTTTATCTCCCCCTCAGTTTTTATTCTACCAGGGCCAAAACGTTGGTGGCACTGCCCGGCTCTGCTTCTGTAGCTGTCTGATCTTCCACACTGAACCATGGGACAGGGTTGGCTGCTACAAAGCCACCATCATGTGGAAGGAGCTGACAGCTGCTCTGTAAGCCAGAAAGAGTGAGCTGAAGAAGAGAAGCTGGTAAGAGTCACCTCTGCCCCTGAAAGGAGTTCTAGCAAGGTCACTGACATGGAAACCAGGGAGAAGAAAAATAAACAGGGGGGCATTGAGTTGGATATTGGTGGAAAACCGTGGTGGAGACCTCCCTGCACCAATGAACATTATGCTGATTTATTGTAGCCAATGAATGGGTATAAACTTTGTGAGAAGGTATAAAAGACAGGATGCTGTTAAAATAAACAGTAAGAAGCCTTCTGAAGTGCATGGTGTTCTTCTGTGTGTTGTGACCATCTCAACAGCAACAACTTCAAATCTGGACTCTCTGGGGATGTGTGTCACCATGCCCACCTGCGTCCTGCAGCAGTTCAGCCATTCCCCTCCCTCAGCTGCTCCTGCACAGCCCTTGGAGACCCTCAGCCCACACCTGATGCCTCTCCCTGCCTCCCTGTCCCCAGAAACTGTCCCAGAAAAGTTGCATTCTGGAAATCCACAATATCAGAACAGCCCAGGAGAAGAAAGGACTGAGAGCAGACCTTTAAGGAAGGCATGGGGACACTGGAGATTGAAAAGTGGACATGAGTCAGCAATGTGTGTTTGCAGCTCAGAAATTCCATCAGATCCAGGGCTGCACAAACAGAAACATGGCCAGAGGGTAAAGGAGGAGATTCTTCACTTTATCTGCTCTTCTTAAACCCAACCTGGAACCCTGAATCCAGTCATGAGTCCCTAGTCCAAAGTAGGCATGGACCTGTTAGAGCAGCTCCAGACAAGGGCTGCAGAGATGATCACATGGATGCGTTGTCCCTACCATGGAGAAAGGCTGAGGCACTTGAGTTTTTCAGGCAGGAGAAGAGCAGGCTCTGGGGACACCTTTTGATATGTAAAGGGGATGAATGAAGAAGTTCAGAGAGATATTTTCTCAAAACATGCAATAATTGGACGAAGAGAAGAGTTTGAAACTGAAATAGGATAAATACAAAAGGGACATGAAGAAGAATTTTATTGTGATGAGTGGGACAAGACACTGGGAAATGTTGCCTAAAGAATGATGGGGTGTCCCAACTTGGGAAGGGTTCAAGGACAGGTTTGCTCCAACCTTATGTGATGCAGTGAAGGATGTTTGTGTCATAGCAAAAGAGTTGGACTGCATAAACTTTAATGGTCTCTTCCACTCAGCCCCATTATGTGATCCCATGAAAAGAGGGGTCTGTGAGAAGGCAGCCCAATGCCCTCTGTCCCTCCCTTTCAGAAACCTTTCAGACCCAAAGGATCTGCTGGAGTCTGATGGGAATCTAGTACCTCTGTCTGGGCAGTAACAAATTCACTGCTGAGTATTTGTATCACAGTGCTGAGCTGAAAAAGGAAAAGAAGTGCAAAGTGGAGATAAAAAACAAGAGGTTTGTCTCTGGAAAATGTAGAGAAATGCTATCCTCATCCAAAGAGGCAGAGAAACTCAGAACCCAGAGGGTCCCTCAGTGCACACTGAGCACTCACAATGCCAGCCTGAGCTGACAGACAGTCCAAAACCAGCCCCAACAACACCCCCCAGAAACACCCCTGGGGCAACAACTCTGCCTTGGGCAAAGGATGACACAGAGGCACAGGCTGGGATGCAGCAGAATTTAATGAGCCAAAATAGGGAAAAGAGGGGGATCCAGGTGGAGGTAGCAGCTTCAGCAGGGGAGGCTCCTGGTGCCACAGAGGCCACTGCCCAGGCCAGAGAGGCCAAAGCCCCCAGAGCTGATGGGCACTCCCTGAGAGCTGAGGATGTTGCCAACAGCAGCAGAGCTGGAGGATCCCACGGCAGTGTTCTGGGGGAAGGAGCTGAGGATGGGCCCAGGCAGGGTCACCACCACGGGCGAGGGCTGGATGAACACGGTGGAGTCCTGGCACTGCCTGACACAGGGCTCATTGCAGCTGCTGCCCAGCGGGGTGGGCCCACAGGGCTGGCAGGGCTGGCACCGCGGGTAGCAGGACATGGCTTGGGGCTGCAGGTGCACCTGGGAGAGAAGGAACAGAGGAGCAGAACATGAGGTGAGTTTGAAGAGCAGCCTCACCACACTGGGAGAGAGATCCTTTCTCTCAGCGCCTATGAGTACCACCAAGAAGGCCAAAGCCAGGGATGACCCCCCTTCCAACCTACAGCTCAGGAGACACCTAAGTCTACATCCAGCCTTTCTCCACAACACATCTCCCCTCTCCCATGGTGAGCAGCCTCAAGACACAACCCAGAACAAGGACAGAGATATCTGATCAAAAATACCAAGAATTACAAGGTCAAAGAGAAAGGGAAAGAGCACAAGGAGAAGCCAGAGGAAGACAAGAAAGGGCTCAAAACTCACCTTGTTCCCAACAAGATGGAGCTGAAGCAGTGGATGGCAGAGTGAGGAGAAGGTGCTGCTTTTATACTGCTCCTGCACCGCCCCAGGCCCACAGACACTGCACAGGGGCACTCATTTTCCTACACACTCATCTCCCAAGCACACTGTCCTCCCAAATGCCCCAGGTGGTGTTTTGGTTTCTGTCAACGCTGCCATTTCATTTCCCCATTGCTGACATGGCCATTAGGCCACAGAGCATCTTTTGAAGTGTTGAGATGAGAGGCCTGAGGCTTTCCCGAGCACCATCACGTCAGCACAGGCAGAAGATGGGCCCCCATGTGCTCCAGAGGGCTGTGGGCAAATGTGTGGGGAGTGTTTTTACAAACCCCTGTGAGGAAACACAGGTCTTCCTGTGATACGACACACACATGGTCGTGTCTTCCCACCAAAGCAATCCCCTCCTGAGCACCTGAAGTCTTCCCTCAGTGTGGGTGTGCTGCCTCCCTCTCCCTCCCTGCTGCCTCCCTGCTCAGGCCTCACTGGGCATTGCCTCTCTGGGCAAGTTTGGTGCATTGCTGGTTTCAAATGTCTTTGCCAAGGAAATCTTCTCCTTCAGGGAAGACATCTCCTGGTTTATTTGAGAGAGTTTGTCTCCTCTCACTGCCATCTCTGGGGGACCCCAACCTGTGCTGTCACCGGGCTTGTGGAAGGAGAGCACTGTCCTGTCAAAAACCCTTTGATCACCCAACAAATCCTGTGGGCTCAGGTTCCTCTGCTCTCAGCATCTGAGAGATATGTTGGCTGTTGGAACATCACTCTCCCCTTCTCCTCACCCCATGATGCATTTTGGCTGCACCCTGACCTGGGGAGCACACAAAATCCTCCCCAGTTTTTTAAAACTCAGTGCTGAGAACACTCCAGTGCTGCCAAGCTGGTCAGGCTGAAGGCAATGGCTTTTGGGGTTGCCTGCTAGGGCGTGGGGATAGACCAGTACTTGAAGATGGTCTTCCTGGAAAAGAAGTGGAGTTACCCAAAGGATTGAGGCCTGGCAGGATCCTGAGGCCTGGCAGGACCCTGAGGCCTGGCAGGATCCTGCAGTGCCACATCCCTGGGGATGCTCAGGGAGGGGATGCACTCAGAAAAGCCCTGGCTACAAAACCAGCTCTCAAAATACACCAAGGACTGATGCACAGCCCTGCTCTGCAGACATGGAGGCAGCTGGGGTGTGCCCCAGAGGGCAAGAGAATGCCTTCAGTAGGCAAATTTCCAGGGAGAGACTCTCCCTACCAGTGGCAAGTCATGCTCTAATTTTGGGTTGGCTGTGTGTCAGCCTTTTGGTGTGAGGCCAAGCTAGGAGAGTGTGATGTCTGCAGGGCTGTCCAAGGCAGGGCTGAGTCTCCCTCCAGCAAGGGCAGGTCCATCCTGGCCCAGGGAAAAGGGATGCTTGGCAGCTCCCTCACAGGTCAGGGATTCTTGCAGGACGAACAATGTGTATTGAAAAAGTGGCCTGTGCTTGTGTGTCCTGCAGATTATGGCACAAAATGTGCAGGAAATTGCCAAAGATCCCTCTGACACAAAGGACAGTGAGGCCCAATCCTAAAGGGGTTCTTCAGGAATAACAAGATTAAGGAGGGCAACAATCTCCTACCACAAGCCTATGTACAGCACAGGTTGGGCTCCCCCAGAGATGGCAGTGAGGGGAGACAACTCTACCAAATAAACCAGGAGATGTCTTCCCTGAAGGAGAAGATTTCCTTGGGCAAAGCCATTTGAAACCAGCAATGCACCAAACTTGCCCAGTGAGGCCTGAGCAGGGAGGGAGAGGGAGGCAGCACAAACACATTGAGGGAAGACTTCAGGTGCTCAGGAGGGGATTGCTTTGGTGGGAAGACACGACCATGTTTCCTCACAGGGGTTTGTAAAAACACTCCCCACACATTTGCCCACAGCCCTCTGGAGCACATGGGGGCCCATCTTCTGCCTGTGCTGATGTGATGGTGCTCGGGAAAGCCTCAGGCCTCTCATGGCAACACTTCAAAAGATGCTCTGTGGCCTAATGCCATGTCAGCAATGGGGAAATGAAATGGCAGCGTTGACAGAAACCAAAGCACAGCCTGGGGCATTTGGGAGGACAGTGTGCTTGGGAGATGAGTGTGTAGGAAAATGAGTGCCCCTGTACAATGCCTGTGGGCCTGGGGCGGTGCAGGAGCAGTATAAAAGCAGCACCTTCTCCTCACTCTGCCATCCACTGCTTCAGCTCCATCTTGTTGGGAACAAGGTGAGTTTTGAGCCCTTTCTTGTCTTCCTCTGGCTTCTCCTTGTGCTTTTTCTCCTACCCTTTCTCTTCCACCTTGTAATTCTCTGGGATTTCTGATCAGATATGTTTGCCCTTGTTCCCTGTTGTGTCTTGAGGCTGTGTGGGAGAGGGGACATATGTTGTGGAGCAATCCTGGACGTAGACTTAGGTGTCTCCTGAGCTGTGGGTTGGGAGGATGGTCCCTGGCTTTGGCCTTCTTGGTGGTGCTCACAAGGGCTGAGAGAAAGGATCTCCCTCCTGGTGTGGTGAGGCTGCTCTTCAAACTCACCTCATGTTCTGCTCCTCTGTTCCTTCTCTCCCAGGTGCACCTGCAGCCCCAAGCCATGTCCTGCTACCCGCGGTGCCAGCCCTGCCAGCCCTGTGGGCCCACCCCGCTGGGCAGCAGCTGCAATGAGCCCTGTGTCAGGCAGTGCCAGGACTCCACCGTGTTCATCCAGCCCTCGCCCGTGGTGGTGACCCTGCCTGGGCCCATCCTCAGCTCCTTCCCCCAGAACACCGCCGTGGGATCCTCCAGCTCTGCTGCTGTTGGCAACATCCTCAGCTCTCAGGGAGTGCCCATCAGCTCTGGGGGCTTTGGCCTCTCTGGCCTGGGCAGTGGCCTCTGTGGCACCAGGAGCCTCCCCTGCTGAAGCTGCTGAAAGCTTCCTTCCCTGGGGAAGGAACCCAGGAACTCCCAGGATGGAACCAGCCCAGGGATAGAGCGACAGTGCTCTGTCTACCACTCTGAGTGACTTCTTGTGCTCCTCAGGGCTGTGAGTCCCACTCAGCTATCCTGACCTGCTGGCCCTGCTCCCTCTCTGCATTAGGCAGGTGGAACTTGCTGAGATCTCTGCTACAGCCATGTGATGGAAATTCTGAGCTGACCCTGCTGTTCTCTTCACTGGGGCCTCCACTCAGAGTGACCTTGTTCTCATCTTTTGACTCATTAAATTTCTGTTGCATCCCAGCTTGTTCTCTGTGTCATCTTTTCCCTGTTTTTGGTCTCCCCAGATTCCCTGGGAGGGAGGTGTTGCTCAGGAATGGCTCTGTGTGACAGATTTAGGAGTTGTTTCAATTCCTTTTAGGACAGGAGAGTTAAATCTCCTATATCATGGTATTGCTGCTTTATATCCTTCTTGATATGTCTGGAGCTGGTAGAATGAACCAAACCTCTTCACTGGCCCTGTCTACTCCAAGGATGATTTTCTGTGTCCTGCAGCAGTTCAGCTCTCCCTCAGCTGCTTCTGGACAGCACTTTGAGTCACTCAGCCCACACCTGCTGCCTCTTTTCCTTCCCAATGTCTTTTCCTGCCACCATCTCTCCAAAAACTTTCCTAGGAAGCCCTGGGCAGAGACATTGAACGAGCAGGGCAAAGAGGACAAGCACTGCCTGTGGGTCTGTGTGGTGTTACGAGCAGCACTAAGCACTGAGCAGTGGCTTTTATGATCTGCTGACCCAGTGGGAAGGGGGAGAATGGGAAAAGCAAGAGAGTGACACACCCTGGTGTCAAGATCACGACATTCTATGAAGGAATGGGAGAAAAAAGAGAAAACCAAGTGGTTCCAAGTCAATGAATCTTGTGGCAGCAGCAGACCAACGCCAAGTGTCTGAAGAATGGCCAAACTGGGAACACTGTTCACAGATTTATTACTAAGCATGATATCATTTGTGCCCAGTGCTGTGGTGGAATCACCACCCTTGGAGGGATTTAAAAGATATTTAGTTGTGACACTTGGGGACATGGTTTAGTGTTGGGCTTGGAAGAGCTGGGTTAATGGTTGGACCTCTTAATCTTAAAGGTCTTGTCTAAATAAATACTTAAGTGATTCTGTGATTCTACATGACCTGGAACAGCCCTTTGGTCAGTTGAGGTCCTTTGTCCTTCTGCAGAATGAGCACCAAGGCCAGGAGGGAGGTGTGGGCAAAGCTGGATCTGATGGTCAGGGGATCAGTTGGGGAGTCATGGCTTCCTTCCTCACCTGCAAGTTACAGTGAAAGATTTTCAAGAGAATTTTGGGAGTATCCAAGGATTTATACTCACGGGTTCAATGTCCAAGTGGAAACCAGTGATGAGTGGTGTACAGCAAGGATCAATACAGGGACCAATATTTGTTAATATGGTCATCAATAACATAGATAGTGGGACTGAGTGGACACTCAACAAGTGAATGACACCAAGATGAGGCTTGAGGAAAGTGTTTCAATCCAGAGGGATCTTGGCAGATTTGAGAATGGCACCATGTGAAACTCAGGAACTTCACCAAAGCCAGCACTGGATGAGAAACAATTTAGATCAGCCCTGCAGAGAAGGAACCAGAAATCATGGAGGTAGAAAATTTTGATATGACCCAGCAATGTGTTTTTCACATCCAGAAATTCAATCATGTCTTGGTCTGCACAAACAGAAACACAGGCAGCAGGTCAGCTCTTGTTAGACCCTTCCTGGAACCCTGAATCCAGTCTGGCATGAACCTGTTATAGCAGCACCAGACAAGGGCTGCAGAAATGATCACACAGATGCATTGCCCCTACCATAGAAAAAGGCTGAAGGACTTGAGTTTTTTCAGGCAGGCTCTGGGGAGACCTTATTGAAGCATTTCAATATATAAAGGGGAGGGAAAAGGAAGCTGGAGAGAGATATTACATCAAGGCCTGCAGTGACTGGACAAGAAGCAACACTTTTAGACAGAAATAGGGTAGATGTAGGAGGGACAAAAGGAAGGAGTTAATGATGTGGTGGGAAATGGAAAATGGCATGTCCCATCATGGGAAGTGTTCAGGATGAGTTTTAGTGGAATTTTGAGTGACTGGTACAGTCACAGTTCTGTTAGGAAGGGTTTTCCTGGCAGCTGATGGGAAGCTGGAAGCTGTGTCCTTGCAGCAACACATCCACTGCTTGGTACCTCCAATGCAGTGCTGAGCTGACTGAGAGACAATGAGAAAGTGTGTGAAGTACAAGTTAGCCACTGAACTCCTTACAGAAATTCCATTCTGATGCAAAGAGGCAGAGAAAGTCAGAACCCAGAGGGTCACTCAGTGCACACTGAGCACTCAGGAAAAGCTTTGGGGTGATGTAATTGTGGTCTTGCAGTACCTGAAGGAAATCTGCAGTCAAGATGGAGAAAGATTATTTACAAGAATATGTAGTGACAGGACAAGGGGAATGCTTTCACACTGACAGAGAGTAAATTTAGACTGTATATCAAAAAGTAATCCTTTATTACAAGGGTGGGCAGGCCCTAGCATAGGGTGCCCAGGGAAGATGTGGCTGCCCCTGGATCCCTGGAGGTGTTCAAGGCCAGGCTGAGATGGGGCTTGGAGCAATCTGAGATAGTGTAAGGTGTCCATACCCATGACAATGGAAGGAACTGGATGAGCTTAAGGTTCTTTCCAACCCAATCCATTCTGGGACTGTATCATTCTTTTCAGATCCATTGAGACAGGAAAATCAGAACCCAGAGGGTCACTCAGTGCACACTGAGCACTCCCAATGCCAGCCTGTGTTCACAGCCAGTGCAAAAGCAGCACCAACAACAGCCCCCAGAAACACCCCTGGGGCAACATCTCTGCCTTGGGAGAGTGTCTGCAGGGCAAAGGATGACACAGAGGCACAGGCTGGGATGCAGCAGAATTTAATGAGCCAAAATAGGGAAAAGAGGGGGATCCAGAAGGAGACTCCCACGTGGAGCAGCTTCAGCAGGGGAGGCCACAGATGCCACTGCCCAGACCAGAGAGGCCAAAGCCCCCAGAGCTGATGGGCACTCCCTGAGAGCTGAGGATGCTGCCAACAGCAGCAGAGCTGGAGGATCCCACGGCGGTGTTCTGGGGGAAGGAGCTGAGGATGGGCCCAGGCAGGGTCACCACCACGGGCGAGGGCTGGATGAACACGGTGGAGTCCTGGCACTGCCTGACACAGGGCTCATTGCAGCTGCTGCCCAGCGGGGTGGGCCCACAGGGCTGGCAGGGCTGGCACCGCGGGTAGCAGGACATGGCTTGGGGCTGCAGGTGCACCTGGGAGAGACAGCAAGAAAAAGTCATGAGGGGTGTTTGAAAAGCATCCATCACCACACCATGCAGCTTCACTGTCAAGCCAAGATGGGAACAAGAGCTGGAGGTGTTGTACTGATGCCCACAGGTTTCTTCTTCCATTTAGCCAGAGAAGTTCCCTGCCAAGAGCAACCAAGCCCAGGGTAACCCCACCTATCCCATCACTCACTTCAGCCAAGTCCCAAACTCTCCCTGTGCACACTTTCTGTGCTGTCCCTCTCCCACCATAAGCAGCCCTATGACCTGGCATAGAACAAAGGGGCTGGTATGTCCAGAAAAAAGAAAGAAGGAGAATAAAAGGAGTGAGAGGAGAAAAGTCTTCAAACTCACCTTGTTCTCAACGAGATGGAGACAAGCGGAGTGGATGTGAGAGTGAGGAGAAGGTGCTGCTTTTATACTGCTCCTGCACTGCCCCAGGCCCACAGGCACTGCACTAGGGCAGTAATTTTCCTACACACTCATCACCAAAGCAAAATATCCTCCCTAACGCCACAGGTGGTTCTTTTGTGCCTGTCAACGCTGCCATTTCATTTCCTCATTGCTGACATTCCTGCTCTGCCTTGCATGATCCTTTCATGCGCCACAGTGAGAAGATACCCCATGAAGAGTCATGCCAGTGAGTGCAGAGGTACAGGAGGGCTCCTGGGCATGCAGATGTTGGCTTGGGACAGTGAAGTGCTGTTAGTAATTGCAGTGGGTGAGCTCCAAGTCAAGGATAGCCTGAGGAAAGCCAACCCAAACCAGCAGAGGGTAGAAGGGATGCACAGGCCTCATCTACATGGCCTGAGGCTTCCCTCAGGTTGTGGTGGGGGGCTCTCCTGAATGCTTTACAGAGTTAAAGGTTTGTAGAAAACATCTCCCCAGCATCTGGGACACATCCCTGGGTTTCACATGACACAACTTCTCCTGCCATTAGTGCTTTTTCATGCTTCCTTTCCCCTGAGCCAAAGGCTTCCTCAGCCTGGAGCACAAATCAGCACCCCTGGAGAAGCTGAAACACACCCAGCTCCTGAGTGAGAGCTGGAAGGACCCTGTGGTACCACATGCCTGAGGATGCTCAGGGAGGGGACAAGTTCAGAAGGACCCAGCTCTCAAACCACATCAAGCAGGGCTGCACTTCCCTGCCCTGCAGACATGGAGGCAGCTGGGCAGCGTCCCAGGAGGGCAAGAGAATGCCTTCAGTAGGCAAATTTCCAGGGACAGACTCTCTCTACCTGTGGGGAGTCACAGCCTAATTTTGGGTTGGCTGTGTGTCAGCCTTTTGGTGTGATGTGTGCAGCCCATGAGCCAACAGTGCTGAATTCCCCTCCAGCAAGGGCAGCTCCATCCACACCTCAGCAAAACCATCTCCAGTCACTGAGCTACTTCTTGTACAGAGCTCCAGGCAGCTCAAACAGAAATTGTCCTCAGCATGAACTTGTTACCATCACTCCCACAGCTCAGGGGGCTCTCAGGACAATTAGCTTGGTTTGGAAAAGCATCCTTGGCTAGTATGGGGCCAAAGTGTATGGTGATGTGGGGAAAATGGGAAGAACATGGTATTTTCTGAACCTCCACACACTCCTGTGAGAGTGAAAAGGGACACAACTCCATGAGACATCTCAAGGAATCCTGATGTTCAGGAAACCAAAGTTATTTTCCCTCACAACTGCTGGTGGCACACACTGGTAACCCCACAATGCAGCTATGAGAGGGGACGACCTTGCTAAACAAACTGCCACAAGAGGAGAGGACAGGCTTGGTGGGAGGGGATGTTCAGCCGCCTGCAAAGAGGGTAGAAAACAACCAGAACATATTTCCCAAATAGGTGTCAACTGCACAGACCCCTCCAGCACATGCAACTCATCTTCTGCACGTCCTGATGTGTCACTGCCCAGAAAACCCTTGGGTCTTTCATCTCAGTGCTTGAAATAATCCTTGGAGGCCTGTTGGTTACATCAGAAATGAGGAAATTAAATGGCAGCGTTGATGGAAACAAAAGCACAACCTGTGGCATCAGGGAGGATATTTTGCTTGGGAGGTGGGTCTGAAAGAAAATTACTGCCCTTGTGCAGTGACTAAGGGCCTGGGGCAGTGCAGGAGCAGTATAAAAGCAGCACCTTCTCCTCACTCTCACATCCACTCCGATTGTCTCCATCTCGTTGAGAACAAGGTGAGTTTGAAGACTTTTTCTCCTCTCACTCTTTCTATTCTCCCTCCTTCTGTTTTCTGCACATACCTGCCCCTTTTGTTTTATGCCAGGTCATAGGGCTGCTTACTCTGGGAGAGAGACAGGAACAGAAAGTGAGCACAGGGGAGAGTTTGGGACTTGGCTGAAGTGAGTGATGGGATAGGTGGGGTTACCCTGGGCTTGGTTGCTCTTGGCAGGGAACTTCTTCGACTAAATGAAAGAGAAGCCTGTGGGCATCAGTACAACACCTCCAGCTCTTGTTCCCATCTTGGCTTGACAGTGAAGCTGCATGGTGTGGTGACGGGCTGCTCTTCAAAAACCCCTCATGACTTTTTCTTGCTGTCTCTCCCAGGTGCACCTGCAGCCCCAAGCCATGTCCTGCTACCCGCGGTGCCAGCCCTGCCAGCCCTGTGGGCCCACCCCGCTGGGCAGCAGCTGCAATGAGCCCTGTGTCAGGCAGTGCCAGGACTCCACCGTGTTCATCCAGCCCTCGCCCGTGGTGGTGACCCTGCCTGGGCCCATCCTCAGCTCCTTCCCCCAGAACACCGCCGTGGGATCCTCCAGCTCTGCTGCTGTTGGCAGCATCCTCAGCTCTCAGGGAGTGCCCATCAGCTCTGGGGGCTTTGGCCTCTCTGGTCTGGGCAGTGGCATCTGTGGCCTCCCCTGCTGAAGCTGCTCCACGTGGGAGTCTCCTTCTGGATCCCCCTCTTTTCCCTATTTTGGCTCATTAAATTCTGCTGCATCCCAGCCTGTGCCTCTGTGTCATCCTTTGCCCTGCAGACACTCTCCCAAGGCAGAGATGTTGCCCCAGGGGTGTTTCTGGGGGTGTTGTTGGTGCTGCTTTTGCACTGGCTGTGAACACAGGCTGGCATTGGAGTGCTCAGTGTGCACTGAGTGACCCTCTGGGTTCTGAGTTTCCCTGTCTCCATAGATCTGAAAAGAATGATACAGTCCCAGAATGGATTGGGTTGGAAAGAACCTTAAGCTCATCCAGTTCCTTCCCCTGTCATGGGTATGGACAGCTTCCTCTGTCTCAGATTGCTCCAAGCCCCATCTCAGCCTGGCCTTGAACACCTCCAGGGATCCAGGGGCAGCCACAGCTTCCCTGGGCACCCTTGTAATAAAGGAATGCTTCTTGATATACAGTCTAAATTTACTCTCTGTCAGTGTGAAGGCATTCCCCTTGTCCTGTCACTATATATTCTTTTAAACAATCTCTCCACATCTTGACTGTAAATTCCCTTCAGGTACTGCAAGGCCACAATTACATCACCCCAAAGCTTTTCCTCTCCAGCAGCCCCAATTCTCCCAGCCTTTCCTCACAGCAGAGCTGCTCCATCCCTCTGATAATCTCAGATTCCTCTGGACTCACTCCAACAGCTCCATATCCTTCCTGTGCTGGGACTCTTGAGTTGGAGGCAGCTCTGCAGTTGGGGTCTCACCTGAGCATGGCAGAATCCCCTTCCTTGTCCTGCTGCCCAAGCTGGTTTGGATGCCAGAGCACAGTTCTGGTTTGTGGCAGGCCTATCACCCCACAGGCACCCCAAAGTTCTTCTTGGTAGAATAGAATAGAATAGAATAGAATAGAATAGAATAGAATAGAATAGAATAGAATAGAATAGAATAGAATAGAATAGAATAGAATAGAATAACCCTAGAACATCATAAAATTACCCGGCATGGTCCAGGGACAACCATGCACCTCTGTCCTCTTTAAGCTGAATGTTTGACACAAGTACTCTGCAATGAATGTGTTACTGACAAGACAAAGGACCAGCTTCCCATCAGACTCCAGGAGGTCCCATCCTAACCACAGGATTCCCAAAAGGAGGGACACAGTGCAGTGGGCTGCCTTCTCACAGACCTGTGTTCCCATGGAATCACAGATTGGGTTTGGTTGCGTTGCCCAAAAAATCAGATTTGCGACCCACTCCACAACAGCTGAATAATCACGCACTCAGCAGAGACATTATTTATGTCAGAGTTGCACAAGCCTGGATGCTTGGTAGAACTCCCCAAATCAAGCATACCCACCAGACTTTTCATAACATTATTTGTACTCAGAAATTCAGAATTAGAAACTTTCCAAGTACAGCTCTGTATTGGGAGTTCCATACAAGTGACACAACCCCAGCTCAATTCTACACATGCTCAGAGGAAGGCTCTTCACAAGGGTCTTTTTGACCTGTAGCTGTGACTTTCAGTATTGCAAAGAACATAATTCAGCTATAGGATACATGGACCTTGAATATTCTGCCAGGTTAGCAATGTATACATAGGCACACATCAACATCTTGATTCACTGCATCCTTAAAAACTTCTTTTTCTGCTGATGTCCCTGAGTAAGAGATGCTAACTGCAATCTGCTCCACTACCACACATCTTTATTTATTACTGTTGTGGTTTAGGGATGGTATTCTCCAGTTTAGTGGTCTTGCTAAAAAAAAAAATCCACACCAACACTGGCTTCCCCTTCCCTTCCAGCTGGAAACACAAAAGTCAAAGATCAAAGACTGAGATAAGAACAATTTATTGGAAACAGCAATGAGACAAGAATATAAACAGTAACAGCTACAATATTAATACCAAAAGCTATGAGACTAAGAAATTCTTTACAGTAAAGTGAAACAATTTCAGATGGTTTCACCCTCCACCAGGGTTTTTCCCTCTGGGAGGAACAGCCTTCTTCCTGGAAGCAAGACAGAATAAATATGGAAAGGACATGAGCTGGAATGATAACATGGAGGTGTTGCCCGTGTCCCCTCCTGGGGCCCCTCACCTGGGCCAAACCATAACAATTACATCTTTATGGCTTGTTATTCCCAGATGTCCTTGACTAGGGGAGGCAGCTGCTGCCTGTTTCACTGGTTAGGGCTCCTTTTTACTGAATTAGGCTGGAAAGTACAGGAAAATCTTTGTCGTGGTTCAACAATGGTATTCTCCAATTTAATGATCCAAATAAAGCCATGTGCTGCTCTCAACCCTTCCTCTCCATCTGTGGAGGAGAATAGTAGGCACAAAAAGCAAAGATCACAGGCTTAGATAAGTACAATTTACTGGAAGCAGCAATTAGATGTCAGTAGAGAAAATTAGAAAATGGAGTTAACCATTGCATCATTAAGAATATTTAAATTTTGCCTGTGTTAACACGCTATGAACAACCATCTCCCACAATCCCTTCCCACATCCAGCCCTGAGCAACACCTCTCTTTTTGAGCATGTTGGGAGAGGATCTGCAGGGGAATAAATGAGAGGGAGACATGGACTGCAATGCAAAAGAACTTTAATGAGTCAAAACAGGAAAATTGGGTCAATCCAAGGTGAGGTGACAATGCAGAGAGCACCAGGGGCAAACAACAATCTGTTGTGTTTTCCAAGCAGGTGCCCACAAAGGAGTGCAGAGCCTGCAGGTGCTCCCCAGGATGGCTGTGTGGGACTCACAGCCCCAGGGAGCAGAAGGGAACAGGGACACAGGAGGGAAAGGAGAGAGTGGCAGGGGACAGAGGCAGGGCTGGGCTGTGCTTGCCAAGAGCCCAGGCTGGCCCTGTCTCTCTGCAAGGGCTGCAGGGCTTGCTCAGCCCCTCAGGAAGCACCAAGGCGATGCTGCGTGCCCAGGGCGGCTCCATCCTGGCACTGCCTGGGTTCCTTCCCCAGCAGCTTCAGCAGGGGAGGCCACAGATGCCACTGCCCAGGCCAGAGAGGCCAAAGCCCCCAGAGCTGATGGGCACTCCCTGAGAGCTGAGGATGCTGCCAACAGCAGCAGAGCTGGAGGATCCCACGGCGGTGTTCTGGGGGAAGGAGCTGAGGATGGGCCCAGGCAGGGTCACCACCACGGGCGAGGGCTGGATGAACACGGTGGAGTCCTGGCACTGCCTGACACAGGGCTCATTGCAGCTGCTGCCCAGCGGGGTGGGCCCACAGGGCTGGCAGGGCTGGCACCGCGGGTAGCAGGACATGGCTTGGGGCTGCAGGTGCACCTGGGAGAGAGCAGAGAGAAATAAATCACAAGGAGTGGGTAAGGATCCAACTGTTACCTCATCATGAGAGAGCCAAGGCATGAGCTGGGAATGAGAGCTGAAGGCTGTTTGAGGAGGCACATGGGCTCTTCCCCTCAAGCCCAGGGATGTCCCCAACCAGCCCAAAACTGGGGCAATACTTCTGCCAAGACCCAGCAGTCACACACCTCCCACTCCTTTCCTCCTCTCACAAAGAGCATCTGCAAGATCTCACACGGGACAAAGTCACAGGTATGTGCAAGAAATCCCAGAGAAGAAGGAGAAAATGGAAAATAGGCTTCAAACTCACCTTGTTCCAAGGAGATGGAGGTGAGTGGAGTGAATGTGAGAATGGGAAGAAGAGCCTCCTTTTATACAGATCCTGCATTGCCCCAGGCCCATAATCCTGCACAAGGGTGGTAATTTTTGAACAGACTCATCTTCAAAGGAAAATATCCCTTATAGGGGCAGCGATTCACATTTTGTTTCCATCAAGGCTGCCATTTCATTTCCTCATTTCCAGCATTCCTGCCCTGCATTGCAGGATCCTTTCATGTTCTGTGATGAGAAGCAAAGGATATCCCAGGCAGAGCCATGTCAGCAAGGGCACATGACCCAAGTGCTGGATGAAGGCTGGGAATGTTGGTTTAGGGCAATGAAAAGCAACTCTTTGCAGTACCCCTTGCAGGAAGAGTCCTTGTCTCACACTGCACATGTCAGAGGGCATCCAAATAATCTGCTTTTTATGGACATTTCACTTGCTTCTCTCTGTTCTCTGCAAGGGTCATGAGCTGCAGCATGTCCAGGCAGCCAGGCTGTGCCAATGTTTCAGCTCTCTTCCCCTTGATGCCGTTTGCTCTGGAGGGGATGTTTGCCAGGCTTTAGGAAAGCCAAAGCCCACCTGGACATGAATCAGGAGAGCACATGGAGGGGCAATAAGAAGGTCTTCTCCAGACAGGCCATCAGTAAATGGGAGCCCTAGACACAAGCAGCCCCAGGATTCACCAGGGCAGCTTCCCTGAGGGCAGGGGGTACAGGAAAGGTGAAAATTCTCAAAGGTTCATGTCCTTGGTCTTTACCATCAGGAATTGCTGTCAGGAACTGAAGTTCCTGGTGCTGATTGGAACAACTGGAACAGAAAAAATTTCCCCAAGCAGAACAGAATCCAATGGGGGAACATCCAAACACACTGGTCTGAAATGAGTGTGTGTGAACTGATGTTATGTGTTCACTGGTACAAAGCCTTTCTCAACTCTCTTTGAAAGTCACAGCAACCATGGAACACACTTGAGAGCTGGAAGAAAGCCAGTGAGTGTCTTGTCTTCAAGAGAGGCATGAAAGGAGTCAGGGAAGAACAGGCCAGTCAGACTTGATATCTGGAAAGCTCATAGAGAAAATCACTACAAAATCCAACATGCAGTGCTCAGGGAGGAGGTGTGCCCAGAAATGCCCTAGATGCAAAAACAGATTTCAAACTACAGCAGTGAGGGATGTTCTTCCCTGCCCTGCAGACATGGAGGCAGCTGGGCAGCGTCCCAGGAGGGCAAGGGAATGCCTTCAGTAGGCAAATTTCCAGGGACAGACTCTCCTGACCCATGGAGAGTCACGCTCTAATTGTGGTGTGAGGTCAAGCCAGGCGTGTGTGATGTCTGCAGGCTTTGTGCCAGGCAGGGCTGAACTCCCTTCCAGCAAGGGCAGTTCCATCCAACATCCTGGAGAACCATTTTCAAGCACTGGGCTGAGCCCAGACCCACAGCTCCAGGCAGGGAAAGGCCCTTGCCCTCAGCCTGACTTGCTGACTTGCTTGGCAGCACTGCCACAGCTCAGGGTGTTTGCAGAATTGACAATGTGTGGCAGGACTTTGTGTGTCCTCCAGGTCAGGGTGCAAAGGGTGCAGCCAAAATGCATCATGGGGTGAAAAGAGGGGTAGAAAAGGCACTGTCCCAAGAGTGAACACATCCCTCAGGCAGTAAGGAAGTACAGAACTCCACATGGGTCACACATGGGTCAACTTGAGCCTTGATTCCTGCCCATACTATTGTGCTCCTGCACAAGAAATCCTTGTACTTCTCCATCCCACTACATGGTAGAAGCCTCCGTGACTTAGTGGGAATGTCAGAAATGGGGAAATGAAATGGCAAAAAGATGAAAACCAAACCACAATCTGTGCCATTGGGTAGAATGTTTTGCTTTGAGATGAGTGTGTAGGAAAATTACTGTCCTTGTGCAGTGACTCTGGGCCTGGGGCATTGCAGGAGCAGTATAAAAGCAGCACCTTCTCCTCACTCTCTCATCCACTCCTCTCACCTCCATCTCCTTGAGAACAAGGTGAGTTTGAAGCCTATTTTCCATTTTCTCCTTCTTCTCTGGGATTTCTTGCACATACCTGTGACTTTGTCCCGTGTGAGATCTTGCAGATGCTCTTTGTGAGAGGAGGAAAGGAGTGGGAGGTGTGTGACTGCTGGGTCTTGGCAGAAGTATTGCCCCAGTTTTGGGCTGGTTGGGGACATCCCTGGGCTTGAGGGGAAGAGCCCATGTGCCTCCTCAAACAGCCTTCAGCTCTCATTCCCAGCTCATGCCTTGGCTCTCTCATGATGAGGTAACAGTTGGATCCTTACCCACTCCTTGTGATTTATTTCTCTCTGCTCTCTCCCAGGTGCACCTGCAGCCCCAAGCCATGTCCTGCTACCCGCGGTGCCAGCCCTGCCAGCCCTGTGGGCCCACCCCGCTGGGCAGCAGCTGCAATGAGCCCTGTGTCAGGCAGTGCCAGGACTCCACCGTGTTCATCCAGCCCTCGCCCGTGGTGGTGACCCTGCCTGGGCCCATCCTCAGCTCCTTCCCCCAGAACACCGCCGTGGGATCCTCCAGCTCTGCTGCTGTTGGCAGCATCCTCAGCTCTCAGGGAGTGCCCATCAGCTCTGGGGGCTTTGGCCTCTCTGGCCTGGGCAGTGGCATCTGTGGCCTCCCCTGCTGAAGCTGCTGGGGAAGGAACCCAGGCAGTGCCAGGATGGAGCCGCCCTGGGCACGCAGCATCGCCTTGGTGCTTCCTGAGGGGCTGAGCAAGCCCTGCAGCCCTTGCAGAGAGACAGGGCCAGCCTGGGCTCTTGGCAAGCACAGCCCAGCCCTGCCTCTGTCCCCTGCCACTCTCTCCTTTCCCTCCTGTGTCCCTGTTCCCTTCTGCTCCCTGGGGCTGTGAGTCCCACACAGCCATCCTGGGGAGCACCTGCAGGCTCTGCACTCCTTTGTGGGCACCTGCTTGGAAAACACAACAGATTGTTGTTTGCCCCTGGTGCTCTCTGCATTGTCACCTCACCTTGGATTGACCCAATTTTCCTGTTTTGACTCATTAAAGTTCTTTTGCATTGCAGTCCATGTCTCCCTCTCATTTATTCCCCTGCCCAAAAGAGGATCAAGGCTAATCGACAAGAAGAGAGATTTAATCTGTGAAATAGAGAGCAGCCCGCAAACTGTATAAGTCACATCCAGGTGTTAGAAGAAAACTTGCTCCTGGAATTGCCTTGTTAAGCTTTAGGCTGGACATGCTTCATCGATCTCAAAGCTAGGGAGAGGTTAACAAAGCTTGTGAAGGAGGGCAGAACACTGCACAGGACACCAGGAATGTAGAATTTACAGCCTTCAAGGACGTCTGGTAGAACTCCCAAGATAAGGAAGAAACTAACAAAGCCAACTGAGCAATTGTGTTAAAATCAGGTCCAAGAGGGTAAAAGATAATTCCAGCAGGGGCAGATCACAGCCACCAACACACAGACCACTGACCCTGAAGAAAAGGACTGAGCACATGGACTAAATAGCATGAGAAATGAGAGATTCATTAGCCAACAGAAGATAGAATACTAATTAATAAAAGAGCTGTGTTACATGTAGCCAATGAACGACCACTCTCCTTTGTTTGCTAAAATGTACAAGCAGTAAAAATTTTAATATTTGGCATTGTGGAAGTCCACTGAGCACCCAGGCTCGTGCCACTCTGACATAAATGACTGATATTTCCCTGTGTGTAATTATTGGCTTGTAATAATGCACCAGGTAATCAATGCAATTTTTGTGGGCAACATTATCAGTGTTCTTCCCATGCTAAAGTCAAAGCACAGCACTGTGCCATCTACTGTGCAACCACAGACAGAATCAACTCCATTCCAGCCAAAATAATTTGTCTTATGTGGTGTGGTGATTAGCTCTTGCAGATGAGGAATGGATATTATGTCTTAAAAGAAACTTTGCTAACGTTTAAAGTTTTTTCGATGTGTGACTTTTTGTCCTCCCTTTAATCCTCTCTTCTCCCCTCTGTGTTGTTGCCACCAGACAACCCTGTGTTATAGATACATATTACAATATTGGCTTTTTACAAATATTAAAATGGATTTTATACATGTGGTGTTAATTAACTTTATTATAAAGATATAAGTTTTATTTCTGTTGTTAAAGAAGCTTAGACATAGTAATGAAATAGCTGATATCAGTGTGCTTGTGTTAAAATTGGATGGGGTAACACTCAATGAACACAGGATGAGGACACCTGTACAGATCTGCCAACTATCAGCACTCACTGTCTGAAGACAGTGGACCAAGGCCCAGCAACTGGAGGTGATGATAAAAAAGGACTAAAAACAGCACCCAAAAATACACACGATCTGAAAAGGTGAATACAAGGAGCAGCCAAGCTAAACAATAATTGGAACATGCAGACTAGTTTGAGGGAAAAGTTTACTCTGCATAATTGTTTATGAATATGCAACAGGCTGATGTAATTAAAAGGTATTCAAGGGGTATCTCCAAAGTTCCAGGGTCCCGGCCCGGGCTCGGGGCCCAGCAGGGCTCCAGGCCCGACCGCCCTCGATGGCGCCGCGCACGCGGCGTTGCCCCGGCAACCGCGACTGGGCGGGAAGTGCGAGAGCGGCCCGGCCCCACAGGCGACCCCACAACCGACCCCGAGGCGGACTCGGACCCACAACCAACCCCGAGGCGGATTCGGATCCACAGCCGAACCCCACAACCAACCCCGAGGTGAACTCGGATCCACAGCCGACGCCCAGGCGGACTCGGATCCGCAGCCGACCCTACAACCAATCCCGAGGTGGACTTGGCCGACAGCCGGCTCCACACCCGCCCCCGCAGCCGGCCTTGAGGCAGTCCCGGCCCCCGCAGCCGACTCCACACTTCGTCCGGACCCAGAGCGGACCCAGCCCGGCCCCGCCATGGAGCTTGAGGAGGACTTCGGTGAGGCTCGAGGCTTGGTTGGGGAGGGACGGGGAAAGCGCCCGTCGGTGCGGGCATGGTCGGGACCACAGCGGCGCCACTGGGGTCTGTTCCCCCTGGGGCCGGGTTTGTCCCGCACCCCGAGCCGGGTTTGTCTCCTCTTTGCCCCGGTCCGTTCCCATGCCCAGTGCCCGGGCCGGGCAGGCTCTCTCCCGCTGATTCCAGCCCAGGTCGCCCCACCGGGTGCAGGATTTAACTGAATAAAGCGACTTTGTTTTGTTTGGTTCGAGCGTGGCTTCCCCCCCGTGTCTCCCGGCTCAGCCGCTGCAGGCGGTTTTGGCATCGGTTTCAATGCAGTGTCGGGTACAAGGTTCTCCCTGCACGTGGCATTGTTGTGGTGCCTTTGGTGGTTTCAGCCGTGTATAAATTGCGGCTGCTTGACTGCCTGAGCTGCTCCGGGCTCTGCTCTTCCTCTGCTGCTTGTCTCTGTCCCCTTTCCCTTCACTGGCAACACATTTGGTCTTGCGTGGCGCCAGTTCAGAGGGAAAAGCTATTGGAAAAATCTTAACAAGTAGTGTTTGGCCTTGTGAATTCCTTAAACAGACAGTGCTTAATCCTGTATTTACATATATCGGTGATTAACATGCAGTAGTGGGTATGTTAGCCGGGAGAATACAGACTGTGTGCCTGATAAAGGGTGTATCTTGGCCTGACCACATAGTTGGAATGCATTCGAGGAGAAGAAACCCTCCTCAGAGGGGAGGAGGGGATGTTGGGAGGAGCATCCCCCACGCAGCCAGTGCTAAAAAAAATTAATGCTGCTTTCTCATACTGAAATAACACTGTTAGTGTTCAATTTTTCACATTTTCAGTAACAAAGCCACTTGTGATTGCTCTTCCAGGGGCAGATGAGCCAATGCAATTTCCCCCCGAGTTGTCTCTTGAGGTGAGAGGTGCTCAGAGGCAGCAGCACTGCACAGCCCAGGTGGAGACAAGGATCCTGTCTGTCCCTTCTTTTTTCATGTTCCTCTTAGCCTGAATTCTGTTCGTTGGGACTCCTGGAACAGCATTTTTACAGCTGCCAGCCTGGGACCTGATGGAGCCACGTGTGTGAGAGGAGGGCAGAGGCAGCAGCAGCCAGTGCCTAGAGCTGGGTTGGCTCCTGCATAATCCAGTCCTGAATGTGCTGAAAGCCCCTGCAGAGCAGAAAGGATGGGAGCAGCCCAGGCTGCTTGGCGTGTACCCCACAGGCAGTACTGGGGCCTTGTGTCTCCTCCTGGCTGCCTCTCTCCCTCACTGGGAATATCCATATTTATTAATATTTATATTTTAATGTATGTTGTAGACAATTATGTATGCATGGATTCATCCTGCTTCACATTCAATGTTTGTTCCTCAGTGTTTTTGCTGCTTCAGTAACGCCTCAGCTCCTAAATAATTACATGATTAAAAGCTTCATTCAGAGTCTCATGTAGCATGTTAGACACACTGCTGCCTCCAGAGTGTAACTCAATTCCTTCACATTCTGCCTCCAGCAAAACAAGCTGTTGATGGAAAAAGGATGGTTTAGGTGCTGGTGGGTGTGCCATGATGCCACTGATGGTCCTCCAGGAGAGCTGGGAAGTGCTGCTGGCTTTCCCTTGGAGTAAGGGTGGGTGCCTCCCTAATAAGGTAACCTAAAGAGTTGTTACACTCACTGGTGCTGACTCTCCTCTGTTTTAAATAATGTCTCAGTTATGAAAACTTCATGTTTAATTAATTTGGTTATGCAAAGCAGGTGCCTGCCTTAATGAATGGCTTCAAACTAAGAGCAACTAGTTGAACTCCCTCAGACCACAGCCCTGATGTGGTGCTGTGGGGTTTTCCCCAGTGTGTGAGCGATTCTCATCTTCCTAACCAGATGCTCTTCCCTGTTCTCTGTTCCCCCAGATTTGTTGGATCCAGAGAGGTTAATCCAGTGCCCCCTGGTTAAACACCATTGGATCAGAGCACGGAGGTTTCCCTATCACCTGGTGAAGTGTAAGGAGGTGAGCTGGGCTGGCTGAGTGACTCTGTGCTTCTCTGTGTTCCTGCTTTTCCTGACAAGTAGCCCTGTTTAACTTTTATTTCATAGAACTTGAGGATTTGTTTAGAGACAGCTCCAGGCACACAGGAATTCACCTGTGACCGTGTTCACAGGGGTCTGACGATGAGGGAAGAGACGAGGATCTGACTCCATGTTTCAGAAGGCTGATTTATTATTTTATGATATATTTTATATTAAAACTATACTAAAAGAATAGAAGAAAGGATTTCATCAGAAGGCTGGCTAAGAATAGAAAAAAAAAGAATGAATAACAAAAGCTTGTGGCTCGGACAGAGAGTCTGATCCAGCTGACTGTGATTGACCATTAATTAGAAACAACCACATGAGACCAATCACAGATGCACCTGTTGCATTCCACAGCAGCAGATAACCATTGTTTACATTTTGATCCTGAGGCTTTTCAGGAGAAAAAATCCTAAAGAAAGAATTTTTCATAAAAGATGTGTGTGACATTCACCCATTCACAGTCTGGCTCTGTTGGAAGGAGACAGATCTTTCATGGGTAGTTCAGGGAGGAGACTCTGGTCTCTCCCAGCAGCTCTCAGGGAGGCCATGTTCATTTTTCCACTTTCAGGGTGAGGTGGGATAGTGATCATCAAGCAGATAAAGCCAGTGTCTAAATAATTAGCAATTAGCAGAGCAGCTTGGGGATTGTCACTGGTCCATCTGAAGATGCCACAGTGTTATTTGCAGTGGCAAGGGTCTGGGTGGAGATTGTCCCTCTTGCTTAGGACAACTTTGTTGTTTCCTTTGCATCCCTTATGCATAAAATCCAATTAACACTTCCACCCAGCTCATTCTGCCATTGCTCTGTGCAGAACACAGCCCTGACCCAAACAGGGACACTGCGAGCAGAGCAAGTTGGATTTCTTGGCTAGAACTGTTTAAGAATCATGGAATCACAGGATGGTTTGGGTTGGAAGGGACCTGAAAGCCACCCCTGCCATGGCAGGGACTGCCCCAGGGTGCTCTGTAGGGAGTTTGCTGAGGCCCTGTTCTATTTCAGTCAGGATGGCTCAGTTTCTGTGAATGGAAGAAAATTCATCTTCATTTGTATTTAGTGTCTAACCAATACATTGCAATTTCTTGTTCATTTTTGTATTTTTCAAAGCAACACCACAAACATCCCAGTCTTTTTTTTCTTATGTATCAACAAGAGGTAAGTGAATTTGACAGATGTGGGGCATAATTTTGGTTTTCCCTTGTCCAGAGCAACCCTGAAATTGCAAAGAAATTGGCCACATGTCCCTTCAACGCTCGTCACCTGGTTCCTCAGGCTGACCTCAGCAACCACATCATGAAGTGCAATGACAAAGCCTTTGTGGAGCAAGATGTGGGTAAGAGACACCCCGGGGACTGAGGTGGAATAACCCAGAAGTGGGAGGCAGATGGTTGTCTGTAGTTTTGTGTGACACAGCAGCTTTGGGGAAGCTTGATCTCATTTGCTTGGCTTTGTTGGGCAGTTTCTTGATAATATGGCAGCTGCTCTGGGTAGGCTTTGCATGTATTTTGTTATCAGGCTTGTTGAATGGAAAGGTTTTACCCAAAACTGTGCAGGAAATGCTTCTGGAAGGAAGAGTGGGATGCATTAATGGCCACAAGGATGGGCTGCTCTTCTTACAGTTTTCTGTCTTCTGTAGAGGTGCACAGGCAGTGATGCCTGCATCCATGTCAGTAGGTTTCCTCTTCACTGCGGAATTCCTGCTCTGAGTTTCAGAGAGCAGGGTCTTCTCTTTTTCATTTAAAAAAGCAAATTTGAAGTTGCTGCATTTCGGCTGTCCCCAACCTATTTGCTTGCTCTTAAGCCCAGAGGTGTTTTACAGGTTTGGCCAAAGTATTTCATGGATTTTAATGGATTTAAGGGCTGCTGGTCACTGTGTTTTCTCTCTTTTCCTGAAGTGAGCCGATCCTCTGAGTCCTCACAGGAGCAGCTGAATAATGGGAGCACATGGCAGGCACCTCCAAGTGCTGAAGACTGGGAAACAGGTGAGGAATTTGCCCATGTGCTGCCTTCTTCCTGGCCCGTGTGAGCCCAGGAGTGCTCAGGGCTGCCTTGTAGGACACTTTGCTTATCATTCATGTGAACATGGATCTCTGAACCCAGCAGGCTTAGCTTGGTATAGAGAGCAATCCAAAATGCCTGCCAGAATGAGCATGGGAAGAGATTTCCAAGCACCCCTTCCTCCCATAAGAGCTTTTGTGCCTTATGTGTGGTGATAGCAATGGAAACATTCCTCATAGGTCAACTTTTCCTCCCTCTTGAACATGTAAAAATATGACAGAAATATTCCTGATCACAGAATCCCTGAATGGTTTGGCTGGGATGGCACCTTAAAGTTCATCTCATTCCATGGGCAGGGACACCTTCCACTGGCCCAGAGTGCTCTAAGTCCCATCCAACCTGACCTTGGACACTTCCAGGGATCCAGTGGCAGTCACAGCTTTTCTGGGCACTCTCCCCACCCTGCCAGGGAACAATTCCTGCCCAATATCCCATCCAGCCCTGCCCTCTGGCAGTGGGAAGCCATTTAAGCCACTGATCTGATGGTGGTTTCTGGGCTTTCTTAGTTCTGAGCCAAAACATCTGCTCTCTCTTTCACAGACTTGCTGGAGGGATCTGAGTCTACTTTTGTGTGGGGTGTGATCAACTCTGCCATGAGCAGGTAGGGAATGGAAGTTTGATTCTTTACATCAGTTTTGTTTATACAAATATTACAGCCATCTCCCAGCCTCACCTTAATGGCTGAACAGGAGCTGCCTTTGCTGCTGTAGAGCCCTGCTGCTGGCTCAGTGTGTCCTGCTTCCTCATGTGGCCTGGAGCAGAGCAGGAAACCCTCAGGAGCACTGATACTGCTCCTGTGTGCCTGTGGCAGGCTGCTCTTTGAGTCCTTGGGAGATTCCTTGTGAGCTCCTTCCTCTTGGGGTCTGGCAGATGTGCTGGAGTTGGGCCCTGTGTCAGCAGAATCCTCCCCTTGTGCCCTTTCCAAAGTGTGGTCAGAGTTTGGGGCAGGGGTAACAAGGATGGACAGGAAGGGGCTGCCCTGGCTGGCAAAGTGTTTTAAGGTTTATTTAACAGGTTTATTTAATAGGTTTATTTACAATCCAGCAATAATCCTGCCCCTGGCAGCTCTGAGTTCTGTGTGAGCTCTTCCATAGGGGCTGACCTGGTTCCACCTGTCAGACTCCTTGCAAAACCTTTGAGTTCTCCGAGCACATCCAGCTCTCAGCACCACCAGCAGGGTGGCACAGAGTAATAGTTGCCTCCTCAAGCCAGGCCTCAGAAGCTCTTGGAGGTCTATTCCTCACCCAACATAGCTCAGCTACCTTTGGAAGCATAAAATCAGCAGGATGGCTTCTGTTGCAGTGTTGGAAACAAAGGGGTTTAATAAAAAGCAAAATAACAAAACTCTTTGCAGAGAAAAACCAATCCAGGTGCAAGAGATTCTTGCTGCTGGTAAAACACCTCACAAAAGCAATTTAGTTCCATTGTTCTTTTCTTTTTCTAGTGAATTGCTTAGGTGGGACTTTTTGGCCATCCTTAAGTTTGAGGTGAAGTCCCTCAGGCCTATGAAATGTCTTTTTCACCTCATTGAAGAGAGAAACTTCTGGGCTTTTTTCCTTTTTAAGGAGACAAAGGATACTTTTGTCACTCCATCAACAAGGTGACACATTCCTATAGCACAGCACCATCCCCCAGGGCGTTGCTGCAGTAAATGCATAAATGTGAGCCAGAAGTAACCAAATTCACTCAATTCCAGCCCCATCAGTGAGCAGAACAACTCATTGCCTTCCCGGATGCGGCCCCCTGAGACCCTTCCATACAGTGTGTCTGCAGGCCTGTGAGTACTGAGCTCCTGAATCCCTGTGACAGCTCTTTGTGGCTCCCCCTGCGTGGACGGAGCAGCTTCTGAGGGAATCTGCTGCTGGGATCATCCTCTGTGTCCTTCCTTTGAGGCATCCTCTCTGTTTCCTTGCTCCATTCCTGTGGCCCAGCTTAGGCAGAGCTGTTTCCTGGCCACGTTGGCTCTGTCTCTCTAAACACAGCATCCCCATTATCCCCTTTCACCCCTCACTTAAACCAAATTTTTCCTTTGCTTTATGCTCTGTTGACTGTCAGGCTCAGCTGAGTCAGAGCTGAGGTGAAACTGGGTCCTTAAACCAGCACCAGTGGGAGAAAAAAGTACCAAATTCCACCTAAACCAAATTATTCCTTTGCTTTGTGCTCTGTTCACTGTCAGGCTCAGCCAAGTCAGAGCTGAAGTGAAACAGGGTCCTTAAACCAGCACCAATGGGGGAAAAAAATACCAAATTCCATCTGGGAGAGGGAGAGAAGGAGCTCCAATGCTGAAATGAAAGATTTTTATTTGCTTTTAGCAGCAAAGCAACAGCTTTGAGGAATGATTGTCCTGGTTCCCACTGGGAGCAACTAAACCTGGTGTTCTCAGGGCACTGCAGGCACAGCTCCTGCACATCCAGAGACAGAATTTCCACAGTGTTGGGCTGAATCTGGCAAACCAAACTGAAATGTCACTTTTAGACAAGCCTTGTTGCCAAGGGGACAAATGCAGCCCCTGCAGAGGCCACTGTCCCTTGGGGGAGTGGGGAAAGTTGTTGTATCTTTGTCCATCTCATGCAAAAATTGTATTTTGTCCTTTGCAGAATTCGGAGTATTAGTTCCTCCCCTTGGAATGTAGTTTTGCCCCAGCAGTAAATGTCTCCCTGGTTTGGACAGAAGAGCTCCTGCAGAAGACAGACATGCTCTGGACCTGATGGCAGGACTCTCTACACCTGGCTTTTGTTGCCTGATATATTTCTTGTAACATTTGAATATGTGGAACTGTCCTTGGTTGGCAGATGTTTCCCCCAACCACTTGTTTTAAAAGTTACCCTCACCTTTATTTGGTGAATTTTGTTACTGTTTTTCAAAAAAATAGACTGATAAATGTACACTGAAACCTTCCTAGCCCAACCTTGGGTCATGGTGGCTCCCTGTGAACAGAAAAAACATCATAATTGCCAAGTCTCTGTTTTTTGTAACAAGAAAACTTAGAAGTATTTTACTATGCATCCACATCTTGTTTTTATTTGGTTGGAGTCTGAGTTTCTCCACTCAGGGTATGACAAGCATTCAGGCTGGGTTTTAAACTGTGTTGTCAGTTGCAGAGACTGCTTTGAGAGCATCCTGACCTCAACTTTTGCACCTTCACACCTTCAGCTTTGCCTTTATCACCTTGGGCCTTGCATTTGTCACCTTGGGCCTTACCTTTGTCTCCTGTCTGTGAGGAACTTCCCCAGGCAGACCTTAACTGAAAATCCTCTGCAAATTCCTTGCATCACAAACAACTCCAAACAGAGTGGACACTGAGGTGCTTTTTCCAGTTTCCATTCAAGTTTTGCAGTTTTCTAATGCTTGAAACGTGTTTGAGAGCTCTCAGGTGCCTGTTCTGCATTGGGGGAGGAAGGGAGTAGGAATGGTTTAAATCAGTAAAAATGCATGTTTGGGACTGAAAATGTTCAGATCAAGCAGTCTGTTTCTAAACATGCAAAGTACAAAATGGGATCTAAATATACAACCATAAAGAATTAAGATGCCAGACATGATGTTTGTATAGAAAGAGATTAATGCCTTTATATTTCCCCCTAAAAACTGGATTTCCACCATCTGTATACTACTAGTAGAAAATAATACATGTTGACTTGAATGTGCAAAATTAATATTCTTTTAAGGTTCTGTCAACTTATCTCAAGGTTCTTGTTAGCAATTTAAAATAAAAATGTTTTAAATTGCCTGCAATTGCTTTTCTTTGGAGTCAATAAATGCTGGCATGGGAAGCTCTTGATGAGACCAATCACAGATGCACCTCTTGCATTCCACAGCAGCAGATAACCATTGCTTACATTTCCTTTCTGAGGCCTTTCAGCTTTTCAGGAGAAAAAAATCCTAACGAAAGGATTTTTGATAAATTATATCTGTGACAGTGCCCTCTCCTTGGCCATTCTGTGCTGACCTCTGTCCTTGCCATGTCCTGTTCCATCAGGGCTTTCCTGACCCCATCCCTACACACCCAATGCTGACATCCCAGAATGACCCAAGGCAGCAAATCCTTTTTGCTGTGTCCAGCACAGCCAAGGCCTCTGGCAATATTCCTGCCCTGTATTTGCAACTCCAGGATAATTTCCAATCCTGCTGGGCTTTAATTTCTGCTGCCCCTTTCCAGAACGTTGATAGGACTCTGATCCCTCTGATTCCCCTTCCTTTCTCTTGGCCCTTCCCCTCCCTAAGCCAAGGCACAAAGATTTCCAAGAGGAGTGGAACAGGAGCTGAGAAATGCTGAGGGGAAAGAGGGAAAATCCATGCCAGGATTCCCTGGAGCTGGGAAATCTCCATGCCAGGGAACTCCGTGCCAGGATTCCCTGGGACTGCAGAATCTCCATGCTAGGGAATTCCATACCTGGATTCCCTGGGATTGGGGAATCTCCATGCCAGGATTCCCTGGGACTGGAGAATCTCCATGCCAGGATTCCCTTGGACTAGGGAATCTCCATGCCAGGAATCTCCATGCCAGGATTCCCTGGGATTGGGGAATCTCCATGGCAGGGAACTCCATACCAGAATTCCCTGTAACTGGGCAATCTCCATGCCAGGATTCCCTGGGACTGGGGAATCTCCATGGCAGGAATTTCCACGCCAGGATTCCCTGGGACTGGGGAATCTCCATGCCAGGGAACTCCATACCAGGATTCTCTGGACCTGGGGAATCTGCATGACAGGAATCTCCATGCCAGGATTCCCTGGGACTGAGAAATCTCCATGCTAGGGAATTCCATACCAGGATTCCCTGGGATTGGGCAATCTCCATGCCAGAATTCCCTGGGACTGCAGAATCTCCATACCAGGATTTTCTGGGATTGGGCAATCTCCATGCCAGGGAACTCCTTGCCAGGATTCCCTGGGAACTGGGAAATCTACATGCCAGGAATCTCCATGCCAGGTTTCCCCTGGGGTGCAGGGCTCATCATCCACGGACCTCATGGAGAGAAAGTGAGGCAGGAGCAGGCAGCTGACAGAGCTTTTCCCTTTACCCCCAACACCTTCACCTTTATGGCCTGGGAACAGATGTTTTCCTCCTCCAGCTGAGAATTCCAGCCCTGGGCAGTGTCACCATGGGCTTCTAGAGGAGGTTGATTTTTAACACATCTCCTTGAGCTCAGACATTCCACGGTTAACCTGGGGAAGAGTGAACAGGGAGAGGCAGACACAGAGCAGGCTTTGGGCCAAGTACAAACATCCTCTGGTAGTTACTTACATTATCTTCCTTCTAAATTAATTCTGTCCCACCCAATCATCATCTCTTATCACTTATTATCTCCCCCTCTATTCTACATATACCTTACCCTCATTTCACTGGTTTTAAGTGCTCAAATACTCACTGGTTTCGTTTTTTTAAAAACATTTCCCTCTCAGATTTAACCCCAGCCAGCAACTAAACATCTCAGCTCACTGCCCTCCACAAGGAGATGGGGGAATTGGGGGGGAGAAAGTAAAACTCGAGGCTGAGATAAGAACAGTTTAATAATTGAAAAAAGTTAGACATAATTAATAATAAAAAAAAATAATGAGAGGTGGAGACATAAAACCCCAGAGAGACAAGTGCTGGCGCCAGTACAGTTGTTTAGGACCCTCTGACCTCTCCCAGGCCATCATTCCCAGTTTTCATACACTCAGAATGACTCTGTGGTGTGGAATATCTCTCTGGCCAGTTCAGGTCACCTGTCCTGGCTCTGTTCCCTGCCAGCTTCTTGAGCCTCTGCTCACTGGCAGAGTGAAAAATCCCTAATTTAAACCATTGCTGTGTTATCAACATCACTGTGTTATCAACATTACTCCCATACTGAATCCCAAACAGCCCTGGGAACAGCTGCTGGGGAGGAAATTAACTCAATCCCAGGTGAAACCAGGGCATAAAACCTTCCCTGGATTTCTTCCACATGCCCAGTCCCACTCTCACACACTCCTGGAGCTTCAGTCCCATTTGAAGCTGCTGCTCGGGGTATCAAAGCCCCTCAGGGCCCACCCTGACAGGACCCAGTGTGGGATCTCAGCACCTCAGGATGGAGGTGCAGAGTGGCTGAGACCACCCTTGGGGGGCTCGGGAGTCCTGGAATGTTGCCGGAAGCGTCTGGTGGCTGGACTTTGATCCTACACAGGAGACGACGCCTGTATGAGGACTGGGAAGGTTTCACTGGGTGAATGGTGAAGGGATAAGTTAATTAGAGTGTAAAACACAGGGTTTAGGATTTCTGTACAGGGGGGTCTAAAGAAGTAAGATGGAGGAATTGGGGCGTGTCCTGTTCTTCTTCTTCTTCTTGGCCTCCATCTTCTGTGGTGATGGTGGCACTTTGGGATTGGTTATTACTAGAAGTGCACCGGTTAATAAGGGTAGAAGGTATTGGGGAAAAATGATAAATATTGTACACGTAACTTCGGGTATAAAGATAAGTGACTGCCCAGGAGCTTGTGGAGTGTGCCCATGGCTGGCTTGCTGTGCAGACCTCTGTCGGGCTGAAAGAAAATCTTTTAGATAAACAATTAATAAACACCAAGACCGAGACAAGATCAGAAGTCTCTCCTCGTCCTTTGAAGCGTCGGCTCTTCAAGGCCATCCCTGGGCCCTTCCAGAACACCTAAACAGCCTAAACAGCACCGAAAATTACAACCCAGTGCAGCCCCATCCCATCCCTCTGCATCAAGCTCACACATACAGCACTGACAACTTTCTGCATTCTTTGCTGGCATTTTCTGATTTAATAAGTGTTTTGTAGCTGTGGGGATTGGAATTAGTTCAAAACAGAACTGAAGAGCAAGAAGATGATCCAACCCCTTATCTCACATTTTAAATCCACAATCTCTTTATCAACAGCCACATTTTGCTCTCCAAGCTCTTCCTTCACTTCCCCTAATTAGAACCCCCTCACCACATCACTGCGGGTAGAAAGGACATCACCCACCCATTTCCAGCTCCCTTTCACCACCAGCTCTGGGGATGTCCCACCTGGAACATCCCACATCCCCCCAGTCTGACCAGTGAGGCCCAGTGTGAAAAATGGGTATTTTATGATTGGCTTTTCACAAATATAAAAGTGAATATTATATGTGTTGTGCTAGAAAGTGATGGTGTATTAATTCTCTTAATAGTGTGTTAAATATAGTTTTAGGTTATTAAAAAAATGTTAAAATAGAAACTATGCTATGTAGGATACTTTTTTTAAAGAAAGGACTCACAGCAAGATAGCAGCCACACGACACCTGAATCTTTCAGAGAAAAAGAATTTATTGCTCTCTTATCAGAAAACTTCTTGTTAGGATTCAGAGGAAGAAGTTGACACTGACCAGACAGAATCCTGTGTTTGGATGGAATTTATGCATCATGTATGAGCTGTATGAATGTGCAACAGGCTGTTGCTTTTAAGGGTTAATCCTCTTTTAGCATGGGTTCTTTTTTGGGCTTATTTTGCCCAAAAACAGGTACCTGGACTGTCCCCAACTCTTTGTTTCTATTGTCTCATATTGTCCTAATTCAAATTGTCTAAATGATTGTCACTCTAATTGTATTACTATTTTTATAACCATTTTATTACTATTAAACTTCTAAAGTTTTAAAAACAAGTGATTGCCTTTTTCACACCCAGCACAGGCTCCTGCTCCTTCCAGCCCCAGTGCAGTGGGGCCATTTCCTACTGACCCAAAGGGGAGCCCCCCACAGCACCCCCATGGCCCCCTTCCAGATCCACAGTGAACCAAGATTCAGTGAACCTGCTTGTTTATTTTGGCCCCAATATGTTGGTTAAGGTAAAAAAAAAAATCCCTTCATTTTGGTTGAAAAAAATCTTTATTCACAGAACATCACATGAATCACGTCCCACCCTCGTTCCTGTATGTATAAAATACTGGTAAAATAAAAAGTTTTATTCCAGAGGCAAGTGAATTCCCACAGTCCCCTCCTGAGACCAGCTCACCCCAGAGCTGGACCTCGTGCCACAGATTGGAAGCAGAAGTGAGTGAGGTGTTTGCTGAGGAAGGAAACACCACCAAGCTGCAGCAGCAAAGCCTCCAGGGCTGCAGCTCCAGCTCATTTCCTTTGGCAGGGACCACAATCCCAGCAGGGCTCCAGCTCATTCCCACTGCAGCCAAAGGGGCTTGAAGGAACCACCCCTGTCCCACTGCCATGGGGTTTTTGGGTTTCACACAATCACCTGAGATGCCCTGGAAATCATTTTGGATTTACAGGCACCTCAAACATTTCTGATGTCACATGTCCCCAAATCCAGTTCCCCAGGTGGTTCCTTCAAGCCTCAAGTGTCACCTTTGGATGTCACGGGTAGCAAGGACGCTTGGCTCACCAAAGGGAAATCTGTGCAGGGACAAGGGGAGTCCAGAGGCAAAATAAATCAACAGGAAAATATCTATTAAAATGGCAAGCTAGGCTCAGAAACAGAAGAAAAATCCAGTTCCAAGTATCTTATGGCTCCTACCACAGCCCAAAAGGAGAGAGATTGGCCAGAATCCCACCTTGGTGTAAGACAAACCCTGAAACTTTAAACAGTGACAGCCTTAAACCCCAACACTGGAAAATTCAGTGGAGCTGCATCAGTTCATCAGAACTGAGATTTGCCAGGGACCCTTAAACCCCAACACGAAAATCCAGTGGAGCTGCATCAGTTCATCAGAACTGAGATTTGCACCCCCTGCAAGTGCTCAGCTGCCCTCTCAAGGGCTGAATCCATCAGATTTCATATCCAAAATAAATTTCATGCAAATTTGGATTTATGATTTCTGTTACACAACCAGGCAGATGCTCCATCACTGCAGATTCCCTCTTTTCCTTTTAATTCCTTAATTCCTTGGGCTCAAATGAAAACCAGCTCCATGCTTGCTTTATTTCCTTGGAAAACCTGGACAGATGGGGAACTCCAAGAGCAGGAAACACTTGGAGAAATAGCAGGAAAGTATCAAACACATGGAGAAGCCCATGAACAGGGGCCACTGGTCACTCCAGCTCTGCTCACCAGCATGGCCCTGTCCCATGGCCCACAGTCCCTAAAATTCATTCTAACATTTTTTCTGTTATTAAAACCTTTTCTCCCAGTTTGCAACACATAATAAAAGCAAAGCTCAGTGCAGTCAGCAGAATGTAGAGCTTGTGATTAGTTATTAATCCAGAAGAGACCCACAACCATTCCAGACAGGAAACAGGGGAGGAATTGCCAGCACCATCTATGTATGACCCATCTGTGCCACTGTCAGACACCAGGGAATGTTCCAGAATTGTCACACGTGGGGATGAGAATGGATCTGCAGGATGATTGAAATGGATGATCCCAAAATGGCACCTCCACCAGACACCCCCAGGCTGCAGGGGAAGCAGTGCCAGGATCTCACAGCTCCAGTGTTTCACTGGGACAGGGAATGACCCCAAAGGGATGAGTGTGAGCCAGCACCACCCCCAGGAGGTGACACAGCTGAGTGTCCCTCACAGGAACTCCACAGGTGCAAAGGGCAGCACAGGAATGCCCTTGCCAAGGTGGGGATTCTCCATCCCAAGGCACAGACTTGAAGAAACTCCCCTGACCAAGCTGATGTTCAGTGCCAGGGCCTGTTGTGCTGATCCCACCATTCCTCTGGTGTGCAGAACCTGTTCCAGCTCTGAACAATCCCACACCTCCAGGGAGTACAGGGGGACTCACCTGCTCCATCCACTCAGAAGTTCCAGCTCCAGAGCCCCAAACCCAACCAGCACCTCAGGAAATGAACACAGCTCCCCAAAGCTCTGTGCTCCAGCATTAACAATCTCAGTTTTGGAGGCTGCATTTGGCAGGAGGCCCGGGCAGATGCCACAGGCCTGATGTGCATCCCAGTGGAAGCAGGAGGGAGCAGTAGGAGCACTCAGCACCCCCTGGGAAGCAGCAGGGCAGAGAGAGGCACCAACACATCCCTCAGAGGAGCAGAGCAGCATTTCAGCCTAAACCAGAGAGATGTGTGCTGGGTAATAGTGTGTGTGAAATTAACTGAGGTTATAACCGTGTTCTAAGACTCTTCCCCACACATCCTCCTCCTCCTCCAAGCAGATGGGAGCCCTTCACTTCCCAGCTCTTTTTGCACACTCAGGCCCATGAACACTGTGAAATTCTCTGTGCTATTCTTGCACTGCAAAATGCAGGGGGTCAGGTCAGAAAGTCTGGCTGCATCCTAGGCTGTGCCTCTGCATCCTCCCATCCCTGTGTGCCCAAAGGGACATTCCTGCCTTGCTACAGCTGGGCACAACGTTCACTTCTGCTTCCTATTAACCTGCAGGCTTGAGGGGAGAGCAGTAAAGGCCAGGGGTTATTTTCACAGGGCCATTCTCAAGCACAGTGTCCCATTTCCTGACACATCCATTTCCCAACGTGCCTTCCACGTGATGTTGTCCCAGCAGGATTTGTAAACTCTGAAGTCCACGGGAAGGGCTCATCCAAAGCAGCACCCAGAGGAAATTCAGTTCTGGAGGCAGTCAGTCCTCTTGCAGGAGGCCAGCAGCTCATGTCAGGTACTGCACAACAAGGAACATGATGAGGCAGGTGACAGCCATGCCCCCCAGCATGAGGAACTTGTCCTGGAAGGCGCGCTTCTCAATCAGCCGCATCACCGTGTTGGACAGCCCCAGCATGTTGGCAACATCCAGGATCTTCTTGTGGGTGCCCTGAGGACAACAAAACAGCAAAGACACGATCACCCTCGTGCTCTGAGACTTCTTGTTCCGCAGTGCAAGAGTGTTTCTTCATGGGGGATGAGTGATGGGTGTCACAGACATGTTTTATGAAAAATTCTTTCCTTAGGATTTTTCCTCCTGAGAAGCTGAGAGGACTCAGGAACAAAATGCAAACAATGGTTATCTGCTGCTGTGGAATGCAACAGGTGCATCTGGGATTGGGCTCATGTGGTTGTTTCTAATTAATGGCCAATCACAGTCAGCTGGCTCGGAGCCACAAGTCTTTGTTATAATTCTTTTTTATTCTATTCTTAGCCAGCCTTCTGATGAAATCCTTTCTTCTATTCTTTTAGTATAGTTTTAATATAATGTAGATCATAAAATAATAAACAAACCTTCTGAAACATGGAGTCAACATTCTCATCTCTTCCCTCATCCTGGGACCTCTGTGAACACCATCACAGATGGGTTTGAACTTCTCTCAGCCAACCGTCCCCACCATTCCACAGGAGGTGGCATGGGACCCTGGAAACTGTCACTGTGATATTTTCTGAAAAATCCCTTTGCCAGGATTTCTTCTCCTGGGAAGCTTCAGCTTCTCCCTGTTTTGCTGCTTTGCAATGTGATTTGGAGATTGTTTACCCAGCATGTGAATTGTTTTAATTCAATGACCACTCATGGTCCAGCTGTGTTGAGGCTCTGAGGAGTCACAGGTTTAATTATTAATTTTTGTTCAGCATTCTCTCTGTATCTTTTCGCTTTCTTTAATATAGTTTTTGTATAACATTCTTTAATATAATATCATAAAATAATAAATCAGCCTTCTGAGAACTTGGAGTCAGATCTCTCACCTCATCCTGGGGATCTCACAAACACCACAGAAAACAACTGGGTGTATGGACTAATTAATTCATACACATGAACAGGAATGTGGTTAAAGACACAAAACAATCTGTCTAGACAGAGACAAGATAAAAAGTGGCTCAGAAAAATGCACTCCTTCAGGAGGAGTAAGAGTAGACCCACATGCAGAAGTTTCTCAGTGCATAAAACACGGATTTACAATGCCAAACTACATCAGCAGTGCCTTGTGTTCCAGGCAGTTCAGGCCCTTCACTGAAGTCAGGCTGTGTCTCTGCTAGTCCCACATAATCAGTTTTCTCCAGTTCCCACAGCTCCTATTAACCATCTTCAGAACAAAACCAAACCTTGCTGGATGAACAAAAACCAAATATGAAACTTCAAAATGAAAGCAAAACAACAGAAAGGGAAAACTCTTCAATTCTTGCAGTCATGGAACAGTGGATTTATACAACTGAATCAGTTAAAGGGACAAGCTAGGAAAATTCATTCCATACCTGTCTATTTATATCAAATATACACAAAGTTACAGAGAATAAAGCTATTAGTGTGCAAAGGAGGGACATGAGGGTGGGGAAAGGTTTGGAGGAGTCATAGGAGGAGCAGCTGAGGGCAGAGCTCAGTGGGGCTGCAGCTCCAATCTCTGCTCTGGGACAGGGACAGGAGCCAGGGAATGGCTGGAGCTGGGCATGGGGAGGGTTGAGTTGGATGTCAGGAAAAGAATCTTCCTGCAGTGGCTACCAGAGCTCCAGGAGCATTTGGACAACACTCCCGGGGATGCACAGGGTGGGACTGTTGGCGTGTCTGCAGGGCCAGGAGTTGGACTGGATCATCCTTAGGAAGTCCTTCCAACATGGGATGTTCCATGATTCCACATTAACCCATTTCTCTTTGCAAGCTGTCTCTACACCAGCTGCTCTGCCAGATGTTCTCAGGCAACAAAATCTGTGTCAGTGCAGGAAAAGCTGAGTTAAGGGGAAAAGGAACATGAACAAACATTTCCTCACCTGCAAGGGAGAACACTCAGGAATGTGATGGCCCTGAAAGCACAGCCTGTGTGTGCCAGCAGCCAGGGACAGACACCCAGCAATTCCCTGCCCAGAGAAAAGGCTGGAGGAGAGCCAGGAGGCCACAAGAAGCAGCATTTCCCCATCCCTGCAGGGCACCAGGGAGCTCTCCTGTGGTGGGATGCACCTTCTTCTCAGGAACCCTCCAGAATCCATGTGCTTCACCCAGTCCCTCACAAGAGATTAACTTGGATCAGTGATTTCCCAGCTTGGAGAATCAACTCCAATTCCCTGTGTGCAGCAGCCCAGTGCTCAACAGGGTGGACAAATGTCTACAATCCTCTCAGAGATGCAGGGACTTCAAGGAAAGTGCTCTTTCCAAAAAGCATTCACAACCCAAATCTTCTCCAGGCACTAATATGAGTCCTTCCAGCCTTTTCCTAATGAGCTGGCAGCAGAACCTCTCCCTCTCCCCACCATTCCTGTGGCCAGACTGCTCAGCAGCACCATTCATCTGCAATGAACACTGAGTTTTCTTCAAGGTTTTTCTAGTAATGAACCTTGTCTTAAAACAAATCCATACTCACCAGGTCAGTGAACAAGTGACCTGAACCAGAAGCTAAAATTCATCTTGGAAAGAACTCAGCTTCACACTCAGCTTTAATAGCTCTGTGTAAGATCTGTGGGTGCAGGGCTTGGTCACACCAGAGTAGGGAGCAGAGGAGGAGCTGCAGCCCCAATTTGGAGCTGTGCTGGTTCTGTGCAGGGCTCAGAGAACACCAGGCAGCCTGGAACCCAGCTCAGCTCCCCAGCTGCAGACCAGGCTTGCACTGGTCACACCATGGAGCTGCAGGTGTGACAGACCTGACCAAACCTGGGATTCATGACATTAAAAATACCTAAATCTGCCATTTACGGCATTAAAAATGCCTAAATCTGGCAAATACATCCCAAAATAAAACTGAGAACAGTAGTTATCCCCATCAGAAGATGAACACAACAGGCATTTCTCTGCATTTTTCTCAAGTCCAGTTTCTCCCCAAACACTTCTTATTAAAAAGCTTTTTGTATCCTTGAGGTTTTCACTCAGAATTGACCATCACTTTGAACAGTCTGTAAAATAAAAGGCAAATATTTGCTATGAAGAGACCTGCAGAAATGCAGCTGTTTTCAGCAGGGAAGGAGGCATTGTTGAGGTGCATTATCTTTATTACTAATCTTAATCACAGGTGCTCTACATCAGCTTTGTGGCTGCTCTGAGTGATGCTAATCTGAACCAGCATCTCCCTGCCAGCCACTTTCTGCCCCTCCAGAACCTGAACAAACAAACAACAATCAACCAAAAAAATAAACATTCAGCACTCCAGATGCTGCCCTGCAGATGAAGGCCAGCCAGCCCCAAAAGATCTTAAAGCTATTCCTAACAGGATGGTAAAATATAAAGATTTCAAGTTGTTTAAATGAAATTTGGGCCTTTCCAGCATCCTCAGCTCGGAGCAATGTACTGAAACAACACATATATTGATTTTACTTAGCTTGATCAGCATGAAGACAGAAAAATGTGGGGTTTTTGTGGTAAAAAATGATGCCCCCACCTTTAAAGTGACTCTCTGGTCCCTCAGCCCAGCCAGGATGTTGGTGCCACTGCCAATAAGCTCATCCATGCCTCGGTGGGCACTCTGCAGGGATTCATTAAACTGCAAGGTTTCGTCGATCGGGATGGTGGTGTCAGAGTCCTGTGGGGAAAGCAGGGACTCGGTTACCTGCTCACTCAGAAACACAAAAAGCACACAGCCAGAACCCAACAGGACTGCCAGGATTGTGCTTGCATTATTTTTTTAATAATGATTTTAAATACAACATTGATATTTGAGTGAAAAAAGTAATTTAGAGAAGATAGGGAGGAAGCCAAAAGGCAAAGCTGAGCAGCTGCTCAACTGTAATGAGATCTCAAGGATAAAAAGAGCAAAAGCAGAGAATTTTTATAATTTTAGTAGGAAAGGGTACTGCAGGAGAGAACAGGAGGTGTTAAACACCAAGAAGGTTTTAGTCATTGATCACTGCAAGTGAAAGACTTGTGGAACATTTCACACCACATTTCTGAGCAACAAAAATGAAAAAATGTTTGGAGATGACATTCTAAACAAATTTTTGGCAGTGAAGGCAAACAGACATGGGCTTGGTTCCCTGAGCTCTGGCTCACTCATCACCCAGGGCCCTATTTAAAAAAATATATTAAAAATTAGTATTTTTCATGTTTTTTTTTCCAGAAAAGATGCATTCACTCATGTAGGAACTGGAAATCTTGAAATGGAAATGACAGGGTAAAACTCTAATCTGGACTGCACAGGAGGGCAGGGACGGCATCAGAATAAGAACCAGCCAAAGGCAGAATTCACAGTCATGTCAATTGTCTGAGCAGAAGCACTTGGATTTCTATGTGAATGGCTCTTATTCCAGATATTTAACAACCTTCAAACCAGCAGATGTCATTTCTGTGCAAGGTTTTTTATCCACTATAAGGGCAGCAATAAAAATAGAGAAGTAGATTTGTGATGCCCCACAAAGGCATGGGATGGCACCAAAGCTCTGTTTTGCTGCTTGTGATTTTCTCCAGGTACAAGGAAAGGCTTTAAAGATAAATACAATTTTTAACTTTTGAATTAAGCAAACTCTTGAATTAAGCAAACTGTTACATCTGTGTTCCAAAAGCTGTTCTGGATATTCCAGTGATTTACTCACACACTCAGGTGACATCTCTGATAGAATAGGGGAGTATATGAATAGGAACTGTGGAAAAATGTAACCAAGAGAGGCTGATAACTGATAAATAAATCATCATTTCCCTATTAAGAATCATTTTAAAGCCACATTTTTGTAGCAAGCTAAAAAGAAATACAAAGCAATTGTGTAATTTTTTTCATCTACTATACCTTTCAATATCTGAAGGAGCAAATAACCCATCTGCTCTATATTTTATATCTGTAAGCCTGTTGTTTCTGAACTTTTTGTTTCTGAGCAGCAAATTTTCCTGTAGGAAAACTTGTCCCTACATGCAGAGAAACACCACAATATTTAAAACCACAAATTGCAGTGTTTCCTTCAAGCCTTGTTTACAATTTTGAAAAAGTCAACAAAATACCAGACATTATCTTTATGGCAGGCTTTGAGAAATGCATTGAAATGCCCAAATCTCAGTTAATTAGTATTGCTCACATGGTTTCTCTCTTGTCCTGACAATGATTGACAAAATGTTACATGAGATGCCTTTAACAAAGAAGGGAAATAAAGAAGGAAATCAAACAAAAATGTAAAAATAGCATTAAAAAAAACAAAACAAAATCCAAAACAAAAACAAATAAACAGAATTTAGAAACCAAACAATAAAACCCAAGACTAACTTTTCAGTGGCAGAAAAGTGAAATCTGAAAGCAAGCCTACATTATTGAGAGCAAAATTCCCCCAGCAATTTGCACTGGGGGACTTCCCAAAGGAGGAACTAACAATAACAGCTGGACCACATTGATGTTATTACCAACTTTTGACTCATTTCTAGGCAAAAGTGCTTTGTCCCAGCTGTGTGATTTGTGTTTGGCTACACTGAAGTTTGCTGACACCTGCTGCCAGCAGGGTGTGTAACACCCAGGCTTTTCACAGATTTTAGAACCTGGCAAACATTTGACACAAATCCAAGTGAAATGTACACTTTGGTACCTACCTCACTGACCCTTTCAACTTTCAGGTGGACTGCACTGGATAAAACAGGAGCAGCAGCTTCTGGAGCCTTTTCCTGTAACCTTAAGAGCCCAGCTTTTCCTCAGAGAGCTCCCCACATATTTTGATTCCTCTCCTTTACCCACACTCCCAGCAGTCTCCAGCATTCCTGTTTACACACTGCCTGTCTCTGCCCTGCTGGAGGGAGGCTTTTCACAGATCTCAGGATCTGGCAGACATCTGACACAAATCCAAGTGAAATGCACACTTTGGTACCTACCTCACTGACCCTTTTACAAATGCAGGTGGATTGCACTGGATAGAACAGGAGCAGCAGCTTCTGGAGCATTTTTCTTTTACCTTATGAGCCCAGCTTTTCTACAATTTCTATGTAAATCCAGGTGGAACTACACTGGATAAAAGAGGAGGAGCAGCTTCTGGAGCCTTTCCCTGTTATCTTATGAGCCCAGCTTTTGCTCAGAGAGCTCCCCACATATTTTGATTCCTCTCCACCTTTACCCACACTCCCAGCAGCCTCCAACATTCCTGTCTACAAACTTCCTGCCTCCCCCCTGCTGGAGGGAGGCTTTTCACAGATCTCAGGATCTGGCAAACATTTGACACAAATCCTGTACACTTTGGTACCTACCTCACTGACCCTTTTACAACTGCAGGTGGATTGCACTGGATAAAACAGGAGCAGCAGCTTCTGGAGCCTTGTCCTGTTACCTTAAGACCCCAGATTTTCTACAATTTCTATGTAAATCCAGGTGGAACTGCACTGGATAAAACAGGAGCAGCAGCTTCTGGAGCACTTTTCTTTTACCTTAAGAGCCCAGCTTTTCCTCACAAGAGCTCCCCACATATTTTGATTCCTCTTTGCCTTTACCCACGCTCCCAGCAGTCTCCAGCATTCCTGTTTACACACTGCCTGTCTCTGCCCTGCTGGAGGGAGGCTTTTCACAGATCTCAGGATCTGGCAGACATCTGACACAAATCCAAGTGAAATGCACACTTTGGTACCTACCTCACTGACCCTTTTACAACTGCAGGTAGATTGCACTGGATAAAAGAGGAGCAGCAGCTTCTGGAGCCTTTTCCTGTTACCTTAAGAGCCCAGCTTTTCCTCACAAGAGCTCCCCACATATTTTGATTCCTCTTTGCCTTTACTCACACTCCCAGCAGCTCCCAACAATGCTGTTTACAATCTCCCTGCCTCCCCCTGCTGGATTTGAGCTGCTGGAGCACCGAGAGCCCCAGCAGGGATATTTACGTTGGTGGTGAAGGTGCGGGCCAGCAGCTCCTCCCGCTGCCTCTCCTGCTGCTCCCGCAGGTACCGGCGGTGCTGGAAGTTCCTCAGGGCTGTCTGCAGGTGCTGCACGTCGTATTTCAGCTGGTCCACTCGCCTGCAAAGGAGCAGCAGCACAAAAACAGAAAATCAGAGGGGTTTGGGAAAGCTGCAAGAGGCAGGTCTCAGATACAGCAGAATTGTGATTAGAGCTAAGCAGTAGCCATGAGATTTGTCAGCAGAAAAATTGTGTAAGAAGTAGAAAAGTAAGGACAAATAGAACAATGATCTGTGTATTAATGCTTGTCTAGAATAACTCCCTAAGCTTGCACTGCCTGCCACACCATGGAGCTGCAGGTGTGACAGAATCCTGACCAAATATGGGATTTATGGCATTAAAAATGCCTAAATCAGGCAAATACATCCCAAAACAAAGCAGTGTCACAAAACTCACAGAAAAATTTATCTAGTGACATATTAGGAAGTTTTAAGCTTAATAATGGAGCTCTATTCATTGTGTTTTAAGGCTTACACACAGGTATTGTATTCTAAATAAGCAGGCATTGTTTTAACCACAGGTATATGTGCTTATAGTGGTTGGATAGAGCTACTGTCAACGTGCTTTTACTTTGTGTGGTCAAAGAACTTCTAAAATAAGTTGTAACATTAAGTTCTTTGTCTGATGTGAGCTGCTGGCATCTTCCCATTGTCATAACCATGTAATGAGACTGATGCTGGAAAATCAAACAGCTCAAAGCACATTCCACAGCAGTTCCTCCCTGTTTTGTGATTTGTACATAGCCCCCAGCTGGCAATCTGCTTTTCTGAAGATTCTGCTTTTCTGGTGCTTTTTGTACCAGGAAAGGAGCACTGTAAATTAACAGCAATGAATGACAAGGAATGGTGGGTTCTGCTTCTCTACAAGATGCAGGACATCCAATGCTAGGCTGAAATTCCACACCTACATCCTCCCTGTCTCATTTTTCTATTACACAGGTGATTACTGCACAGGTGATTATTCATTTTAATCAATTATTTAGGCTCCAGGCTAATGACAGAATGTGAAACAGAACTCCTGAGCTGTCTTGGACATCCTATCCCATGGATTGTCTCTTCAGGTGTTATAGAACTGTATCCATTTCTCATTTAACACAGATTTGGGAAGACGGCAGGATTTGTACAGGTTCTATTTTATGACCCTCCCCTTTCATATAAAAGATGATGCTTTCCAGTTTCCTTAATTAGCATCATGTTCTGATGGTTGAGGTTTTATTCCAGTTTCCTTAATTAGCATCATGTTCTGAAGTTTGAGGTTTTATTAAAAGGTGCTCAAAAGTCAGTGGGTAATACAGGAAACACCTCAGATATCTCCACTGGGCTGAAACAAATAATCTCCAGAACTCCACTGGCCCTGATTAAATGACTGATAAAATTTAATGTTTGATTGGTAAATTTTAATGATGACCAGACTATCATGCTCTAGTGGAAGGTGTCCTTGCCCATGGCAGGGGTTGGAAATTATCTTTAAGGCCCCTTCCAACCCAAACCATTCCAGGATTCTACAAAGAAATCCATGACTATTTCAGATACTGGCCTCTTTCTTTGATACAGGTGACATGAAATCCACCCTTACTATCTATAAGGACCTTTTTGGACTGAACATTAATAACTGAGTCACAGAATTAATTAAGAACAGCAAGTCCTGATGTCTGTGGTGCAACCTCCTGCCAAAACCATTGCTCACTTTAGAAATCTCTTTATTTCAGTCACCAACAGCTTGGAAAATGGCACCAAATGAAGGAATTTGACTCTCTACCTCCAAAATGCCATTAAAAGCAAGGGACAGAGTGCATATTCTGCTCCTCTGAGAACAGAATTCAGCTGCATCACCAGTCTGGACTTGATGATCTTTGAGGGCTTTTCCAGCTTTAATGATTCTCATGATGCTGGGGTTAAATGCAGGAAAGTGATTTTTCCTCTGTGCCTCAATTTTTCTACTGCAGAGCACAGAGATGAGTTATGCAAGGTATAAAGACTTCACACAAATCAAAAGCAAAGGGCTTCAGTAAATTTAATTAAAATAATTACAAAGACTACCCTACACAATCACAGCAAAGCAGTGAACTCACAGTTTGGCACTCTGCCTCTTGTTGGGAGGTTCTTTGCTGGACAGGATTTCCAGACGTTCCAAGTTGCTGAATATGTTGTCTATTCTTGCCTGAATCTCATTCTCTACCACTGCAAGGAAATAAAAACAGGATTTGACTTGAATTAGACAACTGCAATCTGATAAAGGCAAATGCTCAAAAGCATTCAAAGCAATATGTAAAAACTGATAGATTCAAATCTTTACTGGATGAAAATAATCAGGTAGCTGAAAACTATAAGTACAATGAAATGTCACTTTTTTAGCTCAGTAATTTGACACTCTCACCTTTCCCTCCTCCTCTGAGAAGGCAGCTAGGAAAGCCCCTGCTTGTTCCTGAGCCTCTCACCCCATCAGAATTAGGATTTCAAGCCCACACATTCCCCCTGCAGCCCCTTCCTGCTCCCTCAGCAGGGTTTGCTGCCACAAGAACAGAGAAGCATCATCAACCACCTGCCAAGTACTCCACACACCAGGAGTGCCCAGAAAATCACTCCCAGCAGCACCCAGAGAAGCAAAGAGCACAAACAACCCCATCTTTGGATCTCACACAGCCAGGGAGTGACTGACTCACATCCTGAGACAAATCAATGAAATTGTGCTAATCCATCTCCCCATCATTTACTGCAGCTGAATTCAACACAGGAGAGCTGACAGACTCTGGTTTGTCAGACCAAACTACATCACTGCACTTTTTTCTGAGCAGGAAGGGACTATTTGTGCTCAAAGTTGGAAAGTTTGATTTCCTGCTCCCTATTCCTGCTCTTCAACCATGGATAATCCTGTTCTCCATAAATTCTGAAATACAAACTAGTAACTTTATAGAGAAATAGATACATATATTTATTCATTTATTAACTACATAAACTGGTGAACTGACTGTAAACTATGGAAATTACATAATCCTATATCTTGAAATGGCCTCAAGTAAAAGAAACAAAATGGCAAATTATACTAATTTTCAGGATTTTTAAAATCACCCCAAGTGAACAGCAGTCTGAGAAGTCTGGCATTGCAGAAGGAGTAGTGCAAACATCACAAAAACTACAACCAGAATTGGTAATTTTATTTTTTGGAATAAATTACTATAAATATAATAAACAATATATACAATAATATAATATTATATTATATAAAAAATATAACACATTATATTATATTGTGTTATGTTATATTATGTTATGTTGTTATGTTATATTATATTATATCATATCATATCACATTACATTATACTATATTACATTACATTACACTATATTACATTACATTATACTATATTATATATTATTATATTATATATTATTATATTTTATTATATCACATTACATTATACTATATTATATATTATTATATGGTCTATAATATTATAATATATAATGTATAATATCATAATTTTAAGGAGAAGGAGGAGAAGGGGGAGAAGGAGGAAAAGGAGGAAATGGAGGAAAAGGTGAAGAAAAATATATATGTAATAAATATAATTACTAATTCTATTAGTAACTGCTATTTTTTGATAGAAAAATTTATCACAGCCCTTCCTAGAGCCCAGTCATGTTCCACAGATGTGCTCAAGGTAAGAGAAGTCAGTGAACATGTGCAGAAATGCATCCAGCCCATGCAGTGTCCTTTCACCTCAGAAGTTCTGATGAATCCATCACTAATTACTCATGCAGGAATTAAGAGTTCAAACACAGGTCCAAAATTCATGTGCCAGTTGTGCACTGGGGTAAAAAGTCCTGCCACACATATCAGAGCATCTCATGATTAGTCATTTATGAGCACAGGGTTATAGTCCAATTTATTGAGGCAATTTCAGACCCAATGGTTCTGATGAGCAGGTGGAATCACAGGTTCTGACTCTGATGGAGCATCCTGCACACAAAATCACAGCATTTTCCCCAAAACTGCACGGAGCACCTTTAGGGGAAAGCTGCCAGGTGGTGGATGCTGAGGGAATGACAGCACAGCAGGGCAGGCTCAGCTTTCTGACAAACCAGCCCAGAGATGCTCTCAGTCTGCAGCTCTGTCCACACCAAGAACTCCAGGAGTTCAAAAACCTCCATGAGAGCATCAGTGTGGGGGTTTTGAGCTGTTCATTCTGAAGGCTGCACAGACACCCTGACCATGAGCTCCAAAATCTAACAGCACCAAAATTCTGCCATTCTACCAGGACATTAAAGAAGCATCCACAGCAAGCATTCTGTCAGTTAAAGGATTATAACAGGAAGAGGAAACAAATTCTTGTCCTGTCTTTTCTGTTCTTAACCACCTTATTGAGGTTAAACAGCAACACAATTCAATGATTTCTGAATTGGTGATGTATCTCAGCAGCTGATCACAGTGGCTCAGGAGCTAAATTTGTTCCAATAATAACTGTAAATTTAATGAGAAGGCACGCAAGGTTAAAAATGCAAACTAAATCAACCTCTCTCATCACTTACAGTGCACTGACTCTTTGTCTGAAGTCTCCAGGCGCCCCATGTAAGACTGGACCTCATGGACCTGCCTGTCAGGACACAAAGAGAAAATGAACAGAAAAGTCAGCTAACAAACACAAAATTATTTCTCAGCACCTCACTTTTCATCTTCTTTTACTGAAATGCCCTTTTTAGAAGACCACAGGAATCAGCAACAATAGTGTAAGAGCAGACAGCCCAGCCCTGACCACCAACCCAGGTCCTCAGCAGGAAGCAAGCTGTGCTCTCACCTCGTATGCACCTACAAAGTAACTTTATTAAAAAACAGAAATCAAGGGGAAGGTTATGAAAAACACAAGAAACAGCTGTTCAGCTTGATTTGGAGATGACAGTGGGAATGATTTTCATGGTCTCACAGCGTGTGAATTCACAGGCATCAACTGAAATTAAAAGCTTGTAATTATAAGAAAAAACTACTGTGGCTGGACAAGCAGTGGCATAGGAAAACAAAACAAAAAAATATATTGATGGTTGTTAAATTATTCTGGAACTAGATGGGCTTTAAGGTCACTTCCAACCTGAACCATTCAATGATCACAAAATGAGGCAGGACAGAAATGGGAACAGGACACCACCAGTGCCCATATCCATAACAGCTGCTGTGACATTCCTGCATTTCCAGATCTCCAGCAGGATGTCCTGCTCTACCCTACAGGGTCACTCTGTATCATTGTTCAGTGACAGAGAAATGAGGCCTCAATACAATTCAAGTCTCTTACCATCCCACCTCCCTTAACAGAGCCCCACAAAATGCAAATTACCACAGAAATTTGGAGCATTTGCTTAAATGCGCCCTTTGGCCCCTTTCCTGTGAGTTACTCCACAAGTATTACCAACAGAACCACGAGATATTTTTTGCCTTATTTTGCAATTCCCACACAACTCCTCCCTCTCCAGACCGACATGTGAAATGTGGGATTTACCCTCAACCGCCCCCTCACCTCCAGGGACGGTTTAAACAGCTGCAGCCCCTCAAACCCTGCTGAGAACTCCTTATATACAAGCGTGCTTTAAATAAACCGGCAGCGATGGGCGGCAATCCCCGCTCCCGGTGCCCCGGGCCGGCAGAGCCGCGGGGCTGACGTGGCACACACGGTTCTGCCCCCACCGGGATGGGTTTTTTTAATGGGGAAACGCTTTTAAAGGGCGCTGAGATCTGTGGGGTGGCGGTGTGGGATCCCGCACACCCAGCCCGGCGCTTCATACACTTGGTTTGTGGGTCTGCCCTTGATCCTCTAGACAAATGCCGGTTTGACGGGACAGCCCTCACACTCCCCTCAATCCCTCACACAGCCCTCATTCCCCCACATCCTTCTCTCAATCCCTCACACCCCTCAATCTGTCACACACCCCGCAATCTCTCACGCACTTGTTGGTCTGCTGGTACAGCCCCTCACACTCCCCTCAATCCCTCACACACCTTTTATTACCTCACACACCCCTCTCGATCACTCCTGCACCCCTCTCGATCACTCCTGCACCCCTCAATCCCTCACACATTCCCCGAGCCGCCACACAGCCCCTCAATCCCTCACACACATCCCTCAGTCCCTCATTCACTTGTTGGTTTCCTGGCACAGCCCTCACACCCTCCTCAATCCCTCACTCACTTGCTGGTTTGCCGGTACAGCCCTCACACACCCCTCAGTGCCTCACACACCCTTTGGTTTGCCGGTACAGCCCCTCACGCAACCCCCAGTCCCTCACACACCTGTCCGGTTGCTGGCATAGCCCTCACACATCCCTCAATCCCTCATATCCTCCTCAGTATGTCATGCACTTCTTGGTTTGCTGGTACAGCCCCTCACACACCCCTCAATCCCTCGCTCACTTGCTAGTTTGCCGGTACAGCCCCCCACACACCACCCTCAATCCCTCACACACCCCCCAGAGCCCTCCTCACACCGCCTTCAGCCCCTCACGCACCCCTCAATTCCTCACACACATCCCTCAGACCCTCACTCACTTGTCGGGTTGCTGGAATAGCCCCTCACACACCCCCCGAGCCCTCACACCCCTCTCAGTCCCTCACTCATTTGTTGGTTTGCTGGTACAGCCCCTCACACACCCCTCAGTCCCCCACGCACTTGTTGGTGTGCTGGTACAGCCCCTCACGCACTTACTGGTTTGCCGGTACACCCTCTCACACCCCCCAGTCTCTCACACCCCCCAACCCCTCACTCACTTGTTGGTTTGCTGGTACAGTCCCTCCCACGCCTCAGCCCCTCACTCACTTGTTGGTTTGCTGGTACAGCCCCTCCATCCCGCACCGGCTCCGCTCCGCACACGTCACCTCCCGCCACTTCCGGCCCCGCCGCCTCCCGCTGCTTCCGTTTCCACTTCCGCCTCCTCCCGGGCCGCGCTCCCGCCCCTGCAGCGCCACGCGAGGCCGCCAGGGGGCGCTGCAGGACCGGAGTGGCGAGCGCGGGGCGGGACCGTGAGGGGCGGGAGGGACCGTGAGGGGCGGGAGGGACCGTGAGGGGCGGGAGGGACCGGGAGGGGCCGGGCGGGGCCGTGAGGGACCGGCGGTGCCGTGAGGGGCGGGAGGGGCCGTGAGGGGCGGGAGGGACCGAGATGGACCGGGCGGGACCGGGTGGAGCCCTGACGGACCGGGTGGGATCGTGAGGGGCGGTGAGGGACAGGGAGAGACCGGGCGGGGCACAGGTACAGGTAGAAACTCTGATTGATTAAAAAGCTGAAATCAGGACCATAACTCTGTCTTGTCACTGTGGTTTAATGGAAAATAGTTCTTGTCAACAAGTGTAATTTCATGCTAATAAAAGCTTGATTGAGCAAAATTGGGAAAGGCTTGTATTCTGTAAAGTGTTCAGCTCTATACCACAAGATCAATAATTGAAAAGTCTGTAGCCTCTGTCCTCATGGTCCAGACAAACACTCAGCTCTCTCCTTCTCCACTATTTCTTCTTTCTATTAAATGTTGTCATTTTATACTCGTTCCTCAGGCTTTGAATGGCCCCTGATGCTGAGCCCTTTTCTGGGTTTGTGCTGCCTATCCCACCTGTGATGTGAAGGGAAACCTGCTTTATCAACAATAATAATGTCTTAAACTGGGTCCATCCAGATAAAATCCTCAAATACTATTGAATAAAATGTACTGATTTAAATCCTAAACTTCAGCACCCTCAGCCTTGTACTGTACTTGACTTAGGCAAAACCAAAATAACTGTACAGCAAAAATTTAAGCTACTGAAAGATGACAAACGTTGGAGGAAAAGTGAGAAAATGTTTTCAGAGGTGGGGAAGCTGAAGGCAGACACCTCCTGATGTGAGACTGGGCAAATTGGGAAACCTGGGGGCTGGCGCAGCCTCCAAAGTGTTGGTTTGTTTCTGTTGTTGCTCATTTGCAGTTCAGGGTGAGCACCTGAAGAATGCAGCCTTGTCACAGGAGAACACATCCCTGAGCACCACACAGCCAGAAAAGAGGGAAACTACAACACATCTTTAATTAATGAGAGATTCTGTCCCTGTGGGTCCGTCTCTCCTGTCTCAGATGATGCATCAAGCTCAGTCTGCCCTGCCCTGCCGTGCAGCCAGCCAGCCTCTGGCAAGAGATTATCCCCTGGATGTCAAACAGCAGCTCAAGCCCCAGAAATCACATCAGCCCAAGGATAAACAGCATATCAACAAAACCATTAACTGCAGCAGCAACAAACACATCCACTCCCCCTTCCCTGAGCCATTAGACCCCATTTTCAAACACTTCTGGAAATAGGTTGAATGGAAATAGACTCTGGGATTCCCTCCTGGCCAAGGCTGGAGAGGTATCACAGGAGCCCTGATGAAATGGCAAGCACTGAAATACAAGAACAGATTTCTGTTCTTTTGTCAAGAAATTGATTTTTGCCAGAAACAACATGCTGCAACCCAGCGTCTGTTCTTGTTAGACTTCAAGTCCTTCCAGGAGGAGTTCTTCAGCAAATTGGCTCATTTAGACACAACAGCCAGGAGCACGGAGAGGAAAAAAAGGGTTTTGTTCAAGGAAAGCCTCTGTATTGTAAACAGGATAAAAGGGGATGGAGAGAGTCACTTATCACTGTCTCTCATGTCCCCAGGTCATTCCTGTGTAGAATCTGCTGGAGAAAAAGGATTTCATATTCCCTGCTCTCCCAGAACCCCGGCTGGGGGATTTTCTCTGGCACACAATCTGCAGACAGACCCCGTGTGCATTCAGCAGCAGTTTCAAACCCCATAATTGCTGTTCCCATTGCTCTCCTCTGCCTGTGAAGCTCCCAAGGGGGAGCTGGATCCTCACAGGGCCTCCTCTGCTGTGCCTGCACCAGCTCATGTCCCCTCACAGCCATGGAATTTGGGCTTCTCCCCAAAAACGCTGATGCTCTGTTTAATATCAAACCCAAACAGGGTCTGCCTGCACCAGCTCATGTCCCCTCACAGTCATGGTATTTGGGCTTCTCCCCACCCCAAAACCACTGATGTTCTGTTTAATATCAGAACCAAACAGGGCCTGCCTGCACCAGCTCTGCCTCTGCTCTGCCTGCACCAGCCCATGTCCCCTCACAGCCATGGCACTTTGGGTTCTCCCCAAAAACACTGATGCTCTGTTTAATATCAAACCCAAATCATGCATCTCCCCCCGTTTCTCTGAGCGTGATCCCATCAGGCACAAACTCTCTGCCCCCCTCCCTCCTGCTCTGGGACACTCTCTGCATGCTTTGCTGATACAAATAACTGTGACTCTCAAAACAAAGGAGCGCCGAAGCCCAGGGCGTTGTTTGGATGAGTGCTCGATGGAGGCTGCTGTGAGTCCAGCTGCAGGCCATGGGCTGCATGTCCCAGCTCTGACAGGCTCCTGGACACAAGGCAGACCTCACAGCACGCCTCTCAGCACTCCCAGCCTGGGGAAGGGGGCAAAACCAGAAGGGGAGACATGACAAGAATGCTGGAGACTCATCTATCAAATTTCTCTGGCTCTTGGGTGATGTGCTGGACCCAGGTCTCCCTGGGCAAGGAGCTTTTTAAAGACACATTGCACCTTCCTGCTCATCTTCCCAAATTAAGAACATTTCACAGTCAGTTTTGAGACTGATCTGTGGCCACGAGAGTCACAAATGCTCAGAGCATCATTCCCTTCTGCATAAATATCCCAGGGAAAGGGATATGGAAAAGATGGGGAAGGCCAGGCCAAAGGAAGAAGGAGTCAAGGAGCATCTCTGCTATTTCACTCCTTCCCTTCCTTCTGGAATGAGGCAGGGAAATATGGCAGGAAAAGGTATAGGAATAGGAATAGGAATAGGAATAGGAATAAAATTAAAATTAAAATTAAAATTAAAATAAATTTTAAATGAAAATAAAATTAAAATAAAGATAAAAATAAAGTAAAAATAAAAATTTAAAATTAAAAACTAAAATAAAAATAAAATAAAATAAAAATAAAATAAAAATAAAATATAAATAAAATAAAAATAAAAATAAACCCAGTGGTGAGGAACACTGCAGCATCCCCCAGCCTGAGGGATTTTTTACACACAAATGGCTTGGAGGTTTGGGGAATATCCTGGACGAGTGCATTTTCCTCATGGTTTCATCCTTTCCCTGGTGGCAGCCACACAGGGCTGCTGGAGGTGAAATACTGACCTTGATGGATTTTTGGTGCTCTGCATGGCTCTGTTAGTAGCCCTGCACCTCCACTGCACTATAAATGTTATATTATCCTAATAATGATTAAATAAAACTCAGTTCTCCATGCAGGGCTGAATTCCTCCTGCCTTTTCCCTGCTGATCCTGCCTGTTTGACCTTATCAATGAAATTCAGGAAACAGGAGCAAAGAGCCTCCTCCAACAGAGCCAAGGAGGCAGAAGGGGCAAGAAATTACATTGCCTTCGCCAGACAGTGCACAAATGAAATTCCAATAATTCTGCCACTCCTCCTTCCTTTTGCACAGCATCAGGAACCTGTTAGGAGCCTCAGCTGCCTTCAAATGAAATGGCATCCCCCTCAATCCCAAATCCCACAGAAATCTCTGAGTTCTGGCTTTAAAAGCTCTGGCTTTGAAAATATTTTTAATTTATTTACTGGGCAACCCTGTTTAATAATAATACATAATAAATTTATTATGGCAGATTCTGCCTGGGCACTCTTAACCCTGGACTGGATGTGAATAATGTAACACTTACGTAGGAAAATCTTAAAATCTGTGAGCAATACCATTATCCTGATTTTTCCAGGGGTCAGTTCCCTGACAGTCAGTTTCTCTGAAATGTGTCAGGTTAAGAATTCCATCGAAATTAGACAACATCATCAGCTGCTTTGGGAAATTTTAGGGGCAGATCTTTTTATGTTCTCTTGCCCACTGAATAAGCAGCCATTTCCTGGGTCTAATTTTGGCAAACCAATCCGGATAACTTCGGTTCATTAGCTTAATAGATTAATGCTGAACTGTTTCCCAAGTCAAATCTGGATGTCAATCTTCCTCATACTCATATTTTGTCAATATGGAGGGCCTTAAAATGAAAAAAAAAATGGGAAAAAAAAGGGGGAAATTGTTTTTATCTGTGTTTAATCCACAGGGTAATTCAGGCAAGCAGAGTGGCTGTGCTGGGTCCCTCTCCCTGGCTGGGATGCTGCAGGGGCTGTGCTCTGTTTGTTGTTAAAGCAGCCTGACACAAAGAGGCCCCAGGAGCTGCAAGCACCCACAGGATGGATGTCTGCTCCTGTCAATCCAGTCCCCCAGGAGGGAAAAGGGGATTGTCTGCAGCACTGAGGGGGGGACAGTTCTCTCAAGCGTGTCATGGAGGAATTTTCCTAGAACCTTCCCCAGTAATCTGAACAAAACCTTCCCGAGGCTCTTGTGTTAATGGAGACCAGGAGAAAGTGTGGGGGCGTAAAACATGGGATTCACCATTCAGTGCTGCCTGTGCCAGAGTCACGGAATTGTGGAATCCCAGGATGGTTTGGGTGGGAAGAGACCTTAAAGCCCATCCACTGCCACTGGCAGGGACACCTTCCACTGTCCCAGGGTGCTCCAAGCCCTGTCCAACCTGGCTTTGGACACTTCCAGGGGCAGCCACAGCTGCTCTGGGTATCTACTGTGGGTCCCTAGTAGCAAACCTGATATTGCTCAGTGTATTTTTTATATTCCAGGCATTTTCCAAGGCCCAGGTGAGTCTCTGTGAGAGGGGTCCCTGGAGTTTCTGATAGCCCAGGAAGCTCTGGGCTGCAGTGACACTCAGGAATGCACAGACAGCTGGATGCAGGGATCCTTTTGGAGTGGTTTCCTTTATCAAGCTTGCCCAACACACCCCACTGAAAAGAAGATCCCTCTCTGACTCTCCTGATGCTCTAGCACTGACTCTCCTGATGTTCTTACAAACCTTTTCCTCAGGAATTTAATTTTGCCATCTTCTCACAAAATTATTTTAATACCTGTGGGTAACACAAACTGTATTTCCTTGGGGCTGGAAAACACCAGCCAAGGGCTGGAGAGGCAGATTGTGTCTTGTGACAGTGTTCACAGGGGTTCTTGGATGAGGGAAGAGATGAGGATTTGACTCCATGTTTCAGAAGGCTTGATTTATTATTTTATGATATATATTACATTAAAACTGTACTAAAAGAATAGAAGAAAAGGTTTCATCAGAAGGCTGGCTAAGAATAAAATAGGAAAGAATGATAACAAAGGTTTGTGGCTCGACTCTCTGTCTGAGCCAGCTGACTGTGATTGGCCATTAATTAGAAACAACCACATGAGACCAATCCCAGATGCACCTGTTGCATTCCACAGCAGCAGATAACCATTGTTTACATTTTGTTCCTGAGGCCTTCAGCTTCTCAGGAGGAAAAATCCTAAGGAAAGGATTTTTCATGAAAAGATGTCTGCAACAGTGTCTCACGAGCTTTTATATTCCACAGAATTGAGGCTGAGGTTGGCAGTGGTTTGGCTCAGCCTCCTTGGCACTGCTGCCACAGCTGGAGCTGCCCATGTCCCCTGGCATCCTTGGTGTGGTGGCATTTCCCCACCTGCAGGGACAGGGACAGGGAGTCTGCCTGTATTGCAGATCTTATCTGCAGTGATTAGCTGGCCCTGCACTGCTCCTGCTGTCCTGAGCCATCTGTCAATTTGCTGCTTCTATTTCACATTCAGAGAAGGGTTTGTTTTCCCTACAGCTTATCTGCTTTTTCTGACCAGACTAAACGGTCTAATCACCAAAAAAAAATTTACCTCCAGCAGCCAGCCTTGCACCTCTCACCTCACATTTCTGACTCCTCCCAGGTCCAGTTGCATTTCCCACTCCAGTTACTGATTCCACTGGCTGCAGGGATTTATCTGCTCCACTGAAAAACAGGTTGTTTAACCCCAAAACAAATCTGCAAAATTACATCTACCACTCTTCCCTGTTTTAATGAAATAATTTACTTTATATCTCCTTCAAGCTTCCCAACACTGTCCTAAGCATGGTGGTGCAGCAGCTGGGGACATGAGAGGTGGAACAAGATTTATTGGTCTCTCCAAATGTTTTGGATTATCCCATAATCACTTTAGTCCCTGGTAAACCAATGTGTCCTACTCTTGTCAATCTGAATTTTCCAAGATAAAGTTTTAACCCCTGCTGGACAGTTTGATGAATTATAAAAAATATGTAATATTATAAAATGATATGCTATAATTGTATTACTGTAGGATATTATAAATGCGTGTTGTTAACAGGTACTCACAGCCTGCCCAGTCACAGATTTTTCTGCATCACTTCCCTGCCTCCTCCAAACCAAGCAAGTTCTTTGTTCACAGGTGCAAAATCAGCCCATCTTCACTGATGGCAAAAGATTTTGGTGCATTTCCACCTGCCAATACTCTTTTCCCAGTGTCCATAGCATAAACTGGTTTGGAGAACCACTCTTGCCTCCCCCAGTCACTTCTCTGCTGCAGCTATTTTAAAACACTGAAATTTTGAGTGTTTCAGATGCCACATTTGCATGACTATGAGCTAAAATTAGAACTATAATATGTATTTTTTGGGGGAAATTTTTATTCTCAAAATAAAAATATCATTTGCATTGCAGGTTAATTGTGTAAGGTGAGGTGATGCCTCAAACCTGTGTGATAAATGCCATTATCTGAGCTGCCAGACTGAATACAAGGATGCTCACAAAATCCCCACTTTAAATCTCCAACCGTCTGTCTGAAGGGAGACAGAGGAACAGCAGAAAGAGATGAGCCACTCTTGCTTCCCCCAGTCACTTTACTTTTCTGCTGCCAAAATCTGAGTGTTTCAGATGCCACATTTGCATGACTGGGAGCTAAAATTAGAACTATCACATGTATTTTTTGGGGGGAATATTTATACTCAAAATAAAAACATCATTTGCATTGCAGGTTAATTGTGTCAGGTGAGGTGATGCCTCAAGCCTGTGTGATAAATGCCATTATCTGAGCTGCCAGGCTGAACACAGGGATGGTCACAAAATCTTTAAATCTCCAACCGTCTGTCTGCAGGGAGACAGAGGAACAGCAGAGAGAGATGAGCCACTCTTATGTAATCACCAAGCACATCACCCTCAGCAAGGAGAGCTGGGTTTGTGAAACCACAACAATGATTTCAGTGGCCCCGGGTGCTCCAGCTCAGCCTTGTGTGGATTTGCAATGTAAATCCCCGTCCCTGCTCCTGCCAGAGCTGCCTCCCTGGGATCCTCATCATCATTATCATCATCGGCAGCAGGGCCATTCCTGCATTTTGGGGTCCCCCACTGCCCATGGATGAGACTCAGGGAGGCTCAGCAGGAGCCTATTGCAAATCAAAGGTGACTCCAACCAAGGCAAAAGAATGATGTATCTGACTCTATGGATATCAGAAAAAAATATAATATAATATAATATAATATAATATAATATAATATAATATAATATAATATAATATAATATAATATAATATAATATAATTTCTATTATATTTATATATTATACTTATATAATATATAAATATAATACATAATTAATACATTAAATATAATATATACAATATAATACAGTATATACAATATAATACATATTATATTATATTATATTATATTATATTATATTATATTATATTATATTATATGTACATATAATAGATATAATATAATATATTATACTATATTATTTTATATATCTAAAACTGAATCTGCCAAGCACTCAACTCTGCACACACTGCACAGAATCTCATGGCTGTCACTGACAGTCCTGACACACACACACACACACCTGGCCCTGACAGGCCAAGAAAACAAAACATCCTCACTTTGGGTGAACAATCTCCATATTGCATTTTCCTTTGGCACAACACAGGCACAGCAAGTGATAAGAATTGTGTTTGTCCTTTCTTTGAGGTTCAGAGAATGTGAATCCCAGAAATCCTTGGGAAGAATTTTGCCTGGCTTTTCTCTGTGAAGAGAAATGTGGCATCAGGAGGCCACAATGCAGAACCATTCATGCCTCAAACTGGTGATGAAGGTGGCCAGGGACAGCACACCTTCTCTTCTCCATTCCCATCTTGGGAAGTGGGCATGTGTCACCCTGTTTTTTTTAAGGTTTTCTAAGCCTTCTACTATTTATATTCTTGTAACAAACTTTCTCACACACTTTATGTAAATAACTTATTGCTTTGCATTCTTTTATAGAGAAGGAGACATTTGGTAGACTGTCGGTTTGTCCTATGTCATTGGAGTCGTGGCACTGTCACCCTCCAATCCACTGTCACTTTTGGAAATCTATAAATATTAAACTCAAAAATTTAAACCACTCTTTTTTTACCGTAGAAAGTTGCATGTTTGTGTAATTTTATTTTGTGTCCTATAACAACAGGGATGTGTGTCGGTGTTCACAGGGGTTTTCAGATTGGGGAAGAGATGAGGATCTGACTCCATGTTTCAGAAGCCTTGATTTATTATTTTATGATATATATTACATTAAAACTATACTAAAAGAATAGAAGAAAAGGTTTCATCAGAAGGCTGGCTAAGAATAGAATCAGCAAGAATGATAAAGGTTTGTGGCTCGGGCTCTCTGTCTGAGCCAGCTGACTGTGATTGGCCATTAATTAGAAACAACCACATGAGACCAATCACAGATGCACCTGTTGCATTCCACAGCAGCAGATAACCATTGTTTACATTTTGTTCTTGAGGCTTCTCATCTTCTCAAGTGGAAAAATCTTAAAGAAAACATTTTTCTTGAAAAGATGTCTGTGACAACTTCCAATCCCCTGCCATGGGCAGGAACACCTTCCAGTAGAAAAAAATCCAGATTGCTCCAAGCCCCATCCAACCTGGCCTTAAGCAGATCCAGAGGGGCATCCACAACTTCTCTGGGCTTAGTTTTGGACTTCTGGTGAAGGCCTGCCTGTACTGGGTGGGAAGAACTCAGCAAAATGAGGAAAATGGGATTTCAGAAGGTGCCCAGAGCACAGGAACATCTCTGCAATGTCCTTTCCTGCTGCTCTCCTGCCACCAGTGTCCATGAATGGTCCTGTACAGCCACACCTGCCCTCTTCTCATCATCACACTGCCCACAGCCATCCCTCAGACAGCAAAGTTCTTTTGGGGAGGTTTTGAGGCAGAAAGAGGAGATTTTAGATGCCCAGTAGTAAATTTGAGGAAAGACTTGAGCACAACCCTCCTGGCCCTGCTGCTCTGACCGCAGTGTCTCCTCCTCTCATCCCTGAGGTGCTGAGCGTTCCTGCAGCCCAGGCTGGGATGTTTTGCCCAGTTGCAGACTGGGGAGAGCAGCACAGCAGCTCCTCCCAGGGAGCTGAAGGAGCGGCAGTGCCTCGGGGCACTCGGTAAATGAATAAAAAAAACAAAACAGTCAGGACTGATTAGGGAGCTCAGGTTTTGGCTCGGACTCTCTAGAGCCTCCGAGGCATTGCAGAGGCTCAGAACCTCATTACTTCTATAAAGTGGATTCAGTAATTAGCTCAGGTCAAAAGTTTACAGCTTGGAGGCTGCTGCTAGGGAATGGTTCCTCCTGGACATTAGAAGCCAAACTGCAGAAAGCAGGAAAAGGCAAAACACTCAATCAGGGGTCTCTGGGATGGGATTGTCTTGCTGTACAGGCTGACTGGACAGTGATGTGGCCTCAGAAGGAGAGATACTGCACTGGAGAAGCAGACAGGATCCTTGTGAAGATAGGAATTGCCTCTCTGGGTTAGCTGAGCCAAAATCCTGCCATGGCCAGAGCAAGGTTTTCCAATAAAAATATAGGAAGCTGCTGCAGGCTCAGTCCTGCCCTGTTCCCTGCACACAGCCCAGCTGAAGAGACCTAAAGCAAGAACCCATCCCAGTGGGACAGGGCTGGCATCACTTTAAGTAGCCAATCATTGCTTAAATGTTTCTGTGTTCCTGATTTCAAATACTGCCCAAAGCAGCAATTCCAACTCCTTGATTCATCTGGCATCCAAAAGCCTTCCAGTGACTGACAATTTTTTATTTTCCAATTTCATCTAATGTCCCCCCACTAATATGTCATGAGACAGGAAAGCCCAGCACCATTTGCTGCTCAATCACTTTGCTTCTGCTTTAAATGATCCACCTGACTCACAGACAATTCATTTTCCTTGTCATGATCAGACCTCTGGGTCTCATCCCACTCTTAGTGGCTTCTACACCTCTGCTACATCCCATGGGATGCCAAAAAACAAATTGCCAGCAGCCAGAGCTGGGCTGTGCCATGGAAATGGGGGATTTTCCATGGAAATGGTGAATTTTCCATCCCAAACTTTCCCAGGGCTCCCAAATCCTGCCCACCTGGATGCCACAGGACACCCTGCCTGCTCTCCCCTCTCCTGACTGTGCCAGAGAGAAAGTGGGACAGGGAGGAGGGAAGGGAGGGGCTGAAGGATTAAACAAGACAGACCAGAAAGCTTTGCATTTTTTCCCCTAATACTCAGCTATTTAATGACTAGTTTGATGATAAGCATGAAATTAAATAGACAAAGAAAATTCTCTCATGTCTAAGAAGTCAGCAGATAATTAGGCTTTGATGGGGACATTCTGAGGCAGTTTCTGCTTATTTTGTGGAGCTGATTTAATGCAGGGGCTGCCTCAGTTGTCCCTGTAGTCAAGCTCTGCTGATCTCTCCTGGCCAGAGCTCTGAGAGATGCTCAGCCTGGCTGATGCCTCCTTACCCAGCAGGTGCTCATTCCCTGGAAGAGCCTTTCTTAACAGGAAAAACCTTTATTTCAGTTTCCATTTGCCATGTTCATCCTATTTTAACCTCCATAGAGCTCACCTTACCCAGAGCAAAGTAACAGAACGCTGTACAGGGAATTTGGAATTGAGATTTGTCCTCTCTCCTTGTGAGGGTAAAAGCAGTAGCAGTGTGAGGAGCAACTTTAAACTCAAATTCATTCTTTCTTCTTCTTTCTGTACCTATTCACAGATGGAATTCCTTCATTTCAAGCCCCAAAATTTTGAAATCCAGAAAATAATCAGCTCAGATTATTAAATAATAACCAAAGTTTCAGACCTAAATCCACCAGCTCTGAGGGACTGAGGACCTAAATCAGAAAACCTGGTTCAGGTTTCTTAAAACTTCAAAATCCCTTTTCCCCCATGTAAACACTTAAGGATACATTATGCTTTATTTTTAGGAAAATGCTGGTTTGTTATGGCAACACTTCAAGCCAAAATCACAAATACAAGCTGTTTCCAAAGTAGGAGCCATGAAATCACAGGTGAGCAGGGCTGCCAACAAAGTGAGGCTCATCAGGCATCTCCCCAGGTTTTGAGAAAAAGTTTTTATCATTCCATTTAAAATGTTGGGACTGGATCCAACTCAGTGTTAAATTCTTAATTCTGGCTGTCCACAAGGTTTCTTTGTTTTTACAGGTTAGAGATTAGCATGTATTTTAATGAAACCATGTTTCTGCTTTGATTGAAATACAACAATAATCACAAAAACATTAATAGCAACAATTTGTTATTATTATTTTTATTGTTATTAGAGATTAGCATGTTTTTTAATTAATCCATGTTTCTGTTTTGACTGAAATTCAACAATAATCACAATAACATTAATAGCAACAATTTGTTGTTATTATTTTTGTTGTTATTAGAGATTAGCATGTTTTTAAATTAATCCATGTTTCTGTTTTGACTGAAATTCAACAATAATCACAATAACATTAATAGCAACAAATCATTATTAATATTTTTATTTTTATTTTTATTTTTATTTTATTTTTATTTTTTATTTTATTTTAATTTTTTTTAATTTTTATTTTTATTTTTATTTTTATTTTTATTTTTATTTTTATTTTTATTTTTATTTTTATTATACCTCTCTTCAGGCCTAAAGTGAAGCGTCTGGTTGGTTGCCATATCCAATCCCATATAGTAAAAGTCTTTAATGGAGCCATAAGCCTAATCTTAAATGTTTAACTCTGATACTGATTCAGATCTTGAGCTTCTTGTTCAGTCTTGAGTGTGGCAAAGCCCTCCCTGAGCTCTCTGCAGCTCTGTCAGATCCTTTAGGATCTTTCTCCTGAGCATTTTCCTTTTCTCTCCTCGCTGCCAGATATAAAGCACCATCCTGATGTGCTTACCATCCACCAAGTGAAATTTAAATGACAAATCTGATAGACCCCGCTGAAAAATCAAACTGACACTCCATGATTTCTTCTTTGATCACAATATATGATGGGAAAAAATCCTAATCTTTTAAAACCTGCCCCACAAAGGCAAAAAAAAAAAAAAAAAAACAAACATTAAAAACCATTTCCTACTAAGCCCTGATCTCAAATACATTTTGCTGTTTATTTTTGGAGGGAGAAGAGCAGCAAACTTGACAGTGCCCACAAGGAATGTCCAGCTGCCAGCAGGAGCTGCTCAGTGTGGGATGGGAGGCAGAGTTCCACTCCTGGAATGCAGGAGAGCCCCGAGCATGGCCTGCAGCGATGCAGAAACCCAAAGCTCAAACATCCCGTGGAAAGGTTAGCTTTTAATGGATGCTAAATGTTTGGGGAGACCTTTGACCAGCGCTAATACTGCAGCTGACTGGGCAGGAGTGGGGAGTGAGTGACCTGCATTAGGCTGGGCTGCTCATTTAGGGAACAAAAACTGTCAAACCTCTGCTTAACCCCCCTCCCATGGCCCTCCTGCCCTCAGGTGCTCCCTGGACAGGTATGGACAGGGTGAGAGATGGATTTGGGTCACCCTTCTCCTGTAAAACCAGCCCAGAGCACCATGGTGGGTTTGGAGAAGGTGCAGGGATACCTTCAGATGATTCCAGAAACTCATTTTAACTTTAATTTTCCTTTTTTAATTTTTTCCTTCTAATTTTCCAAGCATCCAAATTTGTTTCAGCCCTGGACATTGTCCTCTGCTCTGGCAAAGATAACAAAGCAGTGGAGGACTTGGTTCCTGACTGGGTCTTTCTGAGGAAGGCATCAATGGGGACATTTTGTTTCCTGTGTTTTAGAATACAGCACTGGGCTGAAATTCCTCTGAGAATCTCACACTTTAGGGTGTATTGTAATTGGATATGGGTGGGGTGAGAACTGGATTTGGATCACCCTAGTTCTGTACAACCAGCCCAGAGCACCATGCTGAGTTTGGAGAAGGTGCAGGGATACCTTCAGATGCTTCCAGAAATTCCTTTTGGCTTTAATTTTCCTTTTTTATTATAATTTTTCCTTTTAATTTTCCAAATTTGCTTCATCCCTGGACATTGTCCTCTGCTCTGGCAAAGATAACAAAGCAGTGAGTGTAGAGGACTTGGTTCCTGAGGAAGGCATCAATGGAGACATTTTTCTTCCTGTGTCTTAGAATACAGCACTGAGCTCAAATTCCTCTGAGAATCTCACACTTTAGGGTGTATTTTAATTGGGTTTTCCCCAAGATGAAGGAAGCAAGGATGAATCCCAGCCTGGCACAGCAGCAAAGCACACAGAGATCTGGACAGTGCATGCAGAATGATAAAACAGAACAACACATCTGGCTGGGAACAACTAAAGAGGTTTTTGCATCATCATTCCCAACAGTGGCAGTGGCAGTCTGGGAAAATCTGGGCAGGAAAAGCAGAAAACTCAGCTGAACCTGGAGCCGGCTGGCTGAGATGCAGTCCTGCTGCCAAGGGCTGGTGCTGATGGAGGAAGCCAGAGTGAAAATGAGCTGGCAGGCACTGCTGCAAACAGGACAAGCTGCCTGCTGTAGTCTGTGTGGAGAGCAGGAGGAGTTTCTTGTCAGTGCTCAGGGCCCCTGCAACACTGGGTTCAGCTGTGAGCTGCTGTAGGGATGTGCTTCTTGTTGATGGAGTGACAAAACCATTTTTTGTTTCTTTAACACTTAGAAGTTTCTCTTTTTGTGTAAGTGAAAAGACTTCATAGGACTCAGGGGACTTCACTTTAGGATAGCTAATTGGATAAGACCTAAAAAGTCTTATTGGACCAATTTACTAGAAAAAGAAGAGAACAATGAAACTAATCACCTTTGTGAGGTGTTTTACCAGCAGCAAGAATCCTTGCACCTGAATCAGTTTTTCTCTGTAAAGAGTTTGTTATTTTGCCTTTTTTTATTAAACCTTTTTGTTTCCAACACTGCCACAATAGCCATCCTGCTGATTTTATGCCTTCTAAAGCAGCTGAGCTCTCTTAAGTGTGAAATGGACCTCCAAAAGCTTATGAGACCTAACTCCAAGAAACTCCTATTTCAAGCTGCCAGCTCAGAAGCAAAGGGGAGAAACTGCAGAGGGACCAGGAAGAACAATCCAGATGGTCAAACCTGGGGTGTGTGATCTGCCAGGAGAGGCAGAGGGAGAGGATGATGAGGCAGAGGGATGGAGGGAAGGCATCACCTCTTCTGCTGGGCAAAAGGAGACTGAGAATGCCTCAGAGCAGCCTGTGACCTTTTGGAGTGCCAACACACCAGGGTGGCAGAGCCAAACTCTTGTCACTGATGCCAGACAGCACAGGAAGGGTCAACAAACACAAACTGGAGCTTAGGAGGTTCAGGTTGGGCATTAGGAAATATTCACTGCCCTTGGGCCCATTGCCAAGGGAGTTTAGCCCATAGAATTTACAGGATCCAGCTGCACAAAGCCCTGATTATCCTGATCTGGTCCTGGGCTCATCCTGCTCCAGGGAGAGCTGGGCTGGAGACTTCCAAGGGTCTCTTTCCACCAGCACTGTTTTAGTTCCTGTGGCTCAGTTTTTTTGGGGGTTGCTTTCCCGTGGATGTGCACTCTTCCCCAGGCTGCCACTCTCTCATGGAGGTGATATTTTATTGTTCTTGCAAGGCTTCCCACACACTCTCCATGCAAGATCTCCAGCTTGTCACATTAGACCTCAAAGAAGCTACTAGAACAATGTGGGATCACCAAGCCAGGCAAGGCCCATGGGAAGGTCCATGACAAGGACAAGGAAGGTCCATGACAAGGCCAAAGAATGTCCAGGAGAAGGACAAGGACAGGAGGGTCCATGACAAGGACAAGGAACATCCATGACAAAGAAGGTCCATGTCAAGGACAAGGACAAGGACAAGGACAAGGACAAGGACGGTCCATGACAAGGACAAGGAAGGTCTATGACAAGGACAAGGACAAAGAATGTCCATGACAAGGACAAAGAGGGTCCATGACAAGGACAAGGACAAGGACAAGGAATGTCCATCACAAGGACAAGGAGGGCCCATGACAAGGAAGGTCCATGTTAAGGACAAAGAAGGTCCACGACCAAGGATAAGGAAGGTCTGTGCAAGGACAAGGACAAGGACAAAGAAGGTCCATGACAAGAACAAACAAGGAAGGTCCATGACAAGGACAAAGAAGGAAGATCCATGACAGGGACAAGGATAAGGACAAGGAAGGCCCATGACAAGGACAAAGAAGGTCCATGACAAGGACAAGGACAAGGAAGGTCCATGACAAGCACAAGGAACATCCATGGCAAGGACAAGGAAGGTCTGGCAAAGATAAGATAGCAGTGACTGTAGAGGACTTGGTTCCTGGAGGAGGATGATGATGTGTGGAGGCAGCCACTTGAAGGGTGGGAGGAGAGCACCAAAGGCTGATGGAAAGGCCCCCAGACAGGCTGAGCAAGGTCCAACAAAACTCTGTCTCTCTCTGCATGCTGATGGCACATCTGACATGAAGCAGGCTGGCACAAAGTTACCCAATCAGCCCCATTTGAGCAAACCTGAGCTGGCACAAGAAGTTTATTCCAGCTCAGCTCCCTGAGTGGGGAGTCTGGATCACTGAGAGCCCTGCAGTCAGATTTGGCTATCACTGAACTGCAGTTGTAAATCACAACCTCCCATGGATGCCTTCCTTTCAGAAAAAACAAGCATCAAAGGATTCTTTCAGGAGCTTCCCCTCCTACTCCTTCTATCTCATTTTTCAATTTGAGGGAAATCATTGTATGGTAATTTCACCTCCCTCCCCTCAGTTCCTTCCATTAGGCTGATGCCTTTGGACACTGCTCCAGTGGCAGTGAATATGCAAATGCCACTTTGTTTGTCTTGCCTTGGGACAATGAAGGCTTTGAAATGTAGATGTGGGAGTTTCAATTTGTCTTGCAAAGAACCTACTTTCTCTTTAACTCTTATGTTTTTATACAATTCAATTGAGGGACTCTTTCACTCTCACTTGCAGCTAAGCCATTCACCCTCATTTAGACACAGTGCAATGTATTTCATCTGGACTCTGGTTTTGTTTGCTGAACTGCATCACAAATTAGGTGTTTTTAAAAGCTGTTTCATTCAATCCTGGGCAGCATGAGAGCTGTCTGTTTTTTCCCAGAATTACACAAAGTCATATATATATATATGTGTGTGTGTGTGTGTGTGTGTGTGTGTATGTATATATGTATATATATATATATATGTATATGTATATATGTATATATATAATTTTATAATATAATATCATAAACTAGCATAATATAGTAGATATATATTTTATATTTTATTTATTTGGATAGTATATATTATATATAATATATTATATAGTATATATTATATATATCTACTATAATATAATCAATATTATATATCTTTTAATATATTATAGATTTATTATATATATAATATTTATATGCTATATATAATGAAATATTCTATATTTATTATTTATATAGATATATAATATATGTATATGTAATATAGTATATTTTATATATATTTAATACTATTATATTAATGAATATGTTTATATTTCTATATTTGTATATTTATATATAAATATTGTATTATGTTTTATATATTTATACTATATAATATAATCTATTATTATTTATAGTATATATAATATATATTATATTGTATGTAAATATATACTATAGTATATATTATATATTTATACACCCTGTGCATCTCTCAACTGTATTTAGATGTAATGTACAGCTAAATACAGCTGAGAAATGCACAGGGTGTACAGAGCCCTCCTGGTTTAGACATGAGGACATAACATTGACAAATCTCAATCAAGCCCAAGATCCTTTTAGCTCAGTGCTGTGTCCCTGGCTCTGCCCAGGTGAAATCCCTGAGAAAGGTGACAGGAGCAAGTTGGTTAGAGAATGAAGCCAGTCAAAGATGTAGCAGGAGGTATTTGGGTTGTGCTTTAACCCCAGATGGCAAATAAACCCCTCAGAGCCTCTCACTTACCCCCCACACACCCCCAGCGAGGAGGAGAATAGAAAAAATAAAAAACTCATGGTTTGAGATAAAAACAGATTAATAATTGAAACAAAATAAATGTAATCAATAATAATGATAATAATAATAGCAATGGAGAGGGGACAAAGGAATAAAACCCAACAAATAACAGCGGTGCACAACACAATTACTGATCACCCAGTACCCACAGCAATCATCAGCTCCTGGGCAGCTCCCCCAGTTTATATCCTGGAAATGATGTTCTGAGGTGTGGAATGTCCCTTTGGCCATTCAGGCCCCCTGCCCCAGCTCTGCTCCTTCCCAGTTTCTTCAGCACCTGCTTGCTGGCAGGGCCTGGGAAGGAGAAAATACTTTGATTTGAGGTAAGCACTGCTCAGAAACAGCTAAAAATGGGTGTGTAATCTACATTATAGAAATTACAGTTGGTGATTGAGCAGGGTGAGCCCAAAGTGGCCCCTGTGGAAGAGCTGGGTGCAGATGGGATGGGGGAAATCTCTCCACATCTTCATTCTGAGCCCTCTCAGGGGGTCCCAGCAGACCCAGGGGAGTTTCAGGGCTGTCCTGAACACAACTCTGCCCTTCCTGCAGCTCCTTTTCCTCACTGGTGAATGGACACCCACTGCAGGGGCATTTCTGCTGCTAATTCCCAATGACCCGCTGGGAAATGCCAAGACAATTTGGGGTTTCACTCTTGGCTTTCAAACCCCTTCCTGATTCCAGTTCCCATGGCCTGTGACCCCAGAGGGGGAGAATTCAGCTTCACTTCTTTGCCCTACCATTGCCTGTTGCCTGATCCATCACCCCACAATGCCCTGCTTTGTGGGCAGCTCCTCAAAAATGCTGGATTTGGGATTGTGAGTGACTGAAAACCCCAAATCACACATTGCACAGTTCAGTCACCACTGCTTGAACCCCTCAGAAGTTCACAAAATGACCCACAAGCAGATTTCCAGCACAAGTCAGGACTGGGGGAAACAACGACTGCAACAGGAAGCAGAAAAAATCTGACAAGTAAAAACGGCTTTAATTAACATACAATAGCAGATTCTTTCCAAAGATAATTCAGGGAAAGTTTTCATGAGGTTGTTATCTTTTAATTTCTTGATACATTTGTTCACCGTTGCTCCAGGTTCTCCAGGATTTAAGGATGCTTGGAACACATTCCTTAAAAGAAAAGGAAATGCTCTGTATCTCACACAGTGAAATTACAAAACCTCTTAAATATACTTTCAATAATAGAAACAGCCTTGTTAAACGAATGAACTGCCAGTGCACTGGAGGGTGAAATGCAATAGGAAACTGACTTGATAAAAGGATAATTCCAGTAAATGAATAACACTTCCCTTGTATCACACAAAATACATAACGCTCAGCTGATAAAAATAGCAACGGCAGCGAATGTTCTGAGCAGCTTTTCTGGCAAACTCGGCTGGGAGCCTGTTGAGAGGAAGCTTTACAATCAGTCCAGATGAGGAGCAAGAAGTGTCTTGATGCAAAGCAATCCTAGATGATCAGCGGAGCTAAAAAATGTTTCATTTAATGTCATTCTTGCTGTTGATAACATTCATTCATTAATGAATTAATGAAGGGGAGGGTGCAGGTGAGTGTCCAGGCCTGACATTGTGGATGGAATTCAGATCCTTTCTGGAGCTGGGAAATCAAGGATCAATCAGTGATCCAGTAAAACCTGGGCTCTGCTCATGCTCAGAGAAGGGAAAAGGCTCAGGGCAACTCACGTGGCATTTCTTAGAGAATGTTTGTCCTTAAAGGGAGCCCAGAGCTCAGGTGGGGCTGCTGGATGAGCTGAGGATGCTCTGACAAAGAGCCCTGACCATGTCACACAGCCACAGACACCACAGAATGTCCTGGACTGGACAGGACCCACAGGGATCACCCAGTGCAGCTCATGCCCTGCACAGACGCCCCAAAAATCCCATCCTGGGCATCCTGGCAGTGTTGTCCAAACCCTCCTGAAGCTCTGGTTGAGGCCAGGATCATTCCTTGGGGAGCCTGGGCAGTGCCAGCACCTTCTGGGGGAAGAACCTTTCCCTGAGATACAACCTAAACCTTCCTTGGCCCAGCTTCATGTCAGGACCCCTTTAGGAACGATCCCTCGCTAAATGGCAAGCCTTGAAATGGATTATCCTTGCCAGAATTATCCTTGAAGTTCTTGCCATAAGGAATGGGGAGTGCCACCTTCACTTTATGGCTGTAACTCTGATTCCAGATGAATCTTGTCCTCTGCTCTTCCCTTTCTAATTGCCCAAAAATGAGGGAACTTGAGGCTTAGTGGGAAGCTGTGGATGGGATGTGCAGCATGTCCTCAGCCCACACAGCTCCAGACAGGGCCCAAAGTGCCAGACACACCATTCCCCTGCTGCCTTCCCCTCAGGCTCTGAAGGTTCAGATCATGGTGACAATTTGTGGGCACCCAAAGCCATCTATGAACGTGGTCCCATGGTCACAGGAGTCAGAGCAGACCTGTTAATGCTGGACATTAACACTGATGGCCCTGCAGAGGAGGAAGGTGTGGGAGCTGCCTGCCTGAATCACCACTGAGATTGACTCCAGTGTATTCAGAAACATGGGATTAACCCATCCCACTAAGCACACCCCAAATGGAAAGTGTTTCCTTAATTCTGAAAATATTTGTATTCCAGTGAGGACCAAGTTGTATTCCAGTAAGGACCAAGTTGTATTCCAGTGAGGACCAATTTGTAATCCAGTGCGGATGCACATACTGATTTTAGAGGCTGGAGACTTTAGGAATGGGCATGGCAAGCAAGGGGAACATTCAATCCTCCCATCCTGGAAGAATTGTCCATGTCCTACAGTAAATCTCCATGGCCTGGTGCCCTGCAGTCTCTCATGGGACAGTGGCCAATGCTCTGCCATGCTGGGTGAGCACTGAGGCCGAAGTGAGGAAGATGAAGGCTCTGTCCCACCAGAAATGTCTCTTTCAGCATGGCCAACCTCTGCAAAACTCTTCCTCGAGCTGCTCCCTTGGTGGCAGAAGCAGCTGGAACCCTTCTGAGGTCAGATAGTGGAATTTTAGCTGGAGGCATTTTTTGTCTCAACAGAGATGCCGCCGGTTTGTTCGGCTGAAAGATCTAAAGTGGAGGCCGCTGCAGCAGAAATCCACTTGCTTGGGCCAACCTCTGCCCACCCACCCACCCTGGAATGACTCCAACACACTCCCCTGGACCCCCCAGCTCTTGTTTAATCTTTAATGCACCTCCAGTCGCCCTGGGCTGGACAGCACAGCGAGATAGCAGTGATGATTAGCTGCTGACCCCTGGGCTGAGCTGGGCACTGGGAAATGCTGCTGACCCTGCGTCAATCCCGCCGTGTCCTGCGGGCAGGAGGAATCATTAGTGCTCCCATGGAGGGGCCTGCAGAGCCTCTCACTCTGCTGGCTGCAGGCACAGCAGACCTGTCCTACCTGTTCCTGCTGCCCTGACTCTGCTTTGGGCTGCTCTGAGGTGTCTAGTGGAGTCAGGGATGGGGGAGGGATGCAGCAGCGTGCCCTGTATGAGCCCCTGCATCCTGCTCTCCTTGTGCCACCCAAAGGGAACCAGAACCTGTCTTGCAAGAAACAACACCTGAGACATCTCTGAAGACACCTACACTGCCCAACCCCTGCCATCTGCACCCAGCTTTGGTGCTGGGATGGAAACACATACAGGGAGAGAAAAGGATCAGGAGAAGCATGGCCCCACCAAAGAGGAACTTCTCCAAAACTGGAGAAAGCCAAGATGTGGGGTCAAGCATCATTACATATGATAAAAGGTGGGGTTGATAGTAGTGAGGAATCTCAGATCAGACAAGGCAACAGAAAATAGCAAAAGGAACAGATGCTATGGCCAATGAAATGAGATAAGAGAACTTGAAGGGAACATGTAATAGGGGAACTTCTCTCTTCCTAGTGAACATTTGGGACAAGAGAAGAGGTTGAGAACCCAACTGTAGAAGAAGAAAGTAGAAAGAAAATGAAGAGATGAGGGAGCTTAAAGATAACTGTGATCATGTCCCATGGACTGGACACCAACAGGGCAAAAGCTTCTCCTTATTTTAAATTCATCCTTAGATTATTGAAAACAATAGTTTAATAATAATCAACAATTATTATTTATAATATTAAATAAATTTTATTTTAAAATTACATCTTAAATAAGTTAAAGACAAATTTCCCTAAGGGAAATGATTTCTCTAAGAGCAAGCAATGAGATAAACATTATTGAGAATGTGTTTTGTGCAGGTTCTATCCAGGGTACTGCTCTGGGTGGGAATCATTCCTCAGTTGTGATATGAGAATAGCCTAACATGGCAGGAAGAAATTCCCCAACTGAAAATATGATTCCAAACATCAGGAGCAGGAGCCTGGAGGAACAAGGACTTTGTTATGAGAGATTTACTGAAATCATGCATGGCAGCACCAACATCAGTGACACCCAAATCAATTAATTGGCTGCTGAGACAGAAATAAATGAATGCCTGAAAATGGTCCTGAGACAGAAATGAATACCTGGAAATGGTCCTGCCCACATCAACCTCAGGCACACAGGCCTGGCAAGGCAGGGGGACATTTCCAGCAGGTGTCAGACCCAGAAGAGGACACATCCAACAAGGTGAGAGCCCATCCCAGGGCAGGACTGAGCCCTGGAGGATGTGCAGGGCACAGCCTCTGAGTCACTCAATAATATAATATGATATAATATGATATTATAGATTATATTATATGATTTATATTATATTATATTATATTATATTATATTATATTATATTATATTATATTATATTATTAATCATCTCCACACTCAGCCCTGCTCAGATCATCTATGTTGTCTCCCACAGGAAAGCCAGAAGGTGAAAATCCCATGAGATAAATGTGGCATGGGTGCTTCTCCAGGTACGTGATTTACAATTGCTTCTGCTCCGACTTGAGACAAGTTTGGGGTCTCATATCCTTCAGGAATCATTTTCTGAGCTGCAGGAATTGTGGTGGCAGCTGGATATTATGAAATCAGGGGAGAAACAAGTGTGCTCCTCCAGCAGAAATCACCCAGGGTTTCTGTGCCCATCACTGGAAATTTCTTCCTGTCACAAAGACAGTGAGAAGCATTTCCATAAAGCAACTTTAGCAGGACATTCAGGTCTGTTTTAGGTGTTGGGTGGGGGCTCTTTTCTCTAACTGGAATGACAGAAATTGCCTAGATAACTGTAGAAACTCTTTCACTGTTATCTCTGCTCAAGGCTTGTCTTATCTCTCCCCCAATACCACTCTATGAGCTCCCTGTACTTCTCACCCCTTCCCTATATTTTTCCTTTTCAATATGTCCTGAGGAATCCAATCAAGGCTCCTGCAGGAATTTGCAGCAGCACATTCCTTTTCCATCATCATCTGCACTTTTGAGAAAAGCTCTTCTCTTATATATATCTCTCCTGACAGAATATGAAACCACAAGTATTTTAAGCTGAGACAAAGAAGGCAGAGAGGGCTGTAATCCAACCTGACAGCAAGGTTATTAATTGGGCAAGGAGAGGTTGAGCAGAGATTGCTCAGAGAGATCTGAGAAATGGCAGAAATGTGGGGAGGGGGCTCTCAGGTAGTTCTGGGCACTGTGGATGGGCTGCAGAGCCTCTCTCACCCACAGGACACCCAGCAGTCCCCAAAGGCAAAGGTGGGAGCAGAGATAGGGAGACCACACAGGGCTGGAGTGCACCCAGCCCCAGCATCTGCTTTCCTTCAGAGCCTGCTCTGCCTTTGATGCAGGGGAAAAGGGGGGCAGGAACTCTTTGCAGGATGTCTTGGAGGGATTTTGAGCAGCACAGGGACCTTTTCCTGACAGCGTTCAGTGATCTCTGGGGGCAGGTTTAGGATCTGAGTGAAGGTTTAGGATCTGGGGCAGGTTTAGGATCTGGGGCAAGTTTAGGATTTGGATGCAGATTTAGGATTTGGGTCAGGTTTAGGATCTGGGTGCAGGTTGTGCCATCATAACTGGGTCAGGATCTCCATATCAGGAGAAGTACCCGTGCCACATTTATCTCGGGATTTACACCTTATGGCTTTCCTTGTGGGAGACAACATAAATGTGGCATTTACTTTTTAAAATCTCATTTCCTGATTATTTAAAATATTATTTCCCAGTATCTCAGACATATTTTCATGTGAATATGTCTTTCATATGAAGACATATTTCCATCTGGATTTGTGTTCCCTGTAAATGAGGGATATTTGTTGTAACTCCTTTTGGGCTTGCTTTGCTAACTGAGACAACAATTGTTCCACTTCTCAGATTTTGATACTGGAATAGACAGAACACCTGTAAAACAACAACTGTCCCATTTCTCAGCCTCAGATTTTGATTTTGTCACAGGTGATGAAGAAATAAGGGAGCTGCATTCAAGGCTGGGGACCTGGTGAAGAAGATATTAAAGGATTTGCAGGGTGCTGGCATGACATGGATGGTCCTCAACCATGATATTTAAATAATATGGTTGTAATATAATCCAAAACTTTCTTTAAAACTAGCTTCTGGTTTCAATTACAAAAAATTATTTGGGTCTTCTGCAACTTTTGCTGATAATAATTTACACCAGTCCCATCACCCATAGGAACAAACCCCGCCATGAATGTCCCATTAGAGAATAATTCCCTTGCAATTCCTTGATCAGTCTCATTTATATTGATTCATTATGAACAATCTTTATTTTGGATTTTTAAAACAGAACATATGCTGTCACTTCACCAAATGAATGACAGAAAATATACTTCATACCTAGAAAAAGCAGCATGTCCTTCTGAATTGATCAAAGAGGGAGATAAATGGCAGACCTGGAAGAAAGAGACTTCCAGGATCTGTTTATTCTAACAGGGAATGGACAATGTGAGGCAGCAGGTTGCAGCTGAGGCTGCAGAGATTTATATTCTATCTCCTGTCAGCTTTTCCATCATCTCCTGGGCATCAGTGAAAGCAGCCCATGGTGCCACAGGACCTCTTCCCCTCCTCCCCACTTCTCCACTAACCCAAGGTTTGTTAAACATCATTGCTAATGACCCCAAGCTTCCCAGACATCTCCTTTTAGCTTCACAGCAGCAAATTACCTGGTCCAAAACCACAGGAGACCTGATAGGCCAAGGAGCCCAAACACCATCACTGTGGGTAAACAATCTCCATATTGCATCCCACTTTGACATAAAAACAGGCACAGCAAATGATAATAATTATTTTTTCTTTCTCTGAGGTTCAGAGAATGTGAAACCCAGAAATATTATTGGGGAGAATTGTGCCTTGCTTTTCTCTCTGAAGAGAAATGTGGGGCTACACGCTTGGGCCTGGTAGGCCAAGGAAACAAAACACCATCACTTTGGGTAAAAAATCTCCATATTGCATTCTACTTTGGCACAAACACAGGCACAGCAAATGATAAGAATATTCTTGGGAAGAATTGTGCCTTGCTTTTCTCTGTGAAGAGAAATGTGGGGCCTACACACCTGGCCCTGACAGGCCAAGGAACCCAAACACCATCACTGTGGGTGAACAATCTCCACATTGCATCCGACTTTGGCATAAAAACAGGCACAGCAAATGATAAGAATCCTTTTTCCTTTATCTGAGGTTTAGAGAATGTGAAACCCAGAAATAATCTTGGGAAGAATTGTGCCTTGCTTTTCTCTGTGAAGGGAAACGTGACGACAGGTGACATTGGAGTTTTGCCTCAGAGGACATGAGGGTGGCCCACCCTGCTCATCCCCAAACTCTGCTTGGGGGGTGTTGTGTTATCTCTGTCAAAGCAGCCCAGTGGGACATGTCACTGTCTGTCTCACTGAAATCTCATTTTTGACCTTGGGCTACGAGCCCCAGACTGAAGCTCCTGTTCAAACCTGACCCAGCTCCCTCCAGAGCCGAAACGTGAGCCCAGCTCTGGCTCCTGACATGTGTCACCCCCTCCTGCAGCCCCCCCATCCTTCCTGGGGCCAGGAAGGAGCAGAGCCCCCCGTGCTTCCAACACCTGCACGGGCTGAGGCTCCCAAAGCCCCTGGGCACTCGTGGGGAGCAGCTCGGCTCAGGGGTGGGAAATGCGCTTAAGGAGATTTTTTTAAAGAAAAAAACCCCTAAAATGTGCTGGTTTCAGGTGACCTCAGGGTGTTTTTAGATAGCAGGGAGGGGATCCTTCTCCCCCTCTCCCAAGTCAGTAACACTAAAGTCACAGCCTGGATCAGTACAAGTTAGTGATCTTTATTTCCCTGTATTCCATGGTGCTGGGATTGTCCAGGGAAACAGGCAGGTCTGTCCTGACCTCTCCTTTCCCAACCATGTTTCCCACCTCATCTGCACTCATGTCCTGGCTCCTGCTCTCCCTGGAGACCTGTTGTCTCCTTAGGTGGGTGATGCTGCAGTTCCTTAGCCAAGAGGAACTTGCTGTTCTTTTCCTTTCCCTCTGTTTCCTCCCCTCCACCTCTAGACCTGCAGAATTCAGGGAGTGGATGAAACACCAGGAGAACTGAGAGAGAGGAAAACCCGAACAAGCTTGATTTTGGATAGCAGCTGAATACTCAAAAGAGGACAAGTACCTGTTTCATTTTTCCCAGATGTGTCACCAGGTGACTCTGATGGGAGCAGGAGTGACTTTGTGACACCAACCCTGCTGACACCTCTTCCCAACTCCCAAAAAATTGGAGATAAGAGCCCTGCAGATGGATGTGAACCATAGCTGGAGCTGGGAGACCCCCAGCAATCCTCTTTTTCCTTTTTCCAGCTGCCTGTGAGTGAGGTCTGGCTGCAGCCCTGCCTGCCCTGCTCACCCCAGCCATGCCCCCGTGCTCCCAAGGTATTTTTGTGCTGGAGTTTGCCTGGGGCAGTGCAATGCCATGAATAACTTCCCTGCTAAAAGCAAGAGGGGATGGAGAAATGGAAGAGGCAGGTGGGTTTTTGGCAAAGATAAAGAATTTGGGTTGAGCTGAGGATGGGGGAGGGAGCAGAAACTGGATAAAAAACAAGGGGAGGTAAAGGACATTGGAGGAAAGCCAAATGAAAGCAGGCTGCAGGCAAGAAGGTGGAATTGAGGCAACACCAAGGCATGGATTTGTGTGCCTACAACAGGATTAGATCCATGGCAGGGCCGGCAGGTGACCAGAGTAACTGAATTAATGGGCAAGAGCTGAATCCAAGACCTTATGGAGATATTTCAGCAGTGTAGGGTTGTCTTGCCCAATTCTCCATCCTGCCTATCCATGGAGTTGCATCTCCAGACCCACCAGGGTGAGATGGAGACCAGAAAAACTCTGCAGAGGAAACACCTGGAGACACAGCAGAGCTGATCAGCATTTTCCCATTTCAGCCATCCACAATTCCTCTACATAAGGAGGTGCAAAGCAGTGAAAATGTGAGAATCTCACTCCCCATCACATGGCACTGCACCTGGTGCTGCAGCAAATGGCTTCTGGCTCAGCACATGCTGGGATCCAACAGCAAAAATCCACTCCCAGCTGCTTGAAGGGCTGTAGGGAAAGCAGTTGGAGCAAAGGTGACAAAATCTAAGGGCTGTGTTGTACATTCAGCTAAAAGATGCATCCCTGTAGGTAGAATATCTGCAAGGGGCCAGCAGCTGACCACTTCTAATGTGCCATTTTTGGAACTTTTCCCATGGAGTCCTGGGAGTTATTTCTGCATCCAAAATGTTTCACCAACATGGATTGGCAACATCATCAAGATCAGGTGGATCTGAGGCATCAGGTTCTACAGACCTGATATCCAGTAACCAAGACAAAAAGGAGAGGAATCTCCAAAATTCTCTGGAAAACATTCATAACCCTGGGTTAAAAAAGAGCAGAGAGATGTAATTTCAGTGGGAAAATGCCTTACTAGGAAATGAAGATTGTCAGGAAGTGCAGAAAACTTGGGATGTGAACAAAAGGCATACAGATATTTCAGCAACTTATATTTTGATGGGTAATTTCTGTCTCATGTGGCTTCCAAGATGTTTTTACCTATAGCCATTAATATTTCAAATTGCTGGGTCACAGGGGCTGCTGTCATTGACATATTTTCTGAAAAATTCTTTTGCCAGGATTTTTCTCCTGAGAAGCTGGGAAGCTTCAGCTTCTCCATGTTTTGCTCCTCTGGGATGTGATTTGGAGAATTGTTTACCCAGCATGTGAATTGTTTTTAATTAATGGCCAATCACAGTCCAGCCATGTCAGACTCTCTGAGTCTGTAATGATATTTTATTATTCATTCCTTTCTGGCCTTCTGATGAAATCCTTTCTCTCTATTTCTTTAGTATAGTTTTAGCATATTAATATAATATAATATAATATAATATAATATAATATAATATAATATAATATAATATCAGGCATCTGAAACATGGAGTCAAGATTCTCATCTCTTCCCTCATCCTGGGGACCCTCAAACACCACCACAGATAGGAATCTGATAGGAATCTGGTTTTTGGCTGGGAGCTGGCAGAGCTGATCCCTCCAAACTTTCATCCCAGCTTTCCATCAAAGGCTGGAAGCCAGAGCCAGGCCAGGCCCAGCAAAGCTGGCAGAAGGTTTCATGCATTTCACAAATGAGACCTGGCAGATACTTTTACCCAAAGCCCTTCAGACAAGTGCAGAAGGAAGGCATTAGCAAGCACAGCACATGTTGCAGAGGCCACTGTCCCAGGCATGGCTGTGGGATTTAAAACTCGTATAAGCTGGGAAAAAGTAGAGTTTGTCCTAAACCTTTAATACACCTCCTGCCTGGGAGGTGCCTCCTTCTCCTGGGCTCGCTCAGATTTGCAGCTTGAGACACCCAAGGTTAGGCTGGAAGCCACAGAAATGGTCAGGTTTAGAAAAGAGGAGCCTGAGCACACACAGATACAGGGTCAGGGATGTGTCCTTGGGCCACACCACAACCCAGGGCACAGAAAAGGTTCAGCACAGGGTGGGCACAGGGATCCCAGCCAGATTTCACCCCACAGGTCACAGCAAGCAGCCTCAGGCTGAGAATGGGGACACTGGTGAGGAACACAGGGCTCACACTTTGCTGCTGTGTTGGATTTACACAATAATTCAGATGCAGTTGTGGAGGAGAGGGAAAAATTGCTTGACTGGGAATTGCCCCCCAGTGATGGCATCAAAGAGGATTGTGAATTGTGGTGTTTATTAAATGTCTCCATTGAGCTGCTTGCCCCCAAAGCAATGGTACTTTGGTCTTCCACAATGCTGCTGAGAGAAGGAACCTGGCTGGGAAGACACTGATATGTCAATAAAAGACATTTCCAGCATTTCCTATATTACTTGCAAACCACCTTGTGTTTTCTCATAGAACCACAGGAACATTTTGGTGGGAAGGGACCTTAAAAATCTTTCTGTGTCCTGGGTCCTGCTGCCCTGCTGTGACTTCAAAGAGCTCCCTGGAGTCCCCAGTGCCTAGAGGAGAGGTGGCAGGAATGGCTGGGAGATGCCCCAGCCCAGCACATCTCCCAAAACACAGGACCCAGCCCCAAAAGTCCTGATTCCCTGCACCCAGCAAGGCCAGGGATTTTCAGCGTGGGATTTTCAGCGTGGGATTTTCTTGCCCGAATAAATGAGCAGGGATCCCTCTGGCCTGCTTTGCCAGGAGCTCTTTCCCATGACACTTTAATCCCACTGGGACAGGAGCAAGCAGCACCAGGAGGTTTCACTGCACCCACCCAGGGCTCACACAACCCCTTCCACTCAACAGCACAAAGAAAACAAAAAATTCCTCACATCAACATTCTGCCAGGAACAGATGAACTCCCCTGATGTGGCACTGACACTGGAGAACCCCTAGACTGGCAATTTCACTGCAGCACGAGGCCAGCTCCTCATCCCTCCTTGCAAAGACTGAGCTGGGGTTCCCCAGCTCCCCTGGAGAACCTGCAGAGCACAGGGAGCCTTGCAGTTGTGTCTTTGTCACGTGTCTCATGGATGGATGGATGGATGGATGGATGGATGGATGGATGGATGATGGATGGATGGATGGATGGATGGATGGATGGATGGATGGATGATGGATGGATGGATGATGGATGGATGGATGGATGGATGGATGGATGGATGGATGGATGATGGATGGATGGATGATGGATGGATGGATGGATGGATGGATGGATGGATGGATGGACGGATGCTCAACAACACCCGCCCCAGTTCCATCAGCCCAGTTCCCAGGCTGCACAAGCTGTCACACCCACACATGTGGCACAGCCAAAGGAGCATTGTTGGTTTTGCTGCCCCAGGAAAGGTGCCACTGATGTGTCCTGGATGAGGTTTGGCTCACCAGAGTCACATTTCTTCAAGGCAAAACCACCTGAGCTCAGCCCAGCTGGGTGGGCAGGAATAGGCATTCCCAGTTATCTCCTGCACAGGGTGTGTGAAAATGAGAACTACAGGAATAAAATCACTGTGACTGTGGAGGGATGGGGTGAATCAAAGGGATTTCTCAGGGGTGCTCCCTGAAAGGCAGAAATAAGCATTCTTAAAAAACAACTGGTATTTATTGACTGACAAGAACACAGCAATGAAGACACTTGTGCAACATTGGACAACACATTATAATCAAAATGAATAATATAAAAATTAACACAAGGTACAAGCAGGACTGAAATGCAACTTAAACCCCATAGCACCACTTTCTTTCTAGAGGAAATACAAGAAATATAAATAGCACCCACACTTCTTGTCACATAAGTTGAACATCTTGAGGTAGACAAAATTTTTCTTTCCCTAAAGCACAGAATTATTTTTCCAAGTGACATATTTATTATTTGGCTGAAATTGGCCTCCAGGTCTGACATGAGGGTGCAGAGTGACACTTGCAGGAGAGCCTGTGGGATGGATGGATGGATGGATGGATGGATGGATGGATGGATGGATGGTTGGTTGCAGGAATGCAACACACCAGGAGTTGTAATAAAATTTGAATTAGGAAGTCCACTGAAGGACAGGGACTAACCTGTGTGAGCAGTGTAGCCCCTGTGTGTGCAGTGAGGACCCTGGTTTGGAGCTATGGCTGTTCCCAGGTTATTTGGATTTTAAGTGCAGAGGAAAAAATTCAGTCCAAACCAAAACACTCCCAGCAAACCTGTGCAGCTCAGACTTTTACCATCAGTAGTCAATGAGGTACATTTGCACTTGGAAAAGGGTTTTTTTTATAGGCAGGGTATGAGGTTTCAGCTTTGCTAGTGAGAAAATTTCTTTGTCAAGACCTAATGCAATCCCCTTGTCATTCCAGTCATTTATACATATAACCAAATCCACAGGATTTGCAGTACATTGTAAAGTGTGTGGCACAACTAAAATGTCCAAATGGACTTCCAGATCTTCACAGCCCAGATCTCCAGGAGGTGGCAGAAGAGCTTTGCTCAGGATGATGCTTGGTCTTGGTTCAGAGGAAAATACAATTCAAGCCTAAGAATATTGAGGGCCAAATAGACTCAAGTTTTACTCCCTGCTCCCACTGCTGTCAGTTGAATTAAATACATTTTGGAATATCAACCCAACAAAACAGCCCTGGACAACTGAATGAAATAAAAACCTCAAAGCCACAAAAATATCTGTCCCAAGAAAACTTTGTCCCTCCCTTATCCATGGCACCATCTCTAAAGAACTCAGTGCTGAAGGATACCAAAAGGATTGACATCAGTGTTGCCTCAAACTAAAACTATGCTCAAGTCTTTTCCCAATCCTCAAATTGGGCATTTGTAATTGTTTATTTCTTTCCCATCAGTGCTCATCATTTGGTTTCCTGCCCTTGAGGCTGGGCTGCCTGGCAGGGGTTGGACAGGAGTGTCAGGAGGGGCTGAAGGGGGCTCTGAGTTAACCAGAGCAAAGCTGGGGGACATCAGATGTCCTTGTCCAGATCTGGTTTAACAGTGAACAGCCCAAATTCACTCTAGCCCAGTTCCAAACACCCCACTGAGCCCAAACCCAGCCTGGGGTACCAGAGAATGAACCATCTCTTCCTCAGATCTTCTCCAGCAGCTCTAAGCCACACAGGACAAAGAATTTCCAAAAGTCCCCTTTGGTACATGAAGAAACTTAATTTCCCCTAAAATTTGGTTTTGTCAAGTTCTTATTCAGCAATTCCTGTGCAGCTCTGATAAGAGAAAGAAGACAGAGTGGTGTCTCCTCCACTTGCTTCCCAAGGAATGGGATCCAGCTCTTTCCACTGAGTCCCTGTTTAAAGGTGAATGATCCATGTAATGATCCCAAAGGACCCTCCCAAATTGGGGTATTCCCTCCCTCTCTGGTGCTGGACAAGGCTGGAGGTCAGTGGGGCAGAGGGTTTGGGATCAATAGTTCAGCCAGAGCAAGTTCCCTGCTCACTTCACCCACTATGCCAATTTTAGCTTATTTGGAAGCTTTTTCATTGAGTGCTTACAATTGAGACTCGTGGGAAGATTTCAACTCCAAAAGGATTAAAAGCAACATATAAATAATGGTTCTGCTCTTGGGTATTTAGGAGGTAAAAAAAAAGTTAGGCTAATTAAGCCTATTTGCAGTATTATGTCTGTCATAAACTCTTTAATTCAGTTCAAGACAACTTGAGCCAGAAAAGGGATAAAAAGGAATAAGCCCTTTAAAAGACCTGTAGCTGGTGAGAGGGAAGTGGCCTCCAAACATCCAGTTAATGGCTTGATCTGCTCAGAGACTGCTCTGTGCCAGCACTGGAGGGAGCAGAAGTCAAAAACAGCTGTAAAAACCAAAAGGGCAACAAAGTCAAGATAAAGAGAGTGTGAGCAGACACTCCTCTCTCTGGGGAATTGCTCAGAGCAGCTGTAATGAGTGGCTGAGCTGCCCCACTCTACAGATCCACACAGGCAGATCCCACACCTCTGAGGAGAGCTCCATCCTACTGGAATTCAGCCCAATTCCACCTATGGATGAGCCCATCTTGCTACCCACACCAGCATCTTCACCCCTTACACTGCCAGTGAATTTGGATTTGAGTTTTAGGATTCCCATGTTCTTTGCAGCACCAGCCCATCTGCACTCTGGCTGGTTTGTAGGAGCATCTCAACCCAAGGCTGGAGCATCTCAATGATGAGGTTGGAGCATCTCAACGCCGAGGCTGGAGCATCTTAAAGCCAAGGTTTCGGCATCTCAACAGCAAGGTTGGACATCTCAACGCTGAGGTTGGAGTATCTCAACGCCAAGGTTTAGGCATCTCAACACCGAGGTTGGAGCATCTCAACGCTGAGGTTGGAGCATCTCAACCCAAGGCTGGAACATCTCAATGCTGAGGTTGGAGCGTCTCAAAGCTGAGGCTGCAGCATCTCAACACCAAGGTTGGAGGAGCACAGCACTCATTTGGTGCTCACCTCTGACCTCACCCCGCAGCAGAGAGACATGTCCCCGTCCCCCTGCTGCTCCCCTGGACTCGCCTTGCCCTTCGGGGCTGTCCCTACTGCTTGCAGCTGTAGACCACCTCCTCCTGCATGCACTGCTGGCACTCCACGTAGCAGCACCACTGCACCTGGCAGTGGCACGAGAAGGTGACCAGGCGGCTCTGGGTGTTGTAGCCCCGGCCGCAGCACATGCTGTCGCAGTTGCCCTCGCGGGAGCAGGTCCTGCCCGCGGTGCCCAGGGAATATTTGCTGGGCCTGCAGAAGCTGGGCGAGTCCTCCACGTACACCAGGTCGGTGGGGCGAGGTAGGGCAGGTTGCTTGCCCGAGTGGCCGTGTCTGTGTGGCCCTGCCAGCTCCGAGTGCCCCACGGCATCGTTGGTGGTGCTGAAGACCTTGACGGCGTCGTCGTAGCGCAGCTTCAGGAGCCGCCCGATCTCGTGGAAAGGGGAGAGCTGCTTCCAGCACGTCCGCACCGCGCACGAGCCCGACACACCATGGCACTTGCAGGTGGTTTTGAGGCCGTTCTTCACCGCCTGGTGAGGAAGAAGAGTGGTGGTTATTACCTGCCAGAGCCTAGTTCTGGTAGAGGCAGCAGCTCAGATCGCAGCTGCAAGCACTTCAGTTTTATTGGCGTTGTTTCTAGGCTATGGAGGAGAAAATGTTAATAATAGTTTTAAAAATACAAAACAAAAAAAAACAACCAAACAAAAAAAAAAAAAAAAAAAAAAAAAAAAACAACCCAAAAAACCCAGAAAAACCCCCACCAAAACAAACAAAAAAACAAAAACCAAAACTAAAAAAAAAATCCAAAAACCAAAGTAAGACAAAACAAACCCTCCCCACCCAAAAAAACTAACATAAAAAAAAGGAACCCAAAACAAAAAAAAAAAAAAAAAAACACACACCAAAGCAGAGGAAAAGCTACAGAATTGACAGGAGAGCCAGAGAGTGGATAGCCTGAGGATAACCAGCTGAACACCAAATAAGTTCTTATTAATTCTATTTGGCAGAGTAGCAGTAGTCAATCAAAAAACTACTTATCTCCAACATGGTGGATTCCTTTAGGTGTATTCAAATGAAGACAGTGGTCTAATTAAACAATCAATTTGACTCAGTAAACGGAAGACAATGACGAATCTGTAGCCTGTAACCTACAGTTCAAAATGTTCAATCTGATGGTCTCCCTGTGACTGGACTCGCTCCTTAGCAAGTCACCAGCAGACTCATAATTGATCCCAAGAGTTTCAGTCTTTAATCACCTTCACACATGCCACCAGCTCTAAGCTCCAGCTGTTCTCAGAACCCCCTGTGGCCCTGGCATAACCCCTGGAGTTGTCCAGCTGTGCAGTTTCACAGCTGTCACTGTGCTGTGTCTCCCTGTCACCCACCCTTGGACCACTGGAGGACACAGGATGCTCCTCTTCCACTCAACATGCATCTCCTCACACAAGAGCTCAGGAGGCTTCCCAGGGACTCTCAGCACCACAAGGCCCAGGACACACAGGTGAGCAGGTCTGTTTTGTGAGCAGGGCAGCGAAAATCCCTCTCACACACAGGATGGGTTGGAAGAAAAGTCCCAAACCTCGTCCCAAGCCCGCCAAGGCACAGCTCCTACCTTGATGCCCACATTGGTGTTGTGGATGTCCACCTTGGCCCGCAGGTCTTTGCCGATCCTCTTCTGGCCCAGGAACTTTTTGAGGAACTTGGTGCTGTACTTGAGGTTGTCCCCGCAGACGCCCCACTGCCAGGCCTTGCGGTTCTCCAGGCCCGGGGAGTCGTCGCAGGTGCAGCGCTCCATGCGCCCCGCGCTGCACGCCCGCGCCAGCGAGTGCGTCAGCGCCGCCGAGGACACGGCGTACAGGAAGGCTGTCTCCTTAAAACCTGCAGGGCACAAGGGTTGCTGGTTGTGGTAAATAGGTGTGATTTGTGCTGACAAAATTGACAACAGTAGTCAATATTCATACAGTAATTAATATTTGGAAATAATAAAAGAGTTGGAAGGTGTAACACTGTAGCAGACCCCGTGGAGCTTACCAGAGCGCCATGGAGGATTGAGATTTAACAGCAGGAACTGCTGAGTCATGATGAGACAGCAAAATAAGCTCCTGTCTCCTAGCTCATCTCTGTAACCTCATAGGTCACTTTTCTCTAACCCTTAGTATTGGACAAGTTTGGATCCCCCTATACCCTATAAAAAGGGGCTGGTTTAGCCCATTGGACAGAAGAGCTGTCGCTGGAACCCTTCACAGACTCCCCAGTAAACCATTGCTGTGGAACCGCCAGGACCTCTCCTTCTCCTCTCCCACATCTGCTTCTGCCTCAGCCATAGGTGCCCTAGCAAGCAAGCAAAGAGCTGAAATCCTAAGAGAGCTGAGAATCACCAAAGAGCTGAGAATCACTAACCTTGTTAAGGGCAGCCTGTGGCGGCTGCGAGCTGACTGGGTATTCGGGCACTCTGTCTCCCTGAGGGACTGAGTTATCCGGGCTATCACTCGTTGATAAGGCCGAGATCGGGGCTTTATCATATAATGCCAAGAAAGAAAGGGAGAGGAGGGGTTCCACCCCCCTTTTCCTGCAGATGTTCAAGGACAGGAAAAAGCTAAAAATTAACAGAAAGAAGGGAAAATCTGGTTGGGTCCCAGGAAAATGCCAGTTATAAGAGATTTATTGCTTTGATGCTTAAATATAATATTATGTTAGTTTTGGATGCCAAAATATTTTTATTTATTTATATTTACCTCCTCTCTTTTTCAGCCCTAGGGAAAATCTTAATATTTCCTCTAGAGTTCATTTGCATGAAAAAAACACTATTAAAGGGAAATTGTTTAGCAAGTCTAAAATTTAGGAATTAGTGCAAGGAAGAGAGAGACAGGTGACTGATCAATACCTCTGAGTGCAGGAATGCATAAGAACAGCAACAATAGAAAAAATTGGTTTATGGAAGATAGAGCACTTATACATTGCATGGAAGAAAACATAATGAAGCAAACAAATATTCCACATGGGAAAATTCCAAATCTCCTTGCACATCAGAAGGAAAATCTGTTTTCTCCAATAATGGAAGAGAGAGAGACAACCACACAGACTTGATCTAGACTTGCACTGAGCCCTGCCTGGAACAAAGGTTGGAAGCCACTTCTAGAGTTCACCAAGTCCAACCTCAAATATCTTCATCATTCTGTTCCCTCAGAGAATTCCCATCCAGCTGTAACAATGGATCAGAACACTGAGTGCTGAAATCTGAGTGATGTCCACCATAACCATGACCAAGAGAGCAGGACAAAGAGTTCTCCTGGTGGTTGCCAGCAAGAAGAATGAATAATGTGGCTAATCATGAACATAATGGAGAGGCTTCATTAGCAACTTCAGTAGACTTCATAGGAGCTCTTTGGAATTGCAGAATTTTAGATAAAGATGTACCAACAGCATGGACATGAGGGGAGAGGTGGGGAAATATGGAGGAGACAAGGAGATCAACCAACAATCTCTTCCTGCCTCAACATTTTGGTTGCCACAACCACTGGGGCAATAATTTGCAATTAATCTCTCCAGTCGATGATCCTCTACAAAATTTCTCAGGGAACTCTAAAGATAATGAAAGAATGTCACCAAATCCACCAAAACTTTTGTAAAAGCTGGAATGGGATGTGATCGGTGCAGGCTGTGGACAGCAGCATGATGCTCACACATTTTCCAACAGTGCCTGATCCTCTCCAAAGGAGATAAGAGAGGATAACTGATCCTTGAGATCCTAAATCTTACCAGATCCAAATGCTGACCAGATTCCCAACACCCTCTCTGACATCCCAGAGGTGAGGAGAACATTCCAGAGGCCCTTTCCCATGCCATGAGGAGCCAGCAGGCCCCACAGCCCCTGCTAAATCTGACTCTGTGGATCACCACACTGCTCCTTGCTATTTCAGATGCTTTGGTTTGCCCATGTTTTCCTGGCCAGTTTTCAGCCCACTGGAAACCAGAGGCCACTGCTGTGGTCAGGCCACTGCAGACAGCAGCAACTGCAGATACCCAGCAGACTTTGAAACATCTCATTTAAACAAAGCTTCAACATCACCAGGCTGCCAAATACTTGCCTGAAAAGTCTAAGATGATTCCCTCCACTCTGCCATGAGGAACCAATCACCATTTAATTGTTAATTCACAAAACTAATGAGGGAAGTAAAAGCTGTCCTTCAGCAGAGCAGCTGCTGGAGCTGGATTTTCAGGAGGACACACCACAAATGGCAGCAATCAGCTCCGAGAAGCACAATCTGGGAGCTGAGCAGAGGCTGTTCCATGTGTCCTGCTATGTCAGTGACAACAGAGCTCCTGTCACCCCAGGCAGAGGAGCCTGGATCCAATTCTGGGTTCTCGGGGCCTGGAGCCAACTCTGGGCTCTCAGAGCTTGGATTTGGGATGGGTCACTGCCCTGACCCCACTGAGTTCTTGTCAGGGACAAAATGGAGCTGAAACTCTCAGTGCAAGAGGAACATCTGGGTGCAGATGTCTCTGCTGGGCAGTTTGGCTGCCAACATCCAGCACAGAGATGGATTTCAGGAGGCTGCAGCAAAGCAGATCCCTCTGGTAGGGCCTTCCATGTGTCCAAGTCTTGCCCTGAGCTCTCCAGCAGGATTTTTTAGCTCTGAATCTATAAATACAGAAGGACTTTGCTGCAATGCATTGTTGAGTGCTGTGGTGTGCTCCAGACCACAGGGAAAATTTGTAATGGGAGGAGTTTTGCTGTGGGGCGACTCTGACAAAGGAAAGATGCTCAGGGTCAGAGTTTTCAATGCTGTAGTGAAGGAATGTGAGTGTTTCAGAGCAGGTGGAGGAGGCATCTCTCCGAAAACAACAGCAAAACTAAAAAAAAAAAAAAAAAAAGATATAGAAATATAGAAATATTTAGGATGGAAGGACTTTTGAGGTCTTCAGAACAACCTCCAGCTCCAAGCAGGGCTGGCTCCAATGCCAGCTGCTCAGGGCTTTTTTTGCTTAGAAGAATTTTTTTCTCCAGATCTCCCATCATGGAAATTCTGTGTCTGTGAGTCACCACTGCTCTGGATTCCTCAGGACAACAGTGAAACCACTGCTGGAAGGTCAGAGTCCAGCCAGCAGGAGGCAAAGGAGGGGATTAAGAGACGGAAGGATTGCAGAGCTCTCATTTCTCAAGAATAATTTTGTGAGTGGCTGGCTCTGACCTCTTTGCTAAAGGTATTTATTTCCCAAATCACTGAGTTGTTTGAGATGAAATCCTGCTTCACCTGACTCCCAGCACACCCAGGACACCAGAAGGGCATCACTGCTTTCCATGTTTTTATAAAGACACCAACTGCCCCTGTGTAATAAGGTGGCTTGAAATCATTTAATTATTTCCATGCATCTTTAAAGGAGTGGAGAAGGAATGCAGGAGGATTTTGCATGGATCACTGAGGAGTAAGAGGTGGCATAAGTGCCACAGAAAGGTTGCAGACAATGCAGTTGTACCCAGAGAACTATCAAGAGCAACAAATGGTGAAGACTGGTAAAACAAATCTGGCATTTCAAGAGCCAGAAAACCCTTGGCTTTTTTTCTGTTTGTTTGCTTATTTTCTGTTTGTTTGGTTTTTGGCATCTCTAGAAGCAGGAAAAGCATTGATGATCCAGATCAGTCACAGAAGTTTGTCATTTGGGATTGCAAATTGAATGTGACTTTTCACCTGGCCCATCTCACTGGGAAGGACCTTTTCCACTCTCTTGCACTCTTAAGAGCATTTAACACTACTAAAAATCTCCAATTTTCTTCATGTTTCCTCTAGGACCATGGAGATATCAAATTATTAAAACATTTCTAAAATGCCTCATCACTACCTGGGTGACAGGGGAGAGTTCCACGACCAACAATTTCCAAGAAAGTTCCAACAAATGTCACAAACAGATCAAAAGTGGCAGCTGAAAGCCATGTTCATGTTCTTTAAGAAAGAAACAAACCCCTTTGCAAGCTAAAGGGAAGATGAGAACTAATAATTGCTCCCAGCTAAGTGTCCTGTCACACAGGGGCTGCACACAGCATACCTGGCTGTATTAAATCATCATTTGATCCTTAAGATTGTGTAATAAAAGTTTTCAAACACTTATCCCCATCTGCCAAAACAGGTTTGAAATTACAGGTGATATTTTATTTTGTCAGTCAGGAGCCCATGGAAATGTTAAGGCATGCCACTGCCAGATAATTAAATGTTTTCCAGCTATTTGAAGATGAGGATTATTCAATTGTCATTTTCAAGTTCTTTGAGGTTGATGAAGGTGCAGATGTGAGACAGACACTCAAAATTATCATGAACAGCTCCTTCCACTGCTTGCTAAAAAATTCTTGCAATGAAGAAAATCTGATCTTCTATGTGCTGACTTAATAAAATATTACGTTGATATTTAATGTAATAAAAATTGATATTTTAAAAAGGAAACATTAAAAAGTTTTGATCCCAATGTTAATTAAAATTAGCATTGATTTTCATCAAAATTAATATTGGCTTCTTCAGGTCCTTTTTTTAAAAACATTAAGTTGCTAAACATTATTCAAGGACAGAAACTCAATAAATCTGAAGGCTGAAGCTTAGTAAGTGCTAATAAAAGTTATTGAAGGGCTGAAGCTCTGTTACAGTCAAGCTCTGGTTGGATCAGGACAGGTCTGGCAAACCCTATATGCATTCTCTGGCAATTTTTATTAAGAAATAATTTCAGTGTCCATCTTCTTTGTATTTTTTGCAAGCATTGGAAGGATTTATTATGTTCCCTTCTACCTCAAATCCAGACCTTACAGGACAATTTCTTCATCTAAAGCATTTTGGGAAACAAAAACCCAGTGGGTCTTCTGTCTACTCTGCCCAAATTTCTCCAAATTTATGGGAAAAAGTCTCAGGAGAGATTTGTCAATATGCGCTGAGATGTCTGCATGCAGATAGTAAACAGGTTTAAATTTTGTATTTGAGAATAACAGGGGTTTACATACATGCATATCCAAGGCACTAAAGGGATTTTTTTCTTTAACTGACCCTGTGGTAGAAGAGGTTTTACAGTGACTTCTGTGAGCCAGAGAGAAGGTTGAAAAGAGGATCCATGTTTACCCCTGAAAGAATTTCCTGCCATGGTCATTGATCAAGAAAGAAAGAAGGAGAAATAAGAGAAACCTGCAACTGCCTGTCCCAATGAGAACTTTGAGTAAAGTGTAAATTTATGAGTTTTGTAAGAATGTATAAAAAGCATGTAGTTTGCAAAATCAGTTTGAAGCATTCTGAAAATGGAGCATGTTGCTTTGTGTTGTCTCCATCTCAGCCATGACCTTGTGTGAGATTTAATTTGGGACACCCCGGGTGCTGCAGCCAAAGTTTCCATGGGCACCAATGGTGAAAGAGGTTTTACAGTGACTTCTGTGAGCAAGAGGATTTATGTTTACCCCTGAAAGAATTTTCTACCAAGGTCGTTGACCAAGAAAGAAAGAAGGATAAATAAGAGACACTTCAACTGCCTGTTCCAATAAGCACTTTGTCTGAGTAAAGTGAGTAAAGTGTAAACTACTGAATTTTGTAAGAATATATAAAAAGCATGCATGCCATAATAAAAACAGTTTGAAGCCTTCTGAAAATGGAGTGTGGCTTTGTGTTGTCTCCATCTCTACCACGACCTCATGTGAGATTTAATTTGGGACACTCCAGAGTTTCCCTGCTCATCAATGGTGTAAGAGGTTTTACAACAACTTCTGTGAGCCAGAGAGGAGTTTGAGAAGAGGATCCGTGTTTACCTTTCCTACCAAGGTCGTTGACCAAGAAAGAAAGAAGGATAAATAAGAGAAACCTGCAACTGCCTATTCCAATAAGTGCTTTGTTTGAGTAAAGTGCAAACTTACGAGTCTTCTAAGAATGTATAAAAAGCGTGCATGCCATAATAAAAACAATTTGAATGAAGCCTTCTGAAAATGGAGCGTGTGGCTTTGTGTTGCCTCCATCTCTACCACGACCTTGTGTCAGACCTAATTTGTGACGCCTCGGGTGCCGCAGCCAGCGTTTCCCTGCACACCAACTACCTTGTACCTCTCTTGAGCAGGCTGGGCCGTCCCTCCAGGCTGCAGTTCCAGCGCTCGCTGCGGAACTGGAACTGGCACTCGAGGATGCCCAGGCGGATGGCGTCGCGCAGCGTCTCCGCCAGCCCCGGCTCCCTCCGGCACAGCCGCCTCTGCTTGCGGGACAGCTGCAGCAGCTCGCACTGCTTCACGTGGCCCTGGCCCGGGCCAGAGCCCCCCGGGGTGCCCAGGGATGGGAACTGGGTCAGGGCTTCCTTCCCGGTCAGCCTGGAAGGAGAGAAGCGGCAGAGGAGGTGAGTTAGGGACGACATGGCTGGGAGTGATGGGCTAGAACAGAGACTGGGCAGAGCTAAAGAATAAAGTAGGGGTTTATTAAAAGGCCTCAATGGATCCTGGACAGAGCTAAAGAATAAAGTAGGGATTTATTAGGAGGCCTCAATGGATCCACCTTGGGCAACACAAGAGCTCAGCCAGGTCTACACCCAAGATGAACCAAAATGGTCACAAAGTTAGGGAGGACATTGCTGGGTGTAATACCTTGAGATGGATGGCCTAGAACAGAGACTGGGCAGAGGTAAAGAATAAAGTAGGGATTTATTAAAAGGCCTCAATAAATCCACCTTGGGCAGCACAAGAGCCCAGCCAGGGCTGCACCCAAGATGAACCAAAATGGTCACAAAATGAACCCAAGATGAACCCAAATGGTCACGCAGTTAGGGAGGACATGGCTGGGAGTGATGCCCTAGAACAGAGACTGGACAGAGCTAAAGAATAAAGCAGGGATTTATTAAAACGCCTCAATGAATCCACCTTGGGCAGCACAAGAGCCCAGCCAGGGCTGCACCCCAGGTGAACAAAAATGGCCATAAAGTGAACCCAAGATGAACCCAAATGGTCACAAAATGAACCCAAGATGAACCCAAATGGTCACAAAATGCTCCACTCATCACAGGGTCTCTCACTTTTATCAATTCTGCTCCATTTGCATATTGGAGTTAATTGTCCAATGAACTCCAGCCTATGAAGTCCTGTTTCTGTCATATTTTATCAAAATTCCCTTTGCCAGGATTTTTCTCCTGAGAAGCTGAGAAACTTCAGAAAAGAATTAATTATTATATTATATTGTACTATATTATATTGTACTGTATTATATTTTTATTTGTTATATTTATAGCTATTTATATTAATTATTAATAATTATCTGATTGCTTAAAATGTAGTCCAGAGGTTGCTTTCCAGCAGGTGCATCTTTGATTGGCTCCATGTGAATTGTTTTTAATTAATGGCCAATCACAGCCAGCTGTGTCAGACTCTCTGAGTCTGTCTTGGGTTTTTACTATTCATTCTTGTCTAGCTTTCTGATGCCTCCTTTCTTTTCCTTTAGTATCACTTTAGTATATCAATATAATATAATATAATGTAATATAATATAATGTAATATAATATAATGTAATATAATATAATATAATATAATATAATATAATATAATATAATATAATATAATATAATATAATATAATATAATATAATATAATATAATATAATATAATATAATATAATATAATATAATATAATATATCAACCTTCTAAAAACTTGGAATTAGGACAATGTCAGCAGGAAATAATTATATAAATTACATCAATAATTCCATCGCTGTGTTGGAGGCTCCCAGGATCAGGAGCCTCACAGTCAGAGCACAGACACAGCTCCCAAAACTCATCTCTCACCCAAATTTCAGCTTAGACAAGCAGCAAAGGAATTAAAGGAGGTGCCCAAAGCCATGCAGGTGGCACAGCTGGGAGCAGAAACCACTCTCAGAGCCAGGACAGCCCCAGAAACTGCCCAGAAATTGCTTTGCAGGCTCCCACCACAACTGTATTTCATCAGGGCAGAGCCAACACAGGATCTGATGGAGATCAGAGCATGCTAACATTTGTACAAGATTAAATATAAAATATGCAGATATTTGCAGTCAGGCAAACTGCATGGTTTGGGATGATTTAGAGTTTATTATCTACAGATCGTACAGCAAAGAAAGTGAACTCTTTGAATTAACGCACACCTGCTTGCAATCTGAAAGAACAATAAGGATCTCCAACTTTATTTCTCTCTCCTTTTCTAAGCCCTTTGCTAAATTCATCTATTTCCTTTAATCTCCTTCCAGCCACATTCCAGCTTCTTAAGAGACTTTTAATGAGAGCCTGTTCCTGTGCAATACCCAACGTCCTCTGGATCAGAAAGGTCTTAAAAAGCCAGTAAAAAATATGCCTTTCCTACCTCTCCCAAGCAAGGAAAAATCAAAGCAGCCCACAACAGGACTCCATATCTGATTTCAGGGGCCTTTCATGTTCCACAGAAATATCTGCACCCCTGCAAGGAGATTTCAGGAAGGGCTGAGAGAATGTGGGGCAGGACAGATGGAACCAAGGACTGTGCAGGGCACAGAGGTGCCCAGCTCTGTCAAAAAACCAGAGTTTTCATCCTTTCAGAAACAGCACAATTTAATGCTCCCCATCTTTCCCTGAAGATGGTTTCTCTGTTTGCTCCCCCACTGCCTGCAAAGGAGGTGGCAGAAATCCCCAGATCATCCAAACTCTAAATCTCCACCATCAATATTGAGATTTAACAGTTGATATCAAAGCTCTTTGCTTTCCTCCCTCAGAGTTGTCATCTCAGCCCCTCAGGTGTCTCTATCCCTGATCTCCTCCAGGTTTGCCATCAAGTTTCTGCTCCTCACAATGAGAAAAAGCTGGAATTAAAACCTCAGATGGGTTCACATGATGCTGTGAGTCAGAATCCTTTTGAGATGGATTGTTTGCTGCAAGCCCTCCCTGGGAGCAGTAACTGATGATGTGTCCAGGTCCAGACTAATTTTTTAAAAAAGATTTCTCCTGAAATTCCACAGAGAACAGGATATAAAATTCCTGCAATCAAAAGAGCTGCCAGTTTGGGAGGAGAGCAGTAACCAGGGCAGGGCTCTCCACCCTCAGCTTCTCTGGGCATCCTTGGTTGGACTCCTTCCATGAAGGAAAATGAAACATTTCCATGTGGATCCTAATTCCAGGCCAGTTCCTGTTGGGGTGTTTGTTGCCAATCCCTCAATTTCTGGGACTCAAGCACTCAGGCTCCCCTGTTGGGGGAGACCCTCCTGGGGTGGTTTTGTGTCAGGAAAGAGAGACACACACTGGATTTTTTCAGTCTTCAGGTTCTTGTTTATTATTATCTTATCTAAAGTTTTGCTGTCCACACCAGGTTCAGCACGCTGGAAAAGCACCACAAAAATGGGCAACAAATCTCTTTGTTAAAAGGTTTTTTAAAGCTAAACTATCCAATCAAGAACTGACACCTGGATTATTTTCCCTTTTAACTCAATAACTGATCCCAATGTGGATTTTTCCACCCAATTACAAAATGCCACCCAAACCCATGAAGAAGAAGGAAGAAGAAGAAACCCAGGAGGACGCCCTGCGCCCTCCATCTCGCTTCCATCCACAACATACTAAAAATCCCAAAACCTCAATTTCTCACCAGGTGATACACCTACACTACTCTCTATAATCTATTTCACACTTTTGTGGATTCCAGTCTATGTTTTTTACCCTCTAACAGCCCCAAAAAATCCTTCCACCAGGGAATGAGCAAAAATTGTGCAGGAATTTCAGGGTGAGTTCTAAAGAAATCTGCCCATGGAGCAGCCTGGCCCATGGGTGGGACACGTCCCAGCCTGTTCTTCAGGAGAAGATTTGATCAGCTTTGGTGCTTCCACCTTCCCACCAAACCTCCTGCCTGGGGTGGGTCTGCTCTGGGTTCTGCCCTGGGAGAAGCTCTTTGCCCTCCAGCACATCCCAAATGCCTTTTCACCTTGTGAAACATGAACAGGGAGAAAACAGGAGGCTTTTAGAGGTTTTAATGAGGTCTGGAGGCATTCCCAGCACCTGAGGAGCTGAACACCATGAGAGGAAAAGCACAAAAAGGAGGGAATGCTTTACAGGAGGGTGGGGGGAGGATTGAAGCAAAGGTGGAAACAAAACCAGCTGAAAAGGAATCGGGAGGTGAGGACAGTGCACACTCCTGGATTCCTGCATCCAGAGAGCCCAACACAACCACAACAACAGCCAGGCCACCTTTCACACACAGCTTTTCTCTCCCTCTCCTCAAAGCAGGGTTTAATTTCCCCCCTGTGACCCAGCACCAGGACCTGCTCAAGCACAGACCCCAGTGAGCCAAAGCTGCAGGCACTGGGAATGGGCTCAGAGCTAAAAAATTTGTCCTAAAAACATAACACAACCATTGCTTCCCATTGCCAGAGGGAAGGGATGGATGAGATACTGGGAAGGAATTGTTCCCTGTGAGGGTGAATCTGGCACAGGGTGCCCAGAGCAGCTGTGGCTGCCCCTGGATCCCTGGCAGTGCCCAAGGCCAGGCTGGACAGGGCTTGGAGCAGCCTGGGACAGTGGGAGGTGTCCCTGCCATGGGCATTTTAAAGGTCTCTTCTAACCCAATCCATTCTGGATTTCTCTGGATTTCTCCATTGCAATGCTGCATTCACTCTGGCAAAACTTTGTTTTGTGAATGTGAGTTCCATTCTTGCTGCACCATCCCACACACTTCATGTTTCACCTTTGCCCTGATGGAATCAAACTTGGCATTTCCCTCACCCTTTGAACCAGCAATGCTTCACCTTTGCCACAACCCCAGGAGAAAGGGCTCAGCTCCTGTCTCTGCACGTTGGCACCCAAATGCCTCCTTCATTTGTCCTTAAATCTTTGCAGGTTTTCTCCATTAAGTGTTTGGAGAGCCAATATTTAAGCCATGTGCCTCAGTCTCTCCTCTTTGGCTAAACACAGAAGCAGATCACTGACCCAGGGTCCCCTCCAGTTCAGTAAAAATTTAGGTGTGAGATTGGTTTTCTCCCAAAAAGCCAACTCAAACATTCTCTTCTAAAATATTCAAGTCTTTCAGTTCAACTTTGTATCTGAAAGCACTCATGTATCACACTGCTCATCACCACCTAACTCACTGAGTTCTTAGATTTGGGTTCTTATTTTGATTTTCAGATGAAGAGGTGAGAATACACAGGACACCCCTCAAGTTAAAAAACCCACATTGAAAATTGACCCTACAGCCTCAGATCCTGAGCTGTGCACAGCCAAGAGGCAGCACACACAGATTTCATGTGCTTGTACCAAATAAAATTTTTAAAAGCATATTTAAAATACAATATTTTTTTAAATTTTAAAGCACATTTAAAATATAATAAAAAATAAAAATAAAAAAAAATGTAAAAGCACATTGCAAACCAAATAAAGCACAAAATTCTGGGTGAATACACAGAAAGCTGCTTGTACCAAATAAATCAGTGACACAGAGCAAAGGATCACCCAGGCTGCTTGAGCAGTGGTCAGTGACAGCTCTGTGCTGTTATCTGCACAAATTCATTCATTTCCCTGTGCCTGGAAAGCCAAACTCTCCCTGCAGCCCAAATGTGGGCTCTGATTGTGACGGCATGAATTATAACATCTGTATTGTCTCACATGGCCTTCACATGGGACTGAAAATGGAATAAAAGTTTTTAAAATTTAAATTTTTAAAAGTTTTTAAGTTTTTAAAAGTTTTTACATTTTTCCTCTCAGTTGTCCCATCTCTGGATCAGAGAAGGGATTAATTAATCCAACACTTCAGGGAGTGAGTCAGTGCTGACACTGACTGAGAAAGGGGAGCCCCCTCCAGCAGATGCTTCCATGTGAATTAGGCTGAATGATACAATTGAGAAATTTAAAATCCAGATTATTTTATGCAGCAGAAACCCTTCCTGAGGTGCAGCTCACACAGAAAACAAGGCAAAATCCCCCCAGAACACTGCATGGGGAATTCTCACCTTTTCATCTGAAAATCAAAATAAGAACCCCAAATCTAAGAACTCAGTGAGTTTGGTGGTGATGAGCAGTGTGACACATGGGTGCTTTCAGATAGAAAATTAAGCTGATAGACTTGAATATTTTACAAGTGAATGTTTGATGTGGCTTTTTGGGAGCAAAACCAATTGACCCCGCCTGTTACAAACCCATCTCTGCCTTTACCCCAAGTAAATGAAAAGGTGTGGGGAGGACACAAACCCAGGGGTCCCTGTGCCCCTTGTGCCCCCTGTGTCCCCACCTGTCCCAGCGCTGCCGGGGATGCTCCGGGGGCGCTGCAGGTGCGCGGCTCGCCCGGGACCCCCTCGCAGCGACGGGAACGTATCCGAGCACCGGAGCCGTCGCTCGCCCTCCGCAGAGCATCGGCAGGAGCAGCGCTGCCACGGCCCGCCGCTGTCACAAAGGACGCCCCGAACTGCCCATGGCCACCTCGAACTGTCCCACGGACACCCCGAGCTGCCCCAGGTCGCCCTGAGCTGCCCCAGGTCACCCCGAGCTGCTCCTGAACACCTCGAGCTGGCCACGGACACCCCGAGCTGCCCACAGACACCTCGACCTGCCCCAAGACACCCCAGGCTGTCCCAGGTCACCCTGAACTGTCCCAGGACACCCCGAGTTGCTCCATGAACACCCCGAGCTGTCCCAAAGGACACCACAAACTGTCCCAGGTCACCCGGACCTGCCCCGGCTCACCCCGACCTGTCCCTGAACGCCCCGACCTGCCCCGATCACCCCGAGCAGCCCCAGGACGCCCCGAACCGTCCCAAAGGACGCTTTGAGCTGCTCCTGAACATCCCGAGCTGCTCCTGAACATCCCGAGCTGCCCCACGGATATCCCGAACGGTCCCAAAGGACGCTTTGAGCTGCTCCTGAATATCCCGAACTGCCCCAGCTCACCCCGAGCTGCCCCACGGATATCCCGAACGGTCCCAAAGGACACCCCCGAGCTGCCCCAGGACGCTCCGTCCCCCTCCACGTGTCCCGGTGCCTCCCCGCGTTCCCCCGGTCGGTGCCCGCGGGCGGTGCTGACCCGAAGTAGGCGGCGGCGGGCGGCGGCGGCAGGAGGAGGAGGAGGAGGAGGAGGAGGAGGAGGAGGAGGATGCGGCAGGGCTCGGCGGAGCGCATGGTGCGGGCGGTGCCGGTCCCAGCTCGCTGCCGGTCCCAGCTCGCTGAGGGCCGCCCGCCGCCGCGGCTCTTTAAGCGGGAGGCGGGGTTGGCCCCGTCCCGTCCCGTCCCGTCCCGTCCCGTCCCGTCCCGTCCCACCGCCGCCGGGAACCCCCGGGGCTCCCTGGGGACCCGCCGCCCCCCCAGCGCTCGGGGACGCCGCGTCGGGTGCCGCCATCCCCTCCGGGTCCCACCATCCCCACGAGATCCATCCATTCCCTCGGGATCCCTCCACCCCCGCCGGGTCCCTCCATTCCCCGGGATCCTTTCATTCCCATGGGATCCCTCCCTCACTCCCTCCCGGCGGGATCGCTCCATTCCCCCGGGAATCCCATTCCTATGAGATCCATCCATCCCCCCGGGTTCCCTCCATCCTCTGGGATCCCTCCATCCCTGCTGGGTGCTTCTATCCCTTCGGGATCCCTCCATCCCTGCCAGGTCCCTCCATCGTCTCCAGGTCCCTCCAGCCCCGCGGGATCCCTCCAACCCCTCCGGGTCCCTCCATCCCCATGAAATCCATCCATTCCCTCGGGATCCCTCCATCCCCGCCGGGTCCCTCCATCCCGATGAGATCCCTCCGTTCCCCTGGAATCCCTTCGTCTCCTGGGAATCCCTCCATCTCCTCGGGATCTCTCTGTCTCCCGGGATCCTTCACCCTCGCTGGGTCTCTCCATCCCCGCGGGTCCCTCCATCCCCATGAGATCCATCCATCCCTCCAGAATCCCTCCATTCTCTCGTGATCCCTTTATCCCCCGGGATCCCTCCATCCCCATTGGATCCCTCCATCCCTGCCGAGTCCCTCCATTCTCTCGGGATCCCTCCATTCCTGTAGGATCCCTCTTTCCCCCAGGATCTCTCCATCCCCATGAAATCCATCCATTCCCTCGGGATCCCTCCATCCTCATGGGATCCCTCCATCCCCGCCGGGTCCCCGAAACCCCGCGGGATCCCTCCATCCCCTCCGGGTCCCTCCATCCCCTGGCATCCCTCCTTTCTCTCGGGATCCCTCCATCCCTTTGGGACCCCCCCATGCCCGCCAGGTCCCTCTATCGTCACTGCGTCCCTCCATCCCCCGGATTCCCTCCATCCCCCGGCGCTCGGCGCCAGACTACAGGATGCCCACAGTGCCACACAGAACGACAGCCATGGGTGTGGCAGGGGAACCTGCCCTTTCCAAGGCTCAGCGCTGCCTTCGGGCACTTGTTAGGGCAGGGAAGAGGTGAAGAGGCACCTGCTGCACCCAGCAGCCCCCAGCACATCCCTCCTGTGCTTCATCTCACTGCTCTGCTGCTCATGGAGATCGATCCCAACACATCCTCAGCTCCCTCAGACACGTGTGACCAAACCTGCATTGCACAGGTGACATCTCCTGGAAATGCTGGGGGCAAGGAGACCCTTTGGAGGGCTCCAGAGAAACCTCCCATGCCAAGACGTCAAATCTAGACAAACCCTCCAGGGGAAGGGGGTTTAACATCCAGACAATCCCTCCAGGGGAAGGGGGTTTAACACCCAGTCTGATCCACCCAAGGGAAGGCTTTGATAGCCAGCTTGATCCCTCCAGGGGAAAGGGGTTTAACATCCAGCCTGATCCCTTCAGGGAAAGCTTTAACACCCAGTCCAATCCCTCCAGAGGAAGGGGATTTAACACCCAGCCTGATCCCCCCAGGAGAAGGGTTTAGCATCCAGCCCAATCACCCCAAGGGAAGGGTTTAACACCCAGCCTGATCCGTCCTGCAGGGGAAGGGTTTAAAACTGAGCCTGATCCTCCCAAAGGAAGAGGGTTTAACACCCAGCCTGATCCCCCAAGGGAAGGCTTTAACACTCAGCCTGAACCCCCCAGGGGAAGGGTTTAACACCCAGCCTGATCCCCCAAGGGGAAGAGTTTAACATCCAGACTGATCCCCCAAGGGAAGGGTTTAACACCCAGACTGATCCCTCCAGGGGAAAGGGATTTAACATCCCGCCCAATTCCCCCAAGGGAAGGGGGTTTAACACCCAGCTTGATCCTTCCAGGGGAAGGGTTTAACACTCAGCCCAATCACTCCAGGGGAAGGGTTTTACACCCAGCTTGATCCCCCAGGGGAAGGGTCAAACACCCTCCAGGGGAAGGTTTAACACCCAGCCTGATCCCTCCAGGAGTAGGGAGTTTAACATCCCGCCCAATTCCTCCAAGGGAAGGTGGTTTAAGATCCAGCCCAATCACTCCAGGGGAAGGGTTTAACATCCAGCCTGATCCTCCATGGGAAGGGTTTAACACACAGCCCAGTCACTCCAAAGGAAGGAGGTTTAACACCCAGCCTGATCCTCCCAAGGGAAGAGTTTAACACCCAGTCTGATCCCTCCAGGGGAAGGGGGTTTAACACCCAGCCCAATTCTTCCAGTGGAAGGTTTAACATCCAGCCTGATCCCCCCTGGGAAAGGGGTTTAACACTCTCCAGGGAAAGGGGTTTGACACCCAGCCTGATTCCCCCTGGGGAAGGGTTTAACACCTTCCAGGGTAAGGGGTTTGACACCGAGCCTGATCCTCCCAAGTGCAAGGACACAAACCTTCACAGAGGAACTCAGTAGCAAATTTCCAGACCCCCAAAAGTGGCCATTGGGACAAAAGTGCAAAGCCGACCCTTGAAAACACTCCCACAAAATGCCAGGACTGTGGAGCTGCAGGTGTGGAAGGGTCTGGACAGGCACATGAAACCAGCCAGGCAATGGGTGAGTGTAGGAAATGGATTTGTATTGTAGTTAAGAAATAGTTGGCTTTTAATTGTGATGGCATGAATTATAACATCTGTATTAATTATAACATTGTATTGCAAGACTTGATCAGCCTTGTCCAGCATTTATGAGCATCCTTAAAATATGAGATCTGAGCAGACATCACATATCTGAATAAATTTGTTTAAAGTTAAAGGTTGTTTATTAAATATTATTTATGCAGTGTTAAACTTCAGAAGGAGAAATATTAAACCTATTGTATAAATAACCTAGAAATATTATATTTTAATAGAATATTTCTAGGTTATTTATATAATAGGTTTAATATTAATTTTGGTGCCTATATTAAAAATATAATATAGGCACCAAAATTGGCTGAGCATCCCTGAGCCCTGTCCCTGCCTGGCTGGCAGAGATCACAAATATAAATTTGTGATTTTAGGTGATTTTAGGAGAGGGATTGAGGTGAGCAGGGACAACATCAGCAGTCAGCATCTCATACCAATCCTGCTACAGGAGGAAGAGGAAGCCCTGCACTCCTCCCCTGCTCTTTTCTGAGCTGTGCCCCTGGTCGTGGTGGCACAGGAGGTTGAGGTTTGGGAAGGGAAGAAGAGGAAGGTGCATGGCTGACTGTCACAAAAATCTGTGGCTTCACATAGGGGGTGAGATGGGAGTAGTAGATACCATGAAAAATTGGGTGAAGAAGGGCAGTGTAATTGTGTCAGCCCTTTCAGAGTTCCCCCAACATCCAGGATTGTCCCAGGACTCCCCTGACTGCCCACGAACTGCTCTGCTGCAGCCTCGCCTCAGCCTTGTTGCCCAAATGTTCAAGGAGCAGCAAAGTTCCATTTCTGTGCCCTTCTGAAGAGGTTTTCTCCTCCCTGCTCTTGGCAGGGCTCATCAGGTGAGACACAGAGATTCGCTGATTTTGTCCCCCCTGTTCAGGGATATTTGCATAAAAAAACACTTTTGATGCTATTTTTCCAAAGAATCAAGAATGGTTTGTGTTGGAAGGAACCTTAGAGCCCTCCTCACTCGCCCCCCTGCCATGGCCAGGGACACCTCCCACTATCCCAGAGTGCTCCAAGCCCTGTCCAGCCTGGCCTTGGACACTTCCAGGGATGGGACATCCACATTTCCCAGCCAATTGTACAGGAATGGCTGGGACAGGGAGCTGCTTTTGATAGCCCTCTCATTTTTGACTCCTTGCTACCACAACCTTAGGAAGAGGACACAAGACCCCAAGGAGAGACCCCAGAGAGGAGGAGGTGACAGGGAAGTGCTACCACCATCCAGCCCTTAACCTCTAAATCAGACACAGTTTCCTTTTGGCTTCTGTGCAGCACAGAGCTAAGCAATATTTCACATTTCTGTCATGCTGGTAGAAGTTTGCCCATCCCAAGGGACAGGTCAGACCTTCTGCAGTAATTCATAATCTCCATCCCACTCCTGCCAGCAGCACTGCCTGGGCACAGCCTTTCACAGAACCTTTACAGCAATAAAAACCAAAATTACACAGGACCCTTACAGCAATCAAAACCAAAATTCAGGAGCAAGGCCTGAGGGATTCCCTGATATCACAACATCCTCAGAGTCTGGGGTGTGCCATGGCACTGCCACCCCAAATGTGGCCTAACAGGGGAAAAAAAAAAAACTCCATAACCCTCCCCTGGAGGCAACAACCTCTTTTTTAGGGTGAGAAAAAAGCTTCTCCCAGCGTGCCTTGCTGTTGCATGCAGATGAGATTTTGGTCCTTCCCCTTTGCTCCACCCCTCTGCCCTCACTCCATTGGTCCTGGTGTTCTGCCCCACCCCTCAAGATCCCTATATAAACCTCTGCTTTCCCCAGGGGCTCTTTGTCCTTGTACTCTTTCAAGGAAGAAGCTCAGTAAAGGAACCCCTCACAAAGATCCCAGAAGAGCTGGAATCACCTGGATTGAGCCCAGCTGTGCCTGTGCCCCCCAGGTGTTTTTTTCCACAAGTTTATTTGGGAAATTTGTGGTGCTCTGACATCCAAAGACTCTGCTGAGGTACCTTTGGCCAGCTCATGGTCCTCTTGCTTCTGCTGAGCTCAGTCTCTGTCCCAGCAGTGTGGGGACACACCTGGACTGTGACTCCAGGCCATGAGTGTGCCCAGGCTGGCAGAGACCCTTCCCATGGCTGCCAGGAATTACAACCAGCTCGAGTAAAAATTGCATTCATCCCTTTTGAGAGAGCCCAGTTGGGGAGCCCCAGCCCGTCTCCAGCCTTCCCATCCCTCAGGACCTTTAGGTCCCTTCACCACAGCCCCCAGCACCTGCCCTGCTTCTCCTGGATCTTCACTGGCAATGAGGAGAGCACAATTGCAGGTATTCCCTCTATTTTTTCCTGGTTTTGTCCTGTTCTCCTTGCTGACCACCCAGGAGGTTTGAGATGATCTGTTTATAGAAGGCTGTGCTTAATTAAGCCCTTGTTGTTAATTGGGCACTCATTGTCCATAAGGATGTGATGAATTAGCTCAGATGTCAACGTTCCCACCCCAGACACGAGACAGATCCTGTCGCAGACATCTTTTATGAAACATCCTTTCCTTAGTATTTTTCCTCCTGAGAAGCTGAGAGGCCTCAGGAAGAAAATGCAAACAATGGTTATCTACTGCTGTGGAATGCAACAGGTGCATCTGGGATTGGTCTCATGTGGTTGTTTCTAATTAATGGCCAATCACAGTCAGCTGGCTCAGACTCTGTCTGAGACACAAGCCTTTGTTATCATTCATTCGTTTCTATTCTTAGCCAGCCTTCTGATGAAACCTTTTCTTTCTTCTTTTTGTATAGTTTTAATGGAATATATATATCATAAATTAATAAATCAAGCCTTCTGAAACATGGAGTCAGATCCTCATATCTTCCCTCATTTGAAAACCCCTGTGAACACGGTCACAAGATCCCTCCTCCCTGTCCCACTGTGCTGCATCATCCTGTGGCAGTCGTGCTTGGTGCTGAGGAGGGAATCAACCCTCAGCTCATGGCAGGGAATGTTCTGGAACTCTGCAGCTTCACCAGCTTCACTCAATGACCCTGGGTGGTTTGGGGTTTTCCTCTGTTCATCCCAGGGGGAATTGCAAGGAGAAGCAGCTCTTGCCCGTGAGCAGCCTGATTTCATGCTGCTTTAATGGAGATCAGATCAGGGGTGCTGGGGAATAGGGAAAAGGGTGGAGAGTCACAGCAGCAGGATCAGAGCAAGATCAGAGATCTGGAGAAGGAGCTCCAGGGTTGGGATCCCTCAGTTTGGGTGAGAGACAACAAATGCAGGAACAGAACTGATCCAGACCTCTCTGATAGAGAGTGGACAGGAACTTACAATTATTGTCACATCGAGTTAAGCCATTAAATAGCATTTAGAATAGCTTATTTAAAATAAAATAAGCACCCCACACATTGGATGCTGTCCCTCACATAACCAGGACATTGTCACCAGGAGCTCTGGGACTGCAGGTGACACCAAGAGAAGCCAAATGTTCACATGCAGTTTAAGGAGAAACCATGTAGATTTATGGAAGGAAAAACCCCTCACTATTACTAAAGTCATCAGCACTACCTTGGGCTGGGGAAGTCCCTAAGCTGCAAATTCTTGCTGTCTGGGGAATTTTTCAGGAGAAGTCTCGTTTACGTGCACATTCTGTTCCTGTGATTTTCCCAAGGAATCTGCTTTTGCACAGTGTTGCTGCTGGGCAGGAGCCAAATTTCAAAATCCAAACAGAAAATCGGGGAAATTGTGAAACAGATCAAAAGAAAAAATCAAATTACAAAGGTGGCGGAAAATGAAAGCGGGGGGACATGTCATGGATAGGAAAAATGCAACCCTGGGGAAGATGAAAGGCAGAAGGGAACATGATGAGACTCCTTGGGAAAAGCCCAGTGCTCCCTGACAGCATGCAAGGAGCTGGTGGGGATTTCCTGGTGGAGCTTTGGAGCAGGTCAGGGTTGGAGCCACAGCCTCTTGTGGGGTGGGAAGTGCCCCATGTTCCTCTTTGTGCCATGGAGAGCAGCTCAGCCAGGGCAGGAGACACTGCTACCACAGCAGGGTCCAACCTACACTCACTCAGAAATGGAAATACTGGATTTCCAATTCCTTTTGGCAGGATATTTTGGTCTCAGGACATTTTGTGGTGAGCCATGGTGGTGTCACTTGTCCTGATGAAAGGGACAATGGCCTGTGTTGGGTGGAGAGGCTGCAGCCTGGCAAGGAGGCATGAGCAGGTCCCTGTCCCCAGCATGGGATTGGAACTTGATGATCTTCAAGGCATCCTTCAACCCAAACCATTCCCTGATCCTGTGATGAGGATGAGGGCTGGAATAGGGCTGGAACTGGATGATCTTCAAGACTTCCTTCAACCCAAACCATTCTCTGATCCTCTAATGAGGACCTAAAACGAGGAGGAAGCTGAGGTGCATCTCTCTGTATGGCCTGTTGTGATCAGACAAGGAGTGATGGGTTTAAACTAAAAGAATACATTCAGATTAGATATAAAGAAAAAAAATAAGGGTGTGGAGGCCCTGGCACAGGGTGCCAAGAGAAACTGTGGCTGCCCCATCCATGGAAGTGTCCAAGACCAGGTCACACAAGGGTTGGAGCAGCCTGGTTTTGTTGGAGATGACGCTGCCCATTGCAATAGATGGTCTTTAAAGGTTCCTCCTTTAAAGGATTCATATTTAAAGGAGAATCACTTCCTTTAAAGGTTCCATCTTTAAAGTTTCCATCTTTAAAGGATGAAAAAAGATGGTCTTTAAAGGTTCCTCCCTACCCAAACCACGCTGTGATTGCTCAGACAGGACAGAGGAGCAGGGCCAGGATTGTCCTTGCATATCCTGGAGAAAACAGGAGAACAGAGAGGAGCTCGTCCATCCTGGACAGGCTTTCTGAGTTCCTAGGAAAAGGTCAACAGCCCAGAGAGGCTTTCATGGAGGTCACCTGTCTGGATGGAGACGGATTGTTGATCCCAATTAATAATCAGTTGAGCTTGGGCTGAGCTGAGCTGGGCTGAGCTCACCCAAACTGGCTCTGTCAACATTTAGGAACTCATAATCACAGAATTATTCCATGCAGGTGCTTTTATTAAGAGCTTTAGGTGTCAGGGGTACAGACCCAAATCTGACTCCACCATGGGTTTGGGATGAACACGTTTTGTATTCTATCATTATATATCTTACATATTAATTATTAAACGTACATTGTTCTATTGACATTACAATATCACAATACAATGTTCTATTGTACTGTTTTATACATTGATTCCATCCAAGCATGGGTTTCTCGCAATCCCCCTCAAACCCCTAACATAGTTTCTCATGATTCTTTCAACAAAAATTATATCCAATCACATCTAACAATTATATCATTTATCATAAATCATTTATCATATATCATTTATCAATTCTTTAAACAATAATTATATCTAATCACATCTAACAATTATATCATTTATCAGATACTGGTTACACAGGTGCAGTCTCACATGATCTAGCAAATACAAGATCATGTGAAAAATACATTTACATTTTTACATGTATTTTTTACAAAAATACAAATACATTTCCCAGGGCCTACTAAGCCTAACTTTCTTTCTAACACCCCAAATTTTCTGTGATTTTAAAATCTTTTACTATCAGCTCCAGCTGGGTCCTTTCCCCCGTGAGGCCAGCTGGGCCTGCATCTCCAGGTGCTGCCCTGGGACAAGCTGGTGGCTATGCAGGGAAGAATAAATTGTAATTCCCAATGCAATGAACACACTCCCCATCCATCAGGTGCATTTTGGTGGATGAGTCAGGCTGAGGAGAGCAAAAATCCAGGAAGTGCAGCCAAGCAGGGCCTGCCTTGCCTCTTACCCATCCTCAACCAAGAGTGGGATCAAGTCCTGCATCATTTCTGAACCCATGTCACTTAACAAATGCTTTTGGGAGCTGTGTTTTGAGTCCTCTGGGTTTGCTGCCAACCACAATTTCCTGGCCACAGTGTGTGGGCCAGTGGCTACGTGCTCTGGGCTTCCTTCCTTCCAGCCACTGCTCTGTGGAGCGGCCACGGAGGGGACAAACAGGAGCAGGGAAGTGATTAAGAGGAAACAAAGTGGATGTGGATGGCAGACTGGAGGGTTCTGAGAGCAGGAATGAACTACAAACAGCCTCAGATCGATCATCTGCTATTGCTCCAGCAAATAAATGGAGCTGGGGTAGGATTGGAGGCAAAGCACGGCGCTGGGAGGAATGGAAAAGGACAGAACAGGAATAAATTGGGGCTGAGAGGGAAGGCAGGGCATGCTGATGTAATGTACACCCAGTGAAGAAGAGGTTAAGGGCTGAATAAATTAATATTTAAGAAACTGAGGAAAAAATTATTATAAATCCTTCCACACAAATCTGGCAAAGTGGGCTCTGTCTGGGGATTTCTATCCTTCCTTCTGCAGATGGAAAAACATCACAGCCCGAATTTACCACTCCGAAACCTCCCCCTCGCAGGGATGCGTCGAGTTTGAACTCTAAATTTGCAGCCTAAGCGTGTTAAATTGGACAGAACTGACAGAAAACGTGAATCCTGATTTGATTGCGGGTAAAGCCGAGCTTGCTGCCCCTCTCCCATCCCCGGCGCTGCCAGCAGATGGTACTGCGCCCCCGAGGATGGCTGGCTGCTCGGCAGGGATGCTCCGGAGCCGGGCAAAGGGGGTTTGCTGCTCTTGCCGAGCCTCCCGACTCACCCCACTGCCCCCTTCTGAGCCCCCGAGTGTTGTATTCGATAATTGTATTCGCAGGGAACCCCCAAAGAGGGGAGGGAATTATGCATCTGACTCCATGGATATGAGAAGGCTAATAAATTACTTTATTATACTATATTATGCTATACTATATTACTATACTATGTAACACTATTACTATATTACACTCTATTATACTATATTATATATATATATATATATTACACTATATTACACCATATTATTACTATATCATACAATATTACACTATATTACACTATATTTACTGTATTACACTATATTATACTATAATACACTATATTACACCATGTTATTACTATATTACACTATATTATTACTACAATATACTGTATTACACTATATTCCCTCCACCCAACGAGGAGAGAGGAATGATGCATCTGACTCCATCTTATCAGAAGGCAAATTAATTGCTTTATTATACTATATTATTCTATAATATATTACTATACTATACTACAGTATAACTCTATTACACTATATAATTACTAAATTACACTATATTTACTATATTGTAATTACACTATACTATACTATACTAAACACTATATTATTACTATATTATACTATATTACATTATATTACACTATATTATTACTATGTTACACTCTATTATTACTATATTATACTGTATTACATTATATTACAGTATATTACAGTATATTACACTATATTCTCTCCCCCCAGCTAGGGGAGGGAATGATGCATCTGACTCCATCTTATCAGAAGGCTAATTAATTGCTTTATAATACTATATTATCCTATACTATATTACTATACTATATTACACTATTACTATATTACACTATATTATTACTGTATTATACTATATTACACTATATTATTACTATTACTGTGTCGAGGCTGTGAGCATTCACAAGATTTTATTATCATTCTTCCTTTCTAGCTTTCTGATGTCTCCTTTCTCTTTCTTTAGCACAGTTTTAGTATATCATTTTCTTTTAATATAATATATTATATATACTTTATTTTTATTTTATTTTTATTATTATATATATTATATTTTAATATTATAAGATAATAAATCAGCCTTCTGAAACATGGAGTCAAGATTCTCATCTCTTCCCTCATCCTGGGGACCCTCAAATACCACCACACCTGTGCAGTGACAACAATGGCTTCTTCCTTATTACAAGGTGGTTTTTTAAGTTTTACGCCCCTAACAAAATGCGATCTCAAGTCATTGTTATATCAAAACTAATAATAAAAGCTGATTGTGTTCACTGGACAGAGCAATAGCTCATTTTATTTTATTGGTGCAAAGCAATTCATGTCAATAATTAATTGGCATGTGTTTACAACTAATTATTAAGGCACTCATGCTGCTCACTGAGGCAAATATCTTCTAACTGCAAATATCCCTTATGTGTCTATGTGTCTATGTTTTTCCATGCTAACAGCCTTGCTTTCTTCCTTGCTATGGATAAATTCCTATTTTATCAATTTTTTCTTCTGCTAACTCAGTCCTTTTGCCTGCAGACCATCCACAGGCTTGTCCTTCAGCTGTGGTTCTTCCAGACTGATTGTCCTCCTGCATCCTCAGAGCTGGGACACCCCAGTTCCCCAGGAACCCCCAGCCTTGGGGAAGGTGGTTTTGGGGACAGACCCTGTACCTGTGCTCTGCTGGACAGCCCAGCCTTGGGGGACAATCAGTGACCCAGAACTCCAACCCACACCACAGATGGACCCAGAGCAGCTCTGGCTGCCCCTGGATCCCTGGAATGTCCAAGGCCAGGTTGGACAGGGCCACCTGGCCTCACGGCAGGTGTCCCATGGCATGGGATGTTCTGCAGTGTCCCTTCCCACCCAAAGCCCTGTGACTCTGTGGTGTCACAGCCCACTGGGTGGCATTTGCGTCCCACTGTCCCCAGCTCTCCTGGAAATGTCCCCATCCAGTCAAGCTTTTTCCCCAGGACAGGGAGCTCATCTATTCTGACGCTCAGCACCACCCTCACTGCATTTTGGGAGAGTCTTCCTGCCAAATTAAGATGGTCTCGGAGAACCTCAAGTTATTTTTACATCTGGGGTTCACCACTTGGCTCCACAAACAGGACACCAGGGTAGCTGAGGGGTAACTCTTGGGGGGAAACGTGGCTGTGGTGACACAGGGACAGAAAAGCCAGAGCAGTGACCAAGGAGAGCCTGGGGAGCCCTCACCTGAGTAACCTTCACCTGAGGAACCCTCACCTGAGGAGCACCCACCTGAGGAACCCTCACCTGAGGACCTCCCATCACTCTCTCTGCATTAGGAACACTGTGGGATGGGCACAGAGAGAACCACACAGATGGGAGATGCTCCTGTTGACTTTTTTGCCTTCTCATGAAGCAGAAGTGGATTTACAGGCATCAAAAGTGAAGCTCTGGTACCTTTTTAGCTGCATCAAATTCCAGCTTCTCCTGCAGCAAGTCCTCCAAGGGTGGCACACTTGTCAAGCTCTGTGATGGAAAGGATGATGCTGAGACACTGAGGGGTGCAAGTTCCTTTTATTTTTGTCTTTATTTTTTTTATATTTATTTTGAAGACAGCAGGAAAAGCTGTGCAGAAGTGCCAAGAACAGAGCCTGAAAATTATCAGCTGCTCTACAAAGCAGGAGCTGGGGAGGAAGGAGCAGTTTGGGTGGGAGCAGGGTGGGATGCAGGGTGGTGTGTCCAGAGAACACAGCGGGAACAAGAGATCCATCTCCAATCTGTCAAAGGCAGCACTCACTGCCTGCAAACATTTGTCCAGCTGTGTGACAATTGATGCAGCTGCTCGTCATTTAAAGATATTAACCTGCCTTCATTAAAGGTCAGTTCTTCCTGGGCAGGGAGGTTCTCCACTGGGGTGGGGTGGCTGATGGGGGTCTAAGGTTGAAAAATTTAGCTGGGTGTGAATTCTATCACCCTCTGTTAGAGGTGGGACAGTTCTGTTCATTGGGCAGTTTTGTTTATCTCTCCCACAACCCATCCTCCCTCCAGGAGATCTCTTCTGTTCATGGGCCAGTGAGTGTCCCTGCATGGCTGATCAAATTCCATCATCCCATGGAGAGATGCTCCACCCAGGGAAGGAGCCAAGCATTCCTACCTGGACACAATCTGAGGTTTCAAATATTCCTACCTGGATACAATCTGAGGTCTCAAATATTTCTATCTGGATACAATCTGAGCTTTGGAACATTCCTACCTGGATACAATCTGAGGTTTGGGACACTCCAGCAGCCTTTGCCCCCTGCATTGCCAGAGGGAGCCCAGGCCCATCTCCAGCAGCCTTGGAGCTGCAGAGGAAAATTCTCCCCTTGTGCAGGATCCCTGCTGCAGCAGAGCCACAGCTGGCACTGCAGGAGGGCTGAGCCCCCATGGGATGGGGCTGTGCCACCACCCTGGCACACAGGGGGACAGAGCATGGTCTGACTCTGGCAGTGTCTTTTTTTTTTTTTTTTTTTTGGTACTATTTAATTTTTATTTTTATTTTTCCTAGTGAAGAACTTTTATACTCATTCCTATATCTTTGCCTGAGAGCCCCTTCATTTCAAAATTATAACAATTCAGAGGGCAGGGGTTTACATTTTCCATTTCAGGAGAGGCTCCTGCCTTCCTCAGGAGACACCTGGATTTCAAACCAAGCCAGATTTTGGCTGTTGGGGAGCTGGGGCTGGTGTGAGGACAGACAGACAGACAGACAGACAGACAGACAGACAGTGTGAGCTGCCAGCCAGCCCTGAGCACAGCAACATTCCCCAGGAGCAGAGCAGGCAGGGGAGGAGGGCTGTGCTGGGGGAATAATGGGCTGCAAGAGGCAGAGATCTGCCCCCCAAGGCAAAGGATGAACAACTTGTCCTAGATTCCCCCCCTCCCTTTTTTTTTTTTTTTTTATTTTCAGAGATCCGAATGTATAATTGCAGGAGGGTTTTTATTACAATTACAAGAGAGAAAATGAGCTGAAGGCTCCTAACTGCAGAGGCCGGTCCCTGTGAGCAAAGGGCCACATGTCCCCTTTTATGGCCAGCCATAATTCCCTCCCTGGCTCAAAGGAGGCTGTGAAAAGAGCAGGACTGGTTCAAACTTCCTTGGGGTCTCCGTGGCAACGAGCCCTGCAGGAGCCTTTTCTTCCTTTCCCCTCTTTCCTCTTTTGTTGTTGTTGTTGTTGTGTCATTAAAACTTCCCGGATTGAATCCCCACCAGGCTGGGCAGGATCCAGAGATCCTGCAGTCCCCAGACAGCTGCCCTGCACCAGCAAAGCTCAGCCCAGACTAGCAAAGCTCAGCCCAAACTCTGCCCCAGGTCAGGAAAGCCCAGCAAAGCCCAATCTGAACTCAGCTCCAGCCCACGAAAGCCCAGCCCAGCAAAGCCCAGCCTGAACTCAGCCTCAACTCAGTAAAGCCCCAGCCCAGTAAAGCCCAGCCCCAACTCAGCCCCAACCCAACCAAGCCCAGTCCAAACTTAGCCCCAGCCCAGCAAACTCAGCCTAAACTCAGCCCCAGCTCAGTAAATCCCAGCCCAGTAAAGCCCAGTCCAAAGCCAGCCCTAGCCCAGCAAAGCCCAGCCCAAACTCAGCCCCAGCCCAACAAATCCCAGTCCAAACTCAGCCCCAGCTCAGTAAAGCCCAGCCCAGCTTCACACCAGGATATTTTTCTTGTCCCACTTTGTTCCTGCCCGGTATTTTGGCTTTTTGCAGTTGAGCCCATCCCCTGAGAGCTCAGACAGAAATGGGGGCTCTGCTCCCTCCAGGCTGGGCCTCTGGGAGGGACATGGGGCAGCCCAGCCCTGGCACCTCCATTCAGCCCTGGCACTCCCATTCTGGAGCAGCCCCTCCTGCACCAGGGGCTGAGGCTGAAGGGGCTCTTGGGCACCTGCAGAGCCCCTGCCCTGGCACAGCAGCGCCAGACCCAGCACCCACTGCACCCTCTGTGAGAGCAGGGCACAGCCCATGCAGGATCTGTGCCCTGTGCCACCCATCCCTTCCTGGCACAGGAGTGCAGGGGTTCGGAGCCAGGGAAAGGCAAACCCCATGGTTTGTGCTGTGCTGCCCATGCTGGGCTATGTCACTTCCCCATGGCATGGCCAGGGCTGGGTGGGGACAGATCTGGGCTCTGGGGAGTGATTCTCCATCTCTGTGACAGGGACAGGAGCCAGGGGATGGATGGAGCTGTGCCAGAGGGATTTAGGATGGAAATCAAGGAAAGGTTCCTCCCCCAGAGGTGCTGGCACTGCCCAAGGCTGCCACAGTTCCAGGAGGGTTTGGACAGCACTGCCAGGGATGCCCAGGGTGGGATTGTTGGGGTTTCTTGTCACTCTGATTTTTTAAGATTTTCTAAACCTTCTGATGTTTACATTCTTGTAATGAACTATCTCACACACTTTCTGTAAATAACTCATTGTTTTGCATTCTTTTATAGAAGAAGACAAATTTGATGGACTGTTGGTTTGTCCAGTGTCATTGGAGAGGTGGCACTTTTACTTCCAATCCACTGTCACTTTTGGAAAACTATAAATGTTAGAGCCAGAAAATAAACTTCCCTTTTTCACCTTGAGGGCAGCAGTGCGTGCACTCGTGTTATTTGTGTCCTACAGTGTCTGGGCAGAGCAGGAGCTGCCCTGGGTGATTTTTGGGGGTCCCTTCCAGCTCAGGACATTCTTTGAGTCTCATCCATGATTCCAGGTGGGAATATTTTCTGTGGGCACAGCAGCTCAGTGAGGAGGAGCTCTCCAACCCTCACAGTGCTCCAGGGCACTCCCAGCCCACATGGAAATCCATGAATCTCCTTTTCCTCCACTCACCCACATTACAAGGGCTCCACAATTTCCAGCTACAACATCATGGAAAAAAAAAATCACAGCCTGCAGCAAAAAATTGCTGGCTTCATTCTTTTCCCAAATTCCAGGATTCTGCTGGGTTGGAACATTGGGGAAGGAGAGAAGGAAGGGCAGGAATGACTCTGCTGCTCTGCTCCCCATCCCTCCCCCTTCCCTGGGATGCATTCCTGCAAATGTCTAGGTAGACAGAGCTGCCTCCAACAAGCCCAGGACCTGGGGCATCGTTCCTTCATGTGCTCAGGTCATCCAATTAATCAGATTTACAGAGGCAGCTCAGCCTCTCCCGTGCATCCAGGCTGCCCAAAACATGAGGTGAAAACTTCTCTTCACTTCCAGCTTCAGGGGGACACCACAAATTGGCTCTTTTTGTGCAGTGGAGCTGCTCCAGGAGACCCCAGGGCTGTCACACCTGTGGCACATCCTCACCTCAAACCCCTCACACACACCTTGGCAGCTGGGGCTCTGCACATCCCACTCATTTCTCCCCTGGATACCCAGCTACTGCTTCAAACTGGTGCAAAAATCGCATTATTGTGCAAAAACCCTTCTGAGACCTTTTCCTAAGGTGGTTCAGGTGAAGACTGAACAAAGCCCTAAATGGCATCTGGATTTAACAATTTCCCACTAAAAGCTGATGGGAAAAGTGTCCTGGAGGACCAGACTTGATTTCCCTTTACTCCAATAGAGAGTGAGGATGATTTGGAGCAGGGATAGACTAGCAGGAGGTGAACAGAGAACATTTTGAAGTGCAACCCAAGCTCTGTCAGCCCAGAGCAGTGACCCCACATGATGCCAACACTATTCCAGTCAAACATAATAAAGTCCTTGTGTTTTTCCTGAAGTTTGAGATGGTTTCATTGCTCACTCTCCGTGCTCCACGTTGCCATAGCCACTAAAACCCATGAGTTAGGCCTTCATTAGGGTCGGGTTTTTTGGGGTGTTTTTTGTTTTTTTGAACATCTCCTTGGGAAAATAGGGCAAAGATCTGAAATGTAATGGAGTTTGAAGGAATTGAAGTGGATGACATGGAAAAAAAGGTGTTTTTATTGACAGTCTGTAGCTGCTGAAGTGTCCTCAGAGCACTCAGCACTTCCACTTCCCTCATTTCCTGTGATCCACGGAGGATATTTGTGACCAGAAAGAACAACTGAACCCTGGGCAGCAAAATTTCTCCTTTTTCTGCCCAAAAGAAATGAAATCTGGGGTTCCAGTTCTGCTCCTCTGCTCAGAATTTATCCAGCCTGGGATTCCTGGGTGTTCTTGTTCAGGCTGCACAGAGGGGGAGGCAGCTCCTTCCTGGAGCATCTAATGGGATCCACACAGAAAATGTGATTTTTCCCCAGGTTTACAAGAAATCCAGGGGTAGATAAAGAACCTGGGCCAGCAAAATCATGTGAGGAGCTCATGGGAAAGCTGAGAACACAACATGAGTTTCTTGATCGGGATTTGAGAACAGGTTCTACAGCAGGTTACACTGCTGATGTTTTAAAATGCAACATTTCCTTTGTAATAAAAAAATATATATTTATTACAAAGGAAAGGTTGCATTTTAAATATTAATAAAAATATTTTTTAAAAATCTATAATTTTAACAAAAATACATATTTTGTTTTTCCTTTTTAAAGGGGAATAAAAAACCCAAAACAAGATAAAAAAGACACAACAAAGAAAAAAAAAGGCAACAAACCAAAAAAAAACTTAAAAAAAATCAAAAAACCACCCAAAATTAAAAAATAAAAATAAATAAAAACTCGACCCCCCACAAAAGAAAACCCAAAAAAACCAAACAAAACAAAAAAAGTGAAACAAAAACAAACAAACAAAAACCCAAAAATCAAAACAAAACAAAAATAAAAAAACAACCCCAAACAGAAATCCCAGGGCCTTGGTCACAAGACTGGGACATTGCAGGAAATTGTCTGAAATGAGTTTCTACCATCATTAGCATACAAAAATTATCCCAAGTGGAGGAATTCTACTTAGAATAGTTTGTAAATAAATGGAGTGAGGTAAAGGATATTTGCCAAGAAAAATGAGAACAGGGAATTAAGAGGGAATGGTATTGTTACCTGCCACAGGTTAGCAGCAAGCAGAGCCCTCAGGATTTCAGGAGTTGAAGATGGAAGGAGCCATTTCATCAGGCTTTGAGGAAGGATTTCCTCAGCTCTTCACAGATTTTCTATAATTATTTACTTTAGGACTGATGAGTACTAATGTCCCATTTCACCCCCACTTTAGACTCTAAAATTTAGGTCTTCAAACCAACAAACCCAGCTTGTTTTAGGACTTGCTAACCCTTAAAGGACCATTGTCCTGAAGATCCAACTCCAGCTCTGCTCCGGGCCATGCCCAGACCTGAAATTCAACCTCAGCACCCACCTGTGCCACCCTTCACTGTGACCTGACCCCTCTCTGTGCACCACAGGTTTTACATCCCCTGCCATCCCCAAAACTCTGAGCCAGGGCTCTAAACGCCCTCTCAGAGCTCATCCATCTCGGCCAGGTGTGGGTTGTCCTCTGCACATCACCCTGAGCCTCCACCAGGAGGGCTCTGAGCTCCTGGAGCTCCTCAGGGGTTCCTCAGGTTGAAATCCACACCGAGCACAAATCCAGGAGTCTCCATGGTCCCATCACCTTCCCCAGGCACTTGGTGTCTTCCTGCTGGTAGGTTCAGATGGATTATATAATATACAATAGACAACATACAATATATTGTATATTGTACATTGTATATTGTATATTGTATATTGTATATTGTATATTATGTATATATACAAATATATTTATGAAAACTATTTTATATATAATATATAACGGTATATATAATATTATACAATATATAATGTGACGTGTATATAATATATATGTATATAACTATGGATATATATACACAAATATATAATATATAATATGTATATATTATATATATATCTATTTATTTATACATATATATATACATATTAAAAACTATTCTTTGGATAAATATTCATACAAATATGGGAATATATAAATATTCCCATTTATATAAATATATAAATCCACGCCGAGCACAAATCCAGGAGTCTCCATGGTCCCATCACCTTCCCCAGGCACTTGGTGTCTTCCTGCTGGTGGGTTCAGATGGAGAAAGGAGGAAAAGCTAAAAGAAGGCAAAGTTGCACAGTTAGAGCCCAGGGGGAAGGAGAGGCACATTTCCAATGGGATCACAATGCTCCTTTGCTGGAATAAACCAAAAATCTCCTCCAGCAGTGCCACAATGTCCCCACAACACACAGGGACCTCTGTGCTGACATTGTGAAGGCAGCAGGACTTTTCTTGAGCAGCCAAACCTCTGACTTCCTCAATTCCTTTCATTTCTGGGCATATTGAAACTGGGTTCTGAGAGTCAATATTGTCAAACTAGACAGAGTGATGTGATTGAAAAGACCCTCAGTTAATAAAACTGTCACTCAGCAGCACAAGGAGGTATCTATGAGGGAAATTTTGAAATTGTACTCTTTTTGAGGAACTGTCATTTGCTCTTAGAAATTACATTTAAAATTAATGTTTGCTGTGGAACTTATAAATATTTGTTCAGGCTAGCATGAAATATGCCCAGGATAATTTTAGCATGTACGCATCAGATTTTCATTTCACATCAGAGGAGACTCAAAGTGAGTCTGTTCCCTTCACAGCCAATAGAGTCTTCATCCCTGGGAGACAAATTCTCCTCCTCCTTGGGGAGCCCTGCCTGCTGCCTCAAGGCTTGGGGGATCAAGGCTGACACAGCTGAGAGCTGGCATTGTTTCCCTGCTTGTTTCACTGGGAGAAACTGGGAGAAACTGGGAGAAACTGGGAGCCAAGAGTCTCCTGGAGTCAGATCAGGGACAGGCAGGACCTTCTGTTCCCAGGATCTCCAACCAAAAGCAATTACAGAATTAAATATTCCAGGTCATTTAAATCCATTTAAATCCCAAACACAATCTCATCACCAAAGGTGGGGCAACACAAACTCCCTGTGATGCTGGGAGAGATGTTCAGAGAGCAGTGGGATGGAGAAGTGGAAGGATTTGGGGGGGATGAGCATCTCCAGAGACATCCTCAGAGCCATTCCCATGAATTCAGAGTGCTTGGGATCAGCCCTTCACATCTTTGAGGGCTTGCCCATGGCCACATCAGTGTGTGGGAATTTTGTGTCTCTGCTCTTGTTGTAGGAGATCCCTGACCCACGACAGCAGCAAACAAACCTCTGAATTTGGGGCTGGGGTCACTGTCCTTCCTGGTTCCTGCAGGGGAAGCACTTGGTAGCTCATTATTGGTTTGGTTTATAAATACCCAGAAATGGATAAGGAGCAGTTTGTGTTCCCCAATGTCTGATGGACAGGAACATCTCCGCCACCATGGAATCACTGAGGTTGGAAAAAAACCTTGAAAATCATCAGGTTCAACAATTAACCCAGCACTGCCAGGTCCACCCAGACCTGGATGATGGTCTCCAACCAACAATACCTCAATTCTGATTTCCCCAACTAAATTTCTACAAAAAAAACTATTTCTGATGTTCTCCTCTCCCATGGGCTCAGCCACCTGCAGACATCTCACTTCACTCTCTCCACTTGCTGCCTCTCTAGCAGTGACACTTCAACCACAAAAATTCTGTCCCTTGGCACCTTTAATCCTTATTCTGATTGTGCAGCTCCAAAACATCCACCAGCACAAACCTGGGCAGCATTTCCAGTTCTGCTTTTGCCAGAGCAGCTCACAGACACTCCAGTGCATTTCACACAGCCCAGGGCTTGGTTTAGGCAGTAAGAGAAGAGTTTCTGGGATCATTCCCTGGCCCTAGAATGAGGCAGACAGGGACACCTTAATCCTAAAAAAAATCCCTTAAGCTCCAGAACATGTGAGTCAAATCTTATGGATCTATTTGGAATATTTCCTGACCCATACTAACCCCAAAATGTGACTAAAATCTCTTTAGGGCTGGGTAAATTGGCTGGGCCAGCTCCACACCAGGGTCCATCTTCGTGTTTAAAAACATGAGCAGTAAACGTCAAGATGTGAGGAAGATTTCCAGCTAGTGTTAAATTTACAGCTTAAATCCACATGTCCCCAAATGTCTTTGGACAATTGCTGCTTTCTTAGACCCAGCTCAATAAAACCCATTTGGGTTCCAGGAAGATTTGCCAGGACAGACTACACCCAAAAGAACAAGAATATTTGGGATTCAAAGGCCCACAAAAGAACAAAAATATTTGGGATTCAAAACTCCCCAAAAGAACAAGAATATTTAATATCTATGGTGGGTCACAGTCAGCTGGAAAGCCATAGGGGAAATTTGGCCTCACAGCCCCTGCAGCAGGAGCAGGAAAGGATGGAGAGGGAAAATATGAGCAGGTGCTGTGTCCTCCCTTGGGTGTGCCATGGCTAGGACAGCACCCACCCTTTCTGAGAGCAGCAGTGCCCAAACTCAGCACCCAAACACCAAAATCAGGCAGAACTGGCAATCCAGAATGGCAGAACTGGCAATCCAGAATGGCAGGAGCAAGAGGCAGGTGCATCACAGGATCATGGAATGGTTTGGGTTGGAAGGAACCTTAAAGATCATCTCATTCCACCCCTGCCATGTCCCAGGGTGCTCCAGCCTTGCCTGGGGCACTGCCAGGGATCCAGCCACAGCTTCCCTGTGCCAGTGTGTGATTAAACACAACGAGGAATTTGTTTGTGCCCACAGCCTTGAGACCCAGAGGAGGTCTGGAGCTCTCAAAACCATTCCCAAGACAGGACCTTGAATCTCCATTGCTGCCACAGCTCTGAAATAAACTGATTTGTTGGCTGCTCTTGAAGCATCTGATCTCGAGCTGGTCCCACCCCAGGGCAGCAGCAGAGCTGTGGTTGCTGAGATGCTTTAGGAGAAAAAGCAATTTGTTTGGCTTCTCCCATTTCTTTGTCCCGTTCTGTCATCTCCTCTGGCTGCACAATAGCTCCTGTTCAAACAGGCTCTCTACCCAATAACAAGGATTTTTTAAGTAAAATCTTTATTGGGTGTATTTGCAAATCATGAAACTGATTTGTTGGTTTGGTTTTTTTTTAGGGTTACATGTGTGGGGTTTTGATAATATTTTCATCTTCCTGCATCCAGAGATGCACTTCACAAGCAATCCATCCATGGGACATGTCCCCATCTGCCTGCTCCCCTCTCACCATGACATGGCATTTTTTTCTCAATAGAAATCCAATCTGCCCCTGCTCCCCCCTCCATCCATCACCCCCACATGCTGAAAACCTGGGAATTGCAGGTTTTATTTCAACTTTATCACCAGTTTTACCCACGTTACCACAAGCAGAGGGGTTTTATTCCCCTCTCTGTCCCCATCCCTGTCCATCTTGTTATGCTTGCCCAATTATCCCATTAAAAATATTTGAGATAGCAGCAATTTTAATTAAATAATTTAGAAAATATATATTGACAATATCATTTAATCCGTACCCTGCGGTTATCTTTTGCTTATGCACTATTATTGGAACCAAATTATCCCTTGTTTCTAATCAAATTGTATTGTCAATATATATTTTCTAAACTGTTCAATTAAAATTGCTGCTATCTCAAATACTGTTTGTTTTTTTACTATGGGATAATTGGGCAAACATAACAATCTGAAGAACAAGTTCTGTCTCACTCCCTGTGTGAGATTAAGCCACCCCTCACCACAGCCACCCTTCATCCTTACCTTGAATTCCTGGAATTCAGGGGCAGCACATCCTGGGCTCCAAGTGAAAAAAAAAAAAAAAAAAAAAAATTTGAAAAAAAAATTAAAAATTGAAAATCCTCGCCCCAAATCGCAGTGCCCCAGTGGAGTGTGGTGCACAGAGGGTTTGTCTGTGGCAGCCAGGCTCGGAACAAAGTTGTGGGGTGGAGGGGGAGGAGAGGGTGATTGACAGCCCTGGGCTGAGCCTCATCCCTCACCTTGGGCCATGCGGTCTGATTGGCCGCCTGCTGACATCCCCGAGCCCTGCACTTTTTAATAGAACGCTTTTGGATGATCTACGGGGGGAAAGGCTTGGAGAGGTGTTTTTCTGACAAGCCAGGAAAAGTCACCCGAGCCACCAGGGACTTGGCTTCACTCTTTTTTACCCCCCCTCTTTTTTTTTTTTTTTTTTTTTTTTTTTTTCCTTGGGAGGAGGGGGGATTTCTTCATTTTGGCACTTCATGTTTTTCTGAAAACTTCGCGGCGATTTTTTCCCCCTTGCACCAGCCTGGACTGATGGATTACCACCTGCTTGGACTAATTCTGTCTTTTCTCTTCAATGGCACAAAGGTCTTAGCCGGTTACCCAATTTGGTGGTAAGATTCCTTCCTCCCCTCGCCCTTCCTCTCCCTATGATTGATTAATGAATTCATTAATTATTAGCCATGGGAGCTGTGTGTTCCCTTCCTTTTCACCCCTCGCCCTGCGGAGCTGCATGCTGGAGTCGAAGCGTAATTTCTTCAGATTTGACCTGTAATTAATGAAATCTGTGGAAAAGTTTGGGGGTTATTTTGAAAGGGCCATGCCTGGGTTTCCCTTTGCACAAATGGAGGCTTCCCTACCACTCTTTAATTTCTCCATTTTCGGCACTGTGGCAATGGGCTCTTCGTTCAGATGTGAAAGGATGCGGTTTTATTTCCTTGTGCAATGGGAATTTTGTCTTTCCCATCACTCTGCCACAGGGATTTTCTTCCTTTCCATGAAACTGCAATTAATCCTTAAAAAAAAATAATTTAATTCTATTTTCTGTTTGGTTGCTGCGTTTTTTTGGACTTCTTTCCCTTCTTTTGTTGTATTCTGTCATGTGAATTTAGTCCGGCGAATAACGCAAATGGCACCTGAGAAAACATTCATTAGGAAAATTGCTCAAAGGTGGATTTTGTTCATTTTAATTATGGAAATGTCGTTAATTTCCTTGCACCAACGAGAAAAATAGATTTTAAAAGAACTGGTTGTATCTTGTGATGAGGCTGGTAAGTAACCTGAGTTACTTATTTTAAAAATAAATCCAACTCTATATAAATGAATACAGTAACAAAATGCAATTGGAAGCCTTTTAGAACAAGAAATATTGAATTAAACATTCCAGGTCATTTAAATCCAGCAGCCAGCAAGTTGCATAACAGAATAATTCAGTTTATTTCTGTCTTTATGTAGGATTTCTTGCTGGAATATCTCTTGTTAAGTTTCTGTATGTGCCAGGTAGGGGCTGTGAGCCTGATGATCCGTAGGGAAAAGAGGGAGATGGTGGAATTTGGTGCTGCTGAGATTCTTGGGTTATTTTCGCCTTTCCAGAAAAGTCTCTCTTCTTTATTCCTGAATTAGATCCTTTCAGTGCCAACATGGAGATGGCAAGAAGTAGGTGGGAGTGAACTTGGGAATGGACTGCCATATCTGGGAATATTTAGAATTCAGGACGGGAAAATACGAATTTTTTAAATTTTTTTTTAATAATCCATTTATTAGCGTGGACTTTGGGATGAGAATTTGCCTTTCCAGAGGAGAAAGACAGAGAGCACAATGAGAAGTCCCCGCTCAGGAAGCGTTTCAAAGCTCCGCAGGTTCATGAAATGGCTAAATCACAGCAGGTTTTCCTGGAGAATTAAATGATTTCCTCGCCCTGAGCGTGGCTGCCCAACTTCAGGCCCTCAGCCCTGGCCAGGGGAGGCTCTTGAAACACAGAGAGCAGCCCTTTGATTCCTTCCATCCCTTTTCTGCCCCACCTGGGCGCCACTGGGCACAGGTCGGGATGCCAAGGCTGGCTCTGAGCTGCCTGGGGCAGGGACACCTCACCACGGCATCAGCTCATCCCACTGAGCTGCCTCAGGCTTTGATATGAACCAGGATTTAATGCCCAAATCAAGGAGGGTTTCAAGTCTCAGAGCGTTTCAAGTCTCTTTTCTTTTCTCCGTGAAAAGGTCTCGTTTTCCCCCCGTGAAACAAAAATATCCCCCATAGAGCAAAATGTCTCCTGTGCCCGTTTCCAGGAGCAAATGCTGCTGCACACAGGTGTGTGCCCCTCCATCCCCTCCTGCCAAACCCCTCTGAGCTCACCCCAAAGGAACAATTACAGAGGATGTAGGGCACGGACAGCAGGGGCATGGCAAGCAGCATCCCTGGGAGAGGAGGGAGTGGAGCACACTCCGCACAGAATTTCCTCCACAGATCCAGGTTTTGTGTATTTTTATGTATTTTTATCGATTCTGGCAGCACCAAAGTGACAGAGAGTCTCTAGGGATGCGAGGAGTGCCCCATGTAGGGTGAGGTTGCAGATGCTGTGGGGTTTTAGGGGTTTCTTGAAGGCTGAGGGAGCAGAAGGGCAGAAATACTTGGGCCACAGTTCAGGGAGAGACAATGCTCCCAAAGCACAGAAATTCAAGATCTGCTTTGGTACCATGGAAAGATTGCAATATCTGCTCTGTGGAAATGGGGTTTATGTGGTGGATTCTAGCATGGTGATATCTATGCTCTTAAAAAAACATCATTTTCCAATTGTCTTCCTGATCCTCTGCTCCTGAGGCCGTCACAGAGGAGGCTTTGGGGGATGAGCCCAACTTGCAGGGTTCAGCACACCCCAAAACAGGGCAAGGAGAGCAAAGGTGGGGCTCAGCATCAGCGTGGTGCCCTGTGCTGGTGTCCCTGGGCTTCCTTACCCCCAGTTAAACCCATCTCTGCTAAACGCAAGACTTTCAGGGGGCATTTCATGTGGCAGAACCCCAGGCAGTGCCCTGTCCTGCTGGCACCACCTTCCTGCTGGATTTTCCTGCTGGATAGGGAATATTTTGGCAGCAACATCCAAACAGATCCTTTCTGCTGTGGGACAGAAAGGAGAAAATTTATTTATTTATTCCTGTGGTGGGGAAAAAGCGTCTGTGTGTGCCCTAAGAGAAGGAGAATGATGAGAATGGGGTCTGATCACCTTATAAATGGGTTTGGAATAATCCAAACCCATATATATATGTAATCAAAACCCATTTATATATAATATAATATAATATAATATAATATAATATAATATAATATAATATAATATAATATAATATAATATAATATAATATAATATAATATAATATAATATAATATAATATAATATAATATAATATAATATAATATAATATAATATAATATAATATAATATAATATAACATATTATATCATATCATATCATATATAAAAATATATACTATATAATGCATAATACAATTATATCATATATAATTCTATAATTATCTATTAAATAATATCTATATAATACAATAAATATATATAATAATGGCTGGAATAGTCCTGCTGCCCCACTGTGAGCCAGACAATGCCAGGAGCTGGCAGCAGTGGCAGTGCAGGGGATAAAGGCAAAGGGATGGAGCTGCTCAGGGTTTGTGGGATGTGTTTTACTGAGGGGCTGGGAAGGTCCTTGACATTGTCCAGAGAGAGGAGAGCCCAAGTGCAGCCCTGGAGCTCTTCAGGGAGGTCCTGCCCCAGCTCCCTGTGCTCCAAACCCAGAGTTTGGGCTCCAAAGCCACTGGTGCAGCAGGATGGAGAAGCCAAGAGAGGATTTCAGCCCTGCTGGGATGTTGGGAACTCCCTGACATCGCCCTGTCCCCATCCAGGCAGCTCTGAGTGAGCTCCAGGGGTGGCTCAGGCTGTGGATGCAACCTCCAGTGAGGTATTTTGACACAGCTCCAATGCTTCTTCACATGCTGCCGTCCCATCAGAGCCCTGAGAGGGGAACAAACGGGGCACAGATGGGAAAAGGTCACTGAAATGCTGCCTGTGAGTGCTGACAGGAGGAGCTGGGGCCAACAAAGCTCCCTCAGAGACGTGTCCAACGCTTTCAGTGCTGCTGAAAGAGAAGGAGGAGATGGGGAGCTGTGGTGGGGCCATGCAGAGCAGGCTGCTGCTCCTCCTGGTGTGGGCATTGAGGGGCCACGCTGGGCCCACCTGGGGCTGAAAACAGCCCTGAGTACCTGGCTGGCCACAGGTGTTCAGGATCTCATGGCTCTGAAGGGTTTTGTGGCCTTCAAGGTATTTTTCAGCATTTTTCCCAGCCAGGTTTTAGCTGGTGGGTGGGATGGGCAATCCATGCCATGGAAAGCAGAGTTTTGGAGCTGGGATTGAGGTGGATTCCAAATCCTGACCATCTCAGGAGCTTCTGTCTCTGAAGGGTTTTGTGGGCTTCAAGGTCTTCTTCAGTGTTTTTTCCAGCCAGGTTTAGGTGGTAGGAATCCATGCCATGAAAAGCTGAGTTTTAGAGCTGGGATTGAGGTGAATCCTGAGTCCTGACCAGCCCCAACCACTGCCAGAGCAGATCAGTGAATAAAACCAGCCCTGAGTACCTGGCTAGCCACAAGTGTTCAGCATCTCGTGGCTCTAAAGGGTTTTGTGGCTTCAAGGTTTTTTTCAGCGTTTTTCCCAGCCAGGTTTAGCTGGTGGGAATCCCTGTTGGGTGGGATGGGCAATCCCTGCCATGGAAAGCAGAGTTTGGGAGCTGGGATTGAGGTGGATCCCAAATCCTGAGCAGCAGGACTGCCCCAACCATTGCCAGAGCAGATCAGTGGAAAAACCAGCCCTGAGTACTTGGCTGGCCACAAGTGCTCAGGAGCTTCTGTCTCTAAAGGGTTTTGTGGGCTTCAAGGTTTTTTTCAGTGTTTTTCCCAGCCAGGTTTAGCTGGTGGGAACCCCTGTTGGGTGGGATGGGCAATCCATGCCATGGAAAGCAGAGTTTTGGAGTTGGGATTGAGGTGGATCCCAAATCCTGAGCAGCAGGACATTGCCAGAGCAGATCTCCAAGGAGCTGGCAGAGGGCTCCAGGTGACATCTCCTGCTGGTTTTGTCCCTGCCCAGTGCAGAATCCCAGCATGGTTTGGGTTGAAGCTCGTTCTGTTCCGCTCATTCCAGTGGAGTCCTGAGCCCAGCAACAGCTTCAAAATGAGCATAGCAGCACAGAGCAATGAGCAGTGTCACGCTGCTGGCCTTGAGGAGGTCTCAATCCCTCATAAATTAACCCCTTGTGTCTCCAGGACAAGGCCAGGGCAAGCCTGGAGCCACTGGAGCCACGGGAAAAGGGTTCTGCCTCACTCAAGAGCCTTTCTGCCCTTAAAACACAAATCTCTGTCCTGTAAGTAAACTCAAAACTAAATTTAAGTGGCCAGAAAGAGCTCTGAAGAAGCCACTTAATTGCAACCAGCTCCTTATTTGACTCCTTCACTAAAAGCAGTGTTTCCCACTTGCCAAAGGCACCCCAAGGATGAGCACTGGGAATTCAGGGGGGATTTTTGGCCACCACACCCTCTCAGCTGGAGGTGCTGGGATAGAGGAGGCCACAAAATAGTGATTTCCCATGTCCTGCACTGCCCCATCACCCTGCTGGGGTCAGGGAGGAGCTCACACCCTGGGACAGAGGCAGGGCAGCCCTGAGAAGGCTGAGCTGGAACAGACTGGACAGAGCTAAAGAATAAAGCTTTTCTTGAGAGCTCTAGGTGTCAGAGGTACAGACCCAAATCTGACTCCACCATGGGTTTGGGATGAACATGTTTTTATATTTTATCATTATATAACTTACATTTTAATTATTAAACTTACATTGTTCTATTGATATTACAATATCACAATACAATGTTTTATTACACTGTTCTATACATTGATTCCATCCAAGCATGGGTTTCTCATGATCCCCCTCAAACCCCTAACACAGTTTCTCATGATTAAACAATAATTATAACTAATCACATCTAACAATTATATAATTTTTCATATAATGACTACATAGGTGCAGTTTCACATGATCTAGCAAACACAAGATCATGTGAAAAATACATTTACACTTTTACATGCATTTTTTTACAAAAATACAAATACATTTCTCAGGGCCTACTAAGCCTAACTTTCTTTCTAGCTGTCCAAATTTAGTGATTTTAAAATCTTTTACTATCAACTCCATCCCCAGGGCACATTTAATGGGGGCTGTGCCATTTGTGTCTTCACTAGGATCCCCAGAATCTCCAACCCAGGTGCAGCCCAAGGCTCCAGTGGAGCCCCAGGACAAACCTGGAGGTCCCCCCTGTGTCCCCAGGGATGTCACAAACTCCAGGTCAGGAGGCTAAAAGCATCAACTTTATTGCAACTTCTTCTTTAATATTCTGATCTGATACAGACGGACCTGACTGGTCTTGTAATCAACACATTTCACATTTCATTCTCTAGCTGACACTCAGGGGGTGTTTGATTTCTCCTGTGTCACTGTCACATTTTCTTAAAAATCCCTTTGCCAGGATTTCTTCTCCTGGGAAGCTGAGAAGCCTCAGAGAAAAATGAAAACAATATTATCTCATTTGTTTCTCCTGTGTTTTGCTGATTTGGAAAGTGGCTGGAGATTGTTTATCCAACATGTGAATTGTTTTTACTTAATGACCAATCACAGCCAGCTATGTCAGACTCTGAGGAGTCAGTCACCAGTTTTTAATTATTGTATTGTTAGGCCTTCTGTAAGATCCTTTCTCTATATTTTATTATAGTTTCAATAATATAATATAATATAATATAATATAATATAATATAATATAATATAATATAATATAATATAATATAATATAATATAATATAATATAATATAATATAATATAATATAATATAATATAATATAATATAATATAATATAATATAATTCTGGTTTTATATTAATTTTTAAAATATTAATATTTCATATTATTTCCTGTAAATTAATATTATTCCAGCTTTTAAAATATTAATTCCAGCTTTTCCTGGAATAAATTTTCCCTTGGGACAGAGGGATTTTTGAGATCCCCCAGCTCTCCCACTCCATGAGCCTTCTCTTTATGGGACCATACCCAGGACTCCTCAGAAATCCCAAATTAACCCCAAACCAGGTGTTTGTTTGCACACCACGGGGTTCTTTGCAAACCCTGCTCATTGCTTTGGCTGGGATCTTTTTTACAGAGGAGTGTTTCATTTTTTAGTGGCAGTTTTGTAATTTTTTAAAACTGTTTTTTATATAAAATGAGATTTATTTTTTGATTCTGTGAAATATATATGTTAAGAATTATTATTAAAATTATATTTTGTATATAATTTTTATGTAGAATAGTAAAATGCCACCCCTGGAACATGAAAGAACCACACTCTGAAAAGCAAATTTGCCCTGATAAAGGAGCCAAAATCTCTTAATTCCATTTCTGAAGATGAGTTTCCTGATTTGCTAATTTGCTAATTTGTCTTGTTCACAATTCACTGAACCTGTCTCCTTTTAATTAATCTTACAAATCTAATCAAGTCTAACTGGCATCTTTCCCAGTGCTCATAATTTTAAATGAGAAACTTTCCCTGCTGCTCTCCAGCCCCACCCTGGCTCAGGCTCCAGATCTTCTGCCCCCTTTTCAACAAAAGGGTGATAAAACCTTCAGGGTTTTTTATTCTGATCCCATTTTTATGTCACGAAGTCACCCAAATTTCCTGCAGTTATTTTCTAGAGATTATGGAGGTTTATATCTGAGAAATTTGCAGTGAATGTCACAGGAGTTTCTTGCAGCCAGAGGCACATTTAAAAGGAATGTTTTACCTGCAGAGATCTCTTAGATGTTTTTGGGGAGGATTTCTTGTTTGTTTATTTGTTTAATTGTTGCAAAATATTTCAATTGTTGTTTTAAATTCTGATTATTGCTGAAGCCTGATTAGGTTTGGTAACAACCAACTCCCTTTAATAAACTTAAAAAAACAACTTTAAAACTAAAAGTTAAACTTAAAATTAAACTTTAAAACTTTAAAACGCTTTCAATGACATTCACCTGTTGTCTGTCTGACAGGGAGTTGATGCAGAACACTAAGCCATGGCTGTCTCTATATCTTTAATTTTCCTTTGAGTTTGCTCATTTTTACCCCTAAAAATCTAAAAATAAGCTCTTCAGATACCAAATCCTCATGTGTGGGTTTGGTGGGGCACAGGCTGCTGCTGCTGTTGGTGAAGTGAGGATGTAAAAAGAGTGTAAAAGAGTGGATATAAAGAGATTCTTTGCCTCCAGCAGTGGTGCAATGCTCAGGAGCACAGTTTTGAAGGAGAAAACCCAAAAGGAAACCCTTCCCTCGTGTGCTGGGGCTGGGGCTGTGATTTTCACATCCTTTTGGGAACAGTGACACCTTTGTGACAATTGGGAAGAGCCAGACAAGAGGGTGACAGCACCACCATGGACATGCCCAGAGGCTTTGGAGGTTGCCAAAATCAACCTTTGGTGCCCAGACGACACAGATGAGCAGCTCAGAAGTGCTGTGAGCCCGTGAAGTGGAGATGTTTCCTCCCATCACAGCCCTGCTCTGCAGGAGCTGCCTCTGTCCAGCCCAGTCCAGTAATCCTGGTTTTAATTTTAGTCCTAACACTATCCATGGTCCTTGTGTGTTGGATTTGTGCGGTGCCCTCATGGCAGGAAGGGATGATGAATGTGACTCCATGTTCTCAGAAGGCTAATTTATTATTTTATGATACTATATTATATTAAAGAATGCTATACTAAACTGTACTAAAGAATATCTAAAAAGATAATAATGAAAATTTGGGACTTTTTCCAGAGTCTTAACACAGTTTGGCCCTGATTGGCCAAAGAGTCAAAACAACTCACAGCAGAATCCAATGAAACAATCACCAAACACATTCCACATGAGCACAACACAGGAGAAGCAAATGGGACAATTATTGTTTTCATTTTTCTCTGAGGTTTCTCAGCTTCCCAGGAGAAGAATCCTGGGCGAAGGGATTTTTTCAGAGAATGTGAATGCCACACTGTCCTACCCCTGCAGGAGCCTCATGTCCTTTGCTGGCACCTCATGCTTCCCCCTGCCTGTTTGTCCCTCGTTCTGACAGAGAATTCCCTCTGCCCCCTCCTGGCGTGGAGGAATTAGTCCTGGATTAGGTCATTTCTTGTGGGGAAAAAACAAATTGAATCTTGTAGAAACTAGATCTAGAATTAGTCCTAAATTAGGTGGTTTCTTGAGGTGAAAAACCAAATTCAATCTTGTCCTAGATTGAATCTTGATATGGAATTAGTCCTGGATTAGGTGGTTTCTTATGGGGAAAAAATAGTCTTGTGGAAACCATATCTAGAATTAGTCCTGAATCAGGTGGTTTCTTATGGTGAAAAACCAAATTGAATCTTGTAGAAACCAGATCTAGAATTAGTCCTGGATCAGGTGGTTACTTGTGGCGAAAAACCAAATTGAATCTTGTAGACACCAGACCTAGAACCAGTCCTGGTGGTTTCTTGTGGTGAAAAATGAGGTGCGTTACTACTGGGTCCTGTTATTCTCTTTCCATGGCGAGCAAAGCACTTGGAGTGGAAGGTTCTGGAAAGGTGTGAGGCACAAACTGCCAGAAATATTGCAGGAAAGATGGAACCATGTGCCACCCTGGCATGGAGGGGACAGAGGGGGCAGAGAGGGCAGTGGTCAGTGGGGACAGAGATGGATGGGATGGGATGGGATGGGATGGGATGGGATGGGATGGGATGGGATGGGAATGGGATGGGAATGGGGCTGAGATTGGAGTATGGGATTGGGGATGAGAATGGAGATAGGGATGGGGATGGGATGGGGATGGAGCTGGTGCTGGGGATGGGACTGGAGCTGCTTCTCTGCAGGAATGTGAATGAAGTTGCTGCCAAGGGACTGGGAGTGCCCAGGAGCGGGTCCTGCATTGTTCTCCCCCCTCCAGATAGAAATGTTCTGTTCAGCAATGCCTGCTCAAAGCAGCGCCACTCCCGCCTGGAAAACACAATCCACTGATTTGCCATGGCTGAGGATCTATTCTGCAGAGACCGTGATAATATTATTCCACCCGGAATTTACATAAATGCATACGATTTGCATATGCAAATGCAGGCTTCCAGGCTGTGACCGCAGTAAACACAGTGAGATTTTCAGTGCTGTAAAAGCTGTCCTCCAAAGAGAGACGCTGGGGTTTGTTTGGGTCCTGGCAGGGCTGTGATCCTGCTGTCCCCTCGCTGCCACTGCCAGCCATTCCTCTCCTGCCTCCTTCCCAAAGCTGGCACTGGGGAGGGAAATGTGTCCTGCAGGGACAGGGGAGAGGACACTGGGACCAGAATGAGCATCAGAAATGCAGGGAAGGAAGGAGCAGCTCTCCACTGAGGCCAGTGAGGGTGCTGGTCATCTCCCACTGGTCAGCCAAGCCCTCCAGCCATGCCTCCAGTTTGGGGAGTACCTTTGGGGAGGCAAACTCCACTTTGGGGATGCAAACTCCAGTTTGGGGAGACAAATTCCAGTTTGGGGAGTCCCTTTGTGGTGGTGGGTGGCCTCAAGAAGTGTTCGGTGCCAACTGTGCTGAAATCACCCAGGGTGAGTCACAGTTTGGCACTGGGAAGTGGCTTCCCAACACCCAAACATGATGGAAAACACCCCGTGGGTGGGAATTGCCACATCCACTCAGCTGTGGCACAGCTGGGGGGGGGGGATCTAAGGGGGATCCCTGGGCTGCCCCTCTTTGGGGAGTCCTTCCTTGAGCCCTGAGACCAGGACTGAAATGCCTAGGCTGGTTCTGCTCCCATGAACAGCCTGGGGTTAAACAGGAAGGAGGAGCCTGGCAGGGAGGGGACAGAGGGGACAGTGGTCACTGGGGACAGTGGTCAGCTGGGCTGCCCATCCTGGGCACTGTGGCTAAGACTGAGACATGGATTCTGTCTGAGCTGGAGGAACTGGGCCTCAAAGTGTCTTGTGTCAAATCCAGAACGGAAAAACCAAACTGAATTTTGTAGAAACTAGATCTAGAACTAGTCCTGGATCAGGTGGTTTCTTGTGGGGAAAAACCAAATTGAATCTTGTGGAAACTGGGTCTAGAACCAGTCCTGGTGGTTTCTTGTGGTAAAAATTGAGGCTGCTTTACTACTGTGTTATTCTTCTTCCATGGAGAGCAAAGCACTTGGAGTGGAAGGTTCTGGGCTCTGGGAAGGCGTGAGGCATAAACTGCCATGGATTTTGCAGGAAAGATGGAACCATGTGCCACACTGGCTCTGCTCCAAAACTCAGTGTAGGTGCTGCTACCTCCTTCCCAGGAACCTCAAGGCAAGGGTAAAATTTGACTTAGCTTAGTTCAGGTGCCACCAGGGATTGGATGTGGGGTTGATGCCTCAGGTTTGAGCTTTTCTATTTTTCAGGTTCCGTGCTGCTTTAGTGTGTAGGTCTGGGTTCACATTATGGGATGGTGAGCTCTGTTCACAGAGCAGGGAGACAAAACAATTCCTGCTCCAGGTGGGGACCAAGGACAAATGATCCAAATCTTAGGCCCAAGAGCACAAACACTGTGGGCTGGAGAGAGAAAAACAAGGATGGGGCTGCATGGGCTAGAGCTGGAATTGGACAATTAGCAAATTGCTAATTTGGACAATTAGCAACGTGCAAATGGAGGAGAACTTATAAAAGCGAGAGACCCCTTGACCAGTGGGGCATTTTGTGACCATTTTGGTTCATCTTGGGTGTAGCCCTGGCTGGGCCCTTGTGCTGCCCAAGGTGGATCCACTGAGTCCTTTTAATAAATCCTTGCTTTATTCTTTAGCTCTGTCCAGCCTCTGTTCTAGTTCAGCCTGCACAAGGCATCAGTCAGGGCTAGAGCAAAACCACAGGCTGGGAGAATTAGGGCTGTTTAGCCTGGTGAAGAGAAAGTTGCATGGAGTCATAACAAGTTTTTCCCTACAGAAGCACAAAACGAAGAAGAGAAAAATAGTTCTTATCTCTACTTGCTACTCCTGTTATTTTTACACATGTGAAATGCGCTAAGGAAATTATTTACCTGAAATAATTTAGTTAATTGAACAGCAGTAAAAGTTATTTTATTGCCTTAACCAATTAAATAAAAGTTATATCCTAAATTAAACAATCACAAATTTTTCTTTAATGTATAGTATAATATGATGTGATAATAAGATTGATATGATATGATATGATATGATAGTATGTGGTAATAATATAATGTAATATAATATAATATATCTCTTTATTATCATTATAATATATCTCTTTAACATAACTATAACAAATATAAATATAATATAATTTTAATTTAAAAATTATTCAGCCTTTTAAATCAATTACCAATCATTCCCTACATCAAATGCTCCCTAAATACAGTAGGGAACCTCTGTCCTTCCTCCTCCACCACCAGGGAGCCTGAGATCCCTGTGTGCCTTCCAGTTATCACAGTTATTATTTGAAATTTGAGTTGCCTTGGACTCATGGTGTGCCCAACTCCTGTGCCCTGGCCATGCCCTGCAGAGCTCAGGTGTTTTACCAAAGGCTGCTGGAGGACTTTAACTTCTGTCAGAGAATATTGATGTATTCAGGAATATTGATAATATTGATCCCCACACACACAACAGCCCCTGTGCCGTCCTCCTCTGCTAGCACAGGCTGGATTTGGGGATACTCAGTGTAAGAAAATCTGCAACAAGTGTTGGGCACTGGTATTTATTTTGAGATTTGTGCCTTTGCACCTCCCGGTCTGAATCCCCTCTCAGCATCCATTGTCCTGCCCTCTCCTGCTGGACACAAAGTCTTAATCTTCCCCTTCTCCCCACTGTAACTAAACAATCTCTCAGAAGTCTTTCCAATAGACTGATCAAACTGTCAGCATAAGCCACTGCCTCAGCTCGCTGCTGTTGCTCCTTTGTCCCCTGCCCGTGTTTAACATCCCATTTACAACAGGGAGGAGGCTTAAAACCACCCCAGCTCCTATAACAGAGCCTGGGTGAGAGCTTAAACCACCCCAGCTTCTATAACAGTGTCTGGTGAGAGCTTAAACCACCCCAGCCCTGAAGCAGAGCCTGGGTGAGACAGCACAGCCCCAGCCACAGCTCCACAGAGCAAACAGAAGGACAGAACTACCCCGGACATGTCCAGGAGGAAAATCCAGAGCTGAGGAATCCAATTCCATCAACACCACCCTGTCCTCCTGCCCCTGGATGTCTCTGCTGGGTGTCAGGGGGTGGCTGCACTCCCCTGGAGATGCCACTGAGGCCGTGCCACGCCCTGACTGCTCCCAGAGGTGACATTTGTGGCTCTCACCCTCAGACACCTCACCAGGCTCCTCTGGCAGCATCTCCTGGGCTTTGCTCAGTGCCAGGGGGTCACGATGGCTTTTTCTGCCTGGCAGCTCAACTTGGAGCTGGTCACTCCTTCCCCAGCTCATCCTGCCCGGTGCTGGGGGAGAAGAGAGGTCCCTGCTTCCCCCAGGAGAGCATTCCTGATCCTCTGGCATCCCCCATTCCTCTTGTCCTTTCAACAGGAATTTCTGAGCCCTCCATGTCCCAAACACAATTCCAGTTCCAAGAGATGGACTCTGCAGCTCAGGGGTCCTCTGGGGGTTGGTTTGACATCTCTTCAGCTAAACTCAGCTGGTTTCCACCCAATGGGCTTTGATGCATCAAGGTCAGGGTAACAATTCCCCCTCTCAGAAGGGCTCAGACCTGCAGCTCCATCTCTGCTCCCTTTGAGGACACTCAGTGTGAGAGAATCTGCAACAAATGTCTTGGTTTGAAATCCAGGTGTCTGCTGAGGAAGGCAGGAGCCTCCCCTGAAATGGAAAATGTAAATGCCTCTCTCTGAATTATTATAATTTTTAAATTAAGGGGCTCTCAGGCAAAGGTATGGGAGTAAGAATAACAGGTGTTTATTAGGAAAATCAAAAATACAAATGCAATAGGACCAAAAAAAAACCCAAAAAAGACACACAGTCAGAGCAGGAGCTGACTCCCTGTGTGCCAGGGTGGTGTCCCAGCCCCATCCCAGGGGGGCTCAGCCCTCCTGCAGTGCCAGCTGTGGCTCTGCTGCAGCAGGGATCCTGCACAAGGGGGGAGTTTTCCTCTGCAGCTCCAGGGCTGCTGCAGATGGGCCTGGGCTCCCTCTGGCAATGCAGGCCAGCAGAAAGCTGCTCCTCTGGCAATGCAGTGGGCAAAGGCTGCTGTGGTGTCCCGAACCCCAGATTGTATCCAGGTAGGAATGCTTGAAACCTCAGATTGTATCCAGGTAGGAATGTTTGAAACCTCAGATTGTATCCAGGTAGAAATGTTTGGCTCCTCCCCTGGGCGGAACATCTCCCCATGGGATGATGGCATTTGATCAGCCATGCAGGGACACTCACTGGCCATGGACAGAAGATAATTAATAATTAATGGCCCATGAACAGAAGAGATCTCCTGGAGGGAGGATGGGTTGTGGAAGAGATAAAGAAAACTGAATTAAACATTCAAACCCCACATCCCATTCCTGCCCTTACCCTGGCTGGGCCATCAGTCTCTAATGTCCTTTTAAAAAATGAATTTTTACTCTGTTTTGCTGACCCCTGAGGACTACAGAGCTGGGTGGGGAGTCTGTGGTGACACAGGTGTCACTTCTTTGTAAAAGTTCCAACCTCCAGACACGCTCAGAGGGGGATTCCTGAGTGAAAAGCTGCTTTCCAGTCCCTCTCCTCATTGGAATTCTGTCAGGTTTGGTCTGTTCCCCAGTCAGTCAAGACCTGACATTTCCCCTCTCAGATATGAACACCCATTGCATGCTTTGACTTGCAAAATTTTCCCTGCTGCTGCAGTTGATCTTCAGGCAATCCCAAGAATTTGTGTGTTCCCCTGCCCACGAAGGGCTGCAGTCAGCAGAGCACCAGAATTAAAATAGGAGTTATAGAATTAAAATAGAATATTACAGCAGGTGTGATGTTGAGTTTCCTGGGGTCGCCAGGACAAGGTGAGATTTCTCTCTCAGCAATGTCTGCCCTGTTCCACAGCATTTCCAAGTCAGCATTTCTTGTGTCCAGGTTTGCACCCTGTGTGAGCCTTCTGCCAGGCTTGGAGAATTCCCTACAAATCCGTATCCCACGCCCCTGGGCATGGTTGGAGCAGGGTTGGGGTGATTAGCGGCACCAGGACAGGGCATGGCCAGGCATGGGGGTGTTCCCCAGCCCTGCCACTGTCCCCTATTGATGTAGGGTGATCCTAATGTAGGGAATAATGTGCTCTGACTCCATGATTGAGAAGGTTGAACAATTGCTTTATTAAGCTATAGTATATTGCACTAATACTATACTAAATTACATACTAAAGAGACACTATACTAAAGAATACTAAATACTAAATTACATACTAAAGAAAATATTATACTAAAGAATACTAAAGAATGCTGTCTGAGACAGTCAGGACACAGTTTTTTGACTCAGTTAACTAAGGAATCAAAACAACTTTCACTAGTGTCTAATCAACAAATCACTGTAGGTAAACAATCCCCATAACATATTCCACATTTGCCAAATAACAGGAGCAGTAAATAGAAATAAGAATTGCTTTCTCTTTTTCTGTGAGCTTCTCTGTAAGAGCTGAAATGAGGGATGCAGGACTCCAGGTGGCTCTTCAAAATGCAGTTTATTCCATCCAAGAGGTTCCAGCAGTCCAGGGTTGTGGCTGACAGAGCTGTGCCTACAGCTGTCAGCTCCAGAGACCCTTAGCTTAGGTTACAATGCATTCTATACTTTTCTTTTGGTTACAATGCATTCTATACTTTTCTTTGCTGAGCATCTTCATACAGTAGAACCAATCTACACTTTAACTTTTATCTCTAGCCTATCATAACTACTGTAATTACCATATTCATGTTACTGTTCTCCAATCCCTGAAAGTCAGTACATTACAGTTTAAGCTGGGAGTTGTTTTTCAGTTTTCTTGCAGTGGAAAATTCTGAGACCTTTTTTCTACTTACAACTTGTTTTGTTTGCCTGTGCTATCTTTGTGCTTGGTAAAAACATCTTCTTGTTTGGGGTGGGTTTATCCTTTGCTCTAATTCATAAAAACCCCTTCTAATTAACATACTGTTAGGAAAATTAATCTACAAATACCAGAGGTTTATGTCCAAAAAGGAGACAGAGGAGTCCTTTGACTTTATTCCAGTAAAGGGAGAGGCCATGGGGCATTTTCCTGGTATCTCTCAAATTTTTGGAGGATGCAGCTTCCTTTTGATCCCAATTTCCCACATTTCCCTCTCTCTTCCCCAATGGCTGAGGTACTTGAGAGGTAAAAAATTCCCAAAACACCTGATACCAAAGATTTCCCTCAAATATATAACCCTCCCTTTAAATTTTTAATTCTTATGGAATTTAGGGGTTTTTCTTCCCCATTATTTCTTCCATCTTTCAATGTCTAATTTCATTTATCAGCAAACCTAAAGTTTATTTGTAAAACCAAATATCTTTTTCCATTCATCAATCAGTGGAACCCTTCCCATTGTTTCTTCTATCTCCCAGTGCTAGTTTTATCTACCAGCAGACCCACAGCTTGTTTGTAAAGACAAATCTGCTGCTCCTCTCAATACCCTTTGCCTCCTTGGTTAGGGCTCTGTCACAGACACATTTTATGAAAAATCCTTTCCGTAAGATTTTTCCTCCTGAGAAGCTCAGAGGCCTCAGGAACAAAATGTAAACAATGGTTATCTGCTGCTGTGGAATGCAACAGGTGCATCTGGGATTGGTCTCATGTGGTTGTTTCTAATTAATGGCCAATCACAGTCAGCTGGCTCAGACTCTCTGTCCGAGACACAAGCTTTTGTTATTAATTCCTTTTTTTTCTATTCTTAGCCTTCTGATGAAAACTTTTATTCTATTCTTTTAGTATAGTTTTAATATAATATATATCATAAAATAATAAATCAAGCCTTCTGAAACATGGAGTCAGATCGTCATCTCTTCCCTCATCCTAAGACCCCTGTGAACACCATCACAGGGCTCAGCAATTCTTTTCTTCTATATCAAAACTTGCTTTCATTCCTATTCCTTCTTCAGATTTTACATTCCAAAATCTTTCTGCCAAGCACACACATATCTGTGATACCTTTTTGTCAAACCTTCATCCTTCCCAACTGTAGGAGCGTCGGGGGTAGGACGGTGGGGATGGATGGAGATGAGAGATCTCTGCAGCCAGGTTGTGGAATTTGGGGTTTATTTTAAAGGGTCAAGTGCAGGGCCCTGCTGGGAGCTGCCAAACACAGCTCAGAGCAGGCTGAGAGAAGAGAGGGGGAGAGAGGATGAGAGGGTGAGAAAGTAAAAGGGTAAGAGAGCAAGGTTCCCATTCCAATACAATAAATCTTCTTCTGTGTTGAATATTCTAATTCTCACTAACCAATCTAGTACAAGATACAAATCCTATAGCATTCACATACAGCCTATAAGAATCACTACATTACCATACTGTGTTACATTTTAAACCCTACAAACTCCTCTTTGGGCCCCTTCTGCCAAGCTGTAGGGTCTGCTCTGACCCTTGGGCCTGTCTGCAAGCAGAGGATGTTGTTCCATCAAAAGGGAATCACCTTCAGCCAGCCCCACCATTGTTTTCCTGTTCTTCAGTAACTGAGGGATCTCAAAGCTTGCTTTCATTTCAATCCCAATTATAGTTTCCATGTTCTCAAAATCTTTTGCCAGACAATCATATTTATAAGGCTTTTCTGTTTCATCTTCCCCAACACCCAACACTTCCTACTGCTTTCCCCTAAGAGACGCCCTTAGGACCTGGTGCCTGCTGCTCTCAGTGACGAGAGCTGTCCCTGTCCGTGTCCCTGCAGGTCCCTGGCCCTGGGCCAGCAGTACAGCTCCCTGGGCTCCCAGCCCATCCTCTGTGGCTCCATCCCCGGCCTGGTGCCCAAGCAGCTCCGCTTCTGCCGCAACTACATCGAGATCATGCCCAGCGTGGCCGAGGGGGTGAAGCTGGGCATCCAGGAGTGCCAGCACCAGTTCCGGGGCCGCCGCTGGAACTGCACCACCATCGATGACAGCCTGGCCATCTTCGGGCCTGTCCTGGACAAAGGTAAACCTGAGGGGGCAGCTGGGCTAGGGGTAGGGCTGGGACAGCTTCCCTGGGTTCTTGGGGTGCACCAGGATTGTGTACTGAGCTCCTCTGGGCTTTGGGATGCACCAGGATTGTGGATTGAATTCCCTACAGCTTCTCTGGGCTTTGGGATGCACCAGAATTGGGCATTGAGCTTCTTTGGGCTTTGGGGTCCACCAGGATTGTGTACTGAGCTCCCCTGGGCTTTGGGGTTCATCAGGGATGTGTACTGAGCTCCCCACAGCTCTTCTGGGCTTTGGGATGCACCAGGGATGTGTACTGAGCTCCCCTGGGCTTTGGGATTCACCAGGATTGTGCATTGAGCTCCTCAGGGTGTTGGGGTACACCAGGATTGTGCACTGAGCTGCCCCGGGCTTTGGGTACACAAGATTGTGATTTGAGCTCCCCTGGGCTTTGGGGTACACCAGGATTGTAGATTGAGCTCCCCTGGGCTTTACACTGGAAAAAGTGAGAAAGGGCCCCAAAACAGGTTGGAAGGAGAGGCTGGAGGAACAAATCATAGAATCACAAAATTCTCTGAGTTTGAAGGGAACATCCAGCCCAGCTCCTGCCCTGCCCAGACGCCCCAACAATCCCACCCTGGGCATCCCTGGGAGTGGTGTCCAAACCCTCCTGGAGCTCTGAAATTCCCTGGGCAGTGCCAGCACCCTCTGGGGGCAGAACCTTTCCCTGAGCTCCATCCTGACCCTCCCCAGCACAGCCCCATGATAATCTCAGATGCCCCAGAGCGCAGATGAAAAAGGCATCCCCACAAAACTGAACCAAGTGGTGAATTAAAAGCTCCCAGTGGATAAAAATCTCCATTTTCTCCCGTGGATTCTGTTCATTCTGTGCCACATTCAGCACAAGGGACATCCACAGGTGATATCTTGTTTTCACAGCTTCATAAACACAACAAAAATAATTCCCCCTCCTCTTCCTGGGTGTTGACACCACTGGGTCCCTGCAATAATTTCTTTGCTGCACAGAAATTATTGTTTGCAGTGATGCTTTGGAAATGGGAATTTTATGGTACAGACTTCAAGGAACTGGAGAAATTGGGGTGAGAGCAGAACTTTGAACTATTTCCCATCAGTCCCCTGCAGAATTCAGGAGTTCTGGTGAATCTTTCCTTCAAAGCTCCAAAATTCTGCAAAGAAACAGTTCATAAAATCCTTTTTTTTTTTTTTTTTCAAGTTTCAGCTTCCCAGTAAGAGTAGGTATCGTTTCAGATCCCAGAAATGTCAGTTGAGAATTTCAGTGAAAATTATTCCTTTGTGTTAATGTGGGATTCTTTGCAGGAGCCAGGATTGTCAAACCTTATTAAAACACTAATAGGCACCATGAGATTCATTCCCCCTCTGTTGTGCCAGGCTGTATTTTGGGGTAACTCTTATATTTACTACCAAATAACTTATCAGCAGGGCTCAATATACTCTGATTTGTTGCCTAATTAAAGCCTGTCCAAAATTTCAGCACTTAAAAGATCAGAAAGTTTTAATTTTCTTCAAAAATGGTCACTAAAAACCCGTCATAAAAATTCTAAACAAGTCATGAAAGAACTGCTCAAACATTGAGACACTGAAAATCTCTCAGCACCATTTCTGTCAGCAGGAAAGCACTTAAAGATCAGATTTGAACCATCCTCCCTGTAATGAGCAAAGTGAACTTTGAATTTATGGAGAATATTTTAAGATTCTTTTCGGCTGCAGGGGCTCGAGCAAAGCCTCAAGTGTGGACTTGCCTCAGCATCTCCACATACCCCGAGCTGACAAGGTAAAATATCACCCAGAGCTCTGAAAATCTTCTGACAGATGGAGAAAAATGAGTGAGCACGTTGGATATATCCTTATTTTCCCACTCCAGACAGCCCTGCCAGGCTCCCAGGGTGGATTTATCCTGGTGTCTCACTCACCTGTAAGTGGAGCAGTTAAAAATAAACAGCATCATCTGCAAAGGAGGACACATCAAAGCCCAGCCCATCTGATGCTGGGGATTATTCATATTTTTTTGAACCGTTCTTGTGTCTTTTCCTTGCTGCCTTCAAAATTAATGAGCAGATTGAGGATGGGACTGGTGGCACTGAGGAACACAGGGAGGCTTTGAGATTCCCAGAGTCTGCAGCAGAGAAAAACCAGAGTCTTTGTAGGGTTTGAGGGAGGAGAGAAGGGGATGTGATTGAGCTCAGAGGTTGGTGACAGAGCTGAGAGGTCCTGGCAGATGTGAGGAGGGTGGGAGCAGCTCTGCTGGTCCCTGACAAGGGCTGGAGTCTTGGAAAGGCAGGAGTCTGCTAAGGAAGGCAGGAGTCTCCCCTGAAATGGAGAATGTAAACCCTCTCCACCCCTCTGAATTGCTATAAATTTTAAATTCAGGGGCTCTCAGGCAAAAGAATATGGGGGCAGGAAATAACAGTTCTTTAATAGGGAAGGGGGAAAAAAAAGGGTAAAATAAACAATGCAGTGCACTAGAACAACACTGACAGAGTCAGAACCCAGCCTGACACCCTGTGGGTCAGGGTGTTGGTGGCAGTGCCATTGGAATTGTGGCTCAGCCCTCCTGCAGTGTCAGGGGTGGTTCTGTTGGAGCAGGGGGGATCTGCAGAGAAGGATGTATTCTGCCTCTGAAGATCCAGTGGAAGGAGAGGCAGCTGCTGTTCCTCTGGGGAATCCAGTGCAGAAAGCCGTGCTGGTGTCTCAGAACCTCTGGATTATATCTGGGCAGCAATGCTTGGCTCCTCCCCCTGGGCTCACATCTCCCAATGGGATGTTATAGTTCTTATCAGCCATGCAGGGACATTCAATAGCTGTTATCAGCAATGTCCCCTCCCGAGGGAGGTGTGAATGTGGTCACTCAAAGAGAGAGATAAAGCAAAGATAACCACTTTGATAAAGATGATCTGCCATACAGATGGTAATAGAAAACATCTTGCACTGCAATCTTCAACAGCGGGGGACACTCCTGGGCCTTCAGAGGGACAGTCTGAGCTGGAAAGGACCTTTTAAAGAGCATCTGGTGCCACTCAGCTTCTCCCTTGGATGGGACAGGAGTCACAGATGGGGTTGGGTTGTGTGGTGGTGTTCACAGGGGTCCCAGAATGAGGGAAGAGATGAGGATCTGACTCCCTGTTTCAGAAGGCTGATTTATTATTTTATTATATATTTTATATTGAAACTGTACTACAAGAATAGAAGAAAGGATTTCATCAGAAGGATGAAAGAATAGAAAAGGAATTATAACAAAGGCTTGTGACTAACTGAGGCAGTCCAGACAGCTGACTGTGATTGTCCATTAATTAGAAACAAGCACATGAGACCAATCACAGATGCACCTGTTGCATTCCACAGCAGCAGATAATTATTGTTTACATTTTGTTCCTGAGGCTTCTCAGCTTCTTGGAAGGAAAAATCCTAAGGAAAGGATTTTCCATAAAATATTATAGCTACAGGGTTGGGTTGGACAAAGCCCACCCAGTGCCACCCCTGCCATGACAGGGACACTTCCACTGTCCCAGGGGGCTCCAAACCCTGTCCAGCCTGACCTTGGGCACTGCCAGGGATCCAGGGGCAGCCACAGCTGCTCTGGGAAATCCATTCCAGGGATGGATCCCACAATTCCTAATTCCCAATATCCCATCCATCCCTGCCCTCTGGCCCTGGGAGCCATTCCCTGTGTCCTGTCCCTCCATCCCCAATCCCTCCCCAGCTCTCCTGGAGCCCCTTTAGGTGATCCTAAAACCAAGAGGTTTGGGCCCATAATCTGGATAATAATCCATAATTATGGATTCGATTCTATTCTATTCTATTCTATTCTATTCTATTCTATTCTATTCTATTCTGGATCCTGTGGCCACCATTGTCACATTCCCTTTTCCTCACCTCCAGCACACCCAAACCAAACCCAAACCCAAACCCAAACCTGGACAATCCCTGTCCCAGCTCACACCCTGCATTTGGCCAACAAAGGATTGTGGTTTCACCTCACAAACACCTGGGGGAAATCCCCTGTCAGTTCTCACTTGGATCATCTCAGCTGCTGCTCCCTCAGGTGGATTGAGGCTATTTTGGAAAAGCTTCAAAGGTGCAGCTCTCACTACAACAGCATCAAAAATTTTTCTATTAGAAATGATTTTTCAAAATCATTTCTAATAGAGGCTGAAAAGAAACTGAGGGTAATTTCATTTTAAAGGAGCTGCAAGCTTGTTAACCATGGTCACATCCAGTGGAGGAGGGCTCAGCTGAGCAGACCCTCATGTCCAAATGTGTGTCCAACCCTCCCTGGGGCATCCTCCAGGCTGTGAGCTCTGCTGCCACTGTGGGGGCTCAGGGCTGCCCTCCCTGAATGGGGCTGGGATGGAATTCCCAGAGCAGCTGGGGCTGCCCCTGGATTCCTGGCAGTGCCCAAGGCCAGGCTGGCCAAGGTTTGGAATCCCCTGGGACAGTGGAAGGTGTCCCTGCCACGGCAGGGGTGGCACTGGATGGGCTTCAAAGTCCCTCCCAACCCAAACTGTTCTGTAGTTCTGTGATTCTACATTTTCTTTTTTTGTGTCTTATTTTCTAACCCAGGCCATGAAAAAAAACCCAAAAAACCAACCCCTGAATGTTGGGTAAGCTCATGTTTTCACAAGCAGATTCTCCAGGATGATTTATACTGCAGGTGTGCGGTCTGGGATGAGGAGGGAAGAAAAACAGAAAAACCTGCTTTGCCCTTCCCTCCTTTCCCTTTTCTTTGCAAAATAAGGTCAGCTCTTATCTAAAGCCAATGGCTCCTCCAGCCAAGCCCTGTCCCAACCAGGGCTGAGCCAGCAGCCACACATTGCTCTGGGGGGAACAATCACCATTTTCTGGGTAGGAAATCCAGGATTTTGGTTAAATCTGGCCAAAAAATCTGGTTAAAAATCTGGTTAAGTAAGTGTGGCCTGAGAAGAGTAGGTTGAGGACATGAGAGAGGAGCAGCTCTGCAGACACCAAGGGCAGTGGAGGAGAGGGAGAGGGAGGGGAAGGGGAAGGGGAAGGGGAAGAGGAAGAGGAAGAGGAAGAGGAAGAGGAAGAGGAAGAGGAAGAGGAAGAGGAAGAGGAAGAGGAAGAGGAAGAGGAAGAGGAAGAGGAAGAGGAAGAGGAAGAGGAAATGCTCCAGGCAGCAAATCTGAGATTCCCCTGCAGCCTGTGGTGCAGACCATAGAAGAAGGATGAAGAAGGATGGAGGAAGGTGCAGAAGGATGGAGGAAAGTGAAGAACGATGGAGGGAGGTGAAGAAGGATGGAGAGAGGTAAAGAAGGATGGAGGAAGGTGAAGGAGGGTGAAGGAAGGTGCAGAAGGATGAGGAAGGTGAAGAAGGATGGAGGAAGTTGAAGAAGGATGAAATAGGATAAAGGAAGGATGGAGGAGGGTGAAGAAGGATGGAGGAAGGTGAAAAGGGATGAAGGAAAGTGCAGGAGTCTGGAGGAAGGTGAAGAAGGATGAAGGAAGGTGCAGACTGTAGAAGAAGGATGAAGAAGGATGGAGGAAGGTGCAGAAGGATGAAGGAGGGTGAAGAAGGATGAAGGAGGGTGAAGAAGGATGAAGGAGGATGAAGAAGGATGGAGGAAGGTGCAGAAGGATATTCCCTGCAGCCCATGGAGCACCCCAGGGATGAAGGAAGATGCAGAAGGATGGAGGAAGGATGAAGAAGGATGAGGAAGGTCACAAGGATGAGGAAGGTGCAGAAGGATGGAGGAAGGTGCAGAAGGATGAAGAAGGTCACAAGGATGAGGAAGGTGCAGAAGGATGGAGGAAGGTGCAGAAGGATGGAGGAAGGTGCAGAGGGATGAAGGAAGGATGAAGAAGGATGAAGAAGGTCACAAGGATGAGGAAGGTGCAGAAGGATGGAGGAAGGTGCAGAAGGATGAAGGAAGGATGAAGAAGGATGAGGAAGGTCACAAGGATGGAGGAAGGTGCAGAAGGACGCTCCCTGCAGCCCATGGAGCTCCCCAGGGATGCTGGTCCCCACTCCCCTGTCCCCTCTGCCCCAGGGGATGCTCCAGGCCAGGGCAGGTGCAGGGTTGGCAGCTGGGCCCGGGCTGCCCTCGGGGGTCCCGGTGAGCTGGGCTAAGCCCCTGCCACGAGCTGTGAAAAGGCAAAAGACCCGCACCACGATAACCCGGGGCTTTTCTCAGCCATGACACCCGCAGTCATTTGCATCTAAACAGGGGTGTGTGGGATCAGGGGGCCGGCTCGATATAAACTCAGCAGCTTAACGGGAGGGGGGGAGGGAAAAGCAGAGAAGGCAGAGAGAGAAAAATAAGCTTATAGCGATGAGAAAGAGCTAAGCTTCCTCCCCTACTGTGAGGCAGGGCGAGCGATACCATCGCAGCGCCGCAGTCGTTTCAAATCGCTGCCGCATTCACACGCCCTTTAGCCATTCTGGGGGGCTGGGGAGCGCCTTCAAAAGGGATTTCCCAGCCGGGCTGGCGGGATTGGAGGGTGACGGCAGGACAGGGGAACATTGCCCCGTTGCTACGAGGTGCTCCTGGGGAATGCCAGCGCTCTGTGCCGTGGGTACGCTGGCCGGCGGAAACATTCCGCATTATGCGGGTAATACAGTGTGACACCGAGGGAACAATGGCAAATTGAGTGTCCCAGCAGGTAACGGGGCTGGCTGGGAGACAGTCGCAGTGGTGCACTGTCAAGGCGGCTCTAATCCTCCCTCGCCAGCCCCTCCCCTGGTTCTGGGAACGCCGCTCCCGCCTTTCGTCTCTGGGAAATTCTCCCGGCTCCTCGCCCGGAGCCCGGCCAGGGTTTCAAGGCACCGAGCGGTTTGGGGGTGGCAGCTCGATCCCCCCCTGTGCTGGCACCGAGCGGGGACACGGGGACATGGAGGGTACGGGGGGCACGGGGGACACGAGGGGCATGGGGGGTACAGGGGGTATGGGGGATATGGAGAGCACAGGCGACACGGGGGACACAGAGAGCACGGGGGCACAGGGGACACGGTGGGTATGGGGGACATGGCGGGCACGGGGGACATGGGGACACGAGGGGTATGAGGGACACGGGGGACCTGGGGGGTATAGGGGACATAGGGGACACAGAGGACACGGAGGGCATAGGGGACACGAGGGGCATGGGGGGTACAGGGGACAAGGGGGCCATGGGGTACAGGGGGCATGGGGGACATGAGGGGCATGGGGGGTATGGGGGGACATGGGGGGTACAGGGGACACGGGAGACATGGGGGACACAGGGGACACTGGGAGTATAGGGGGCACAGGGGACACGGGGGGTACAAGGGGTACAGAGGACACGGGGGGCACGAGGGACACAGGGGTTACAGGGGGTACAGGGGACACGGGAGGCATAGGAGACAAGGAGGACACAGGGGACACGGAGCGCACAGGGGACACGGGGACATGGGGGGCACGGGGGATATAGAGGGCATAGGAGGCACAGGGGACATGGAGGACACCGGGGTCATGGGGGCTATGGGGGACACAGGGGACACCGTGGGTACAGGGGGCATGGGGGCACAGGGGACACGGGGCAGCTGCAGGAGCCGTGTCCATCGCGGCCCTGCCAGGAGGGCACTGCCAGCCCAGCCCAGCCCCGTGCCCATCCGCACCTCCCAGGGCCAGCAGAGCCACATCGCTCCCGTGTCCTCCCCCTGTCCCCCCGGGCTGTCCTGGGCTGGCTCCTCTGCTCTGCTCTGCTCTGGGCCACCCAAAGAGCCTTGGTGAGGCTGGAACGCCCCACTGGGGCAGGGACCTTCCAGCGGTGCCCACAGCCCCAGCGGTGCCCACAGCCCCAGGGATGCTGGGGAGAGATCCCTGAGGATAACCTGGCTGGTTTTCCAGGCTGGATCCCTGCTGGCACAGTGAAGGAGGGAAGAGTTGGAGCTGAAAGCACATGAAAACCTCAGCAGGGTGCTGCCAGCACAGCCAGGACTGAGCAGCCCTGCTTGGAGATGCCATTTGGGATTCCCACAGCTGGCAGCCACCCACAGCCACCTCCCCTGAGAGCCTGGCATCAGCCCAGCTTGGCAAAGCTGGCTTTTGGGTCTGCAGAGAGGCTGAGGCTGGGGCCAGGGGCCTGCTGTCCCCAGGCACAGGGCAGGGATGCAGGAGACAGCTGAGAGATTGCTCCAAGGTGATTTTCTCAGCAGAAATTTCTCCCCGTTATCTGACCACGCCAGACCCAAGAGCAGTCAGAGCCCTCCAGCCCAGACACCACAGCCCCTGAGCTCCAGCCTCTCCTGCACCCTGGCACAAGGTTGCATTGACCCCAACATCTGCTCTGGATTTAGAGAAGTCTCTATATGAGAAGTCTCCATGTTTAGGTGGGCTGAAGCAGCCTGGTGCCGCTGCCCAGGGAGCTGCAGGTCTGCAGAGCTCTGAGCCCTGGTGTCCCCAAGGGGAAAGGTGGTTCTGAGACAGAAACAGTGCTTGGGAGAGCCTGGGTGAGGCCAAGGTCAAGCCCATGTTCTCCCACAGTGTGTCTGCATCATCCAAAGCCTTTCCCCAGATCAACGAGCTCCTCCATTTCTAACCCCTGGCATGGAGCCCCTCTCTGGGTTCCCAGGCCAGGAATTACTCCAGTAACTCCCTCCTGAGGCCCCTCAAGCTGCTACTGATGCCTTGTTTACCCCTGAGCACCCATGGATCAAATCCTGGGCCCTGTGTTTGGGAAATGCTGCAGGGAGCTGGAGTCACACCCTGCCCCACCTCCTGCTCCAGGAAACCTTCATTAACAAATTAACAAAATAACTCCTTTCCAAATTAACAAAATCAACCTTTTCAGCAAGGTTTAGGGGCTGCTGGGTGGGGCTGGGAAGGAGAACACTGTTGAATTTGCAGGGTTGAAGGGAGAGAATGGTGATTTTGACTCCATATTCTTAGAAGGCTATATTATATTATATTATATTATATTATATTATATTATATTATATTATATTATATTATATTATATTATATTATATTATATTATATTATATTATATTATATTACATTATGCTATACTAAAACTATACTAAAAAAATAGAGAAAGGACACAGACAGAAGTTTTAACAAGGATGATAATGAAAACTCGTGGCTGCTTCTAGAGTCCCTGTGATGGTGTTCACAGGGGTCTGAGGGTGAGGAAAGAGATGAGGATCCGACTCCATGATTCAGAAGGCTTGATTTATTATTATATATATTCTATTAAAACTATACTAAAAGAATAGAAGAATGGATTTCATCAGAAAGCTGGCTAAGAATAGAAAAAGAAAGAATGATAACAAAGGTTTGTATCTCGGACAGAGAGTCTGAGCCAGCTGACTGTGATTGTCCATTAATTAGAAACAATCACATGAGACCAGTCACAGATGCACCTGTTGCATTCCACAGCAGCAGATAATCATTGTTTATAGTTTGTCCCTGAGGCCTCTCAGCTTCTCAGGAGGAAAAATCGTAAAGAAAGGATTTTTCAAAAAATATCATGGCTACAAGTCCCGACACAGCTGATGGTGATCGGTCATTAGCTTAAAACAATTCCCATGTTGAATAAACACATCCCAAAGCAGCAAAACACAGGAGGAGCTGAGGATTCTCTGCTTCCTAAGAGAAAATCTCGGGCAAGGGGTATTTTTGCGGGAATTATAACAGTGGCAGCCCAGCAGTGCTCTGTGTCTTGCAGCCACGCGCGAATCCGCCTTCGTGCACGCCATCGCCTCGGCCGGGGTGGCCTTCGCTGTCACCCGCTCCTGCGCCGAGGGCACCTCCACCATCTGTGGCTGTGACTCCCACCACAAGGGGCCCCCGGGGGATGGCTGGAAGTGGGGGGGCTGCAGCGAGGACGCCGACTTCGGGGTGCTGGTGTCCCGGGAGTTCGCGGACGCGCGGGAGAACCGGCCGGACGCGCGCTCCGCCATGAACCGGCACAACAACGAGGCTGGCCGGACGGTGAGTGACCACTGGGGACAGGCTGGGTGACCACTGGGACAGGCTGAGTGGGCACTGGGGACAGGCTCAAAACTGCCCCCAAAACTCAAGGTGAGGCTTCCCAGACTGAGTTTAGAGCAGACATTTAAGCTCAGGTGGCACAGGTGGGTGATGGAGAGCAAACCCTGTGACTGTGTTCACGGGGCTCTGAGGATGAGGGAAGAGATGATGTTTCATGAAGGCTTGATTTATTATTTTATGATATATATTATATTAAAACTATACTAAAAGAATAGAAGAAAGGATTTCATCAGAAGGCTGGCTAAGAATACGAAAGAAGGAATGATAATGAAGGCTTGTGGCTCGGACAGAGACTGTGATTGGCCTTTAATTAGAAACAACCACATGAGACCAATCCCAGATGCACCTGTTGCATTCCACAGCAGCAGATAACCATTGTTTACATTTTGTTCCTGAGGCCTCTCAGCTTCTCAGGAGAAAAAATCCTCAGGAAAGGATTTTTCATAAAACATGTCTATGGCAAAACCCTGTGTTCCATTCTGTGGCTGTTTCTGCTGCTGACTCTGCTCTGTCCCACACAGACCATCCTGGACCACATGCACCTCAAGTGCAAGTGCCACGGGCTCTCAGGGAGCTGCGAGGTCAAGACCTGCTGGTGGGCCCAGCCCGATTTCCGAGCCATCGGGGACTACCTGAAGGACAAATACGACAGCGCCTCGGAGATGGTGGTGGAGAAGCACCGCGAGTCGCGGGGCTGGGTGGAAACCCTCAGGGCCAAGTACGCGCTCTTCAAGCCGCCAACAGAGCGGGACCTGGTGTACTACGAGAACTCCCCCAATTTCTGTGAGCCCAACCCCGAGACGGGCTCCTTTGGGACGAGGGACAGGACGTGCAACGTCACCTCGCACGGCATCGACGGCTGCGACCTGCTGTGCTGCGGGCGCGGCCACAACACGCGGACTGAGAAGCGCAAGGAGAAATGTCACTGCATCTTCCACTGGTGCTGCTACGTCAGCTGCCAGGAGTGCACGCGGGTCTACGACGTCCACACCTGCAAGTAAAGCACAGGTGGGGCTCCACTGGTGGAGGTGGCTCCAGAGCAGGGCCCCAGGGGTCACTCAGACCCACATGTGGCCTCACACTGCTGGAGGATGGCACAAAAATCCTGGTGGCCCCAGCCAGGGCACCGAGAAGGCTCTGGGCAGCTCAAGAGGTAAGGTGGGACTGCTGGTGCCTCAGGCTGGCTGGGGAGGGCAGGGATGGGACAGGGAGGGCAGGGACAGAGAGAGCAGGGACAGGACAAAATGCCCTGGAGAGCAGGGACAAGACAGGGAGAGCAGGGACAGGACAAAAACAGGGACAGGGAGGGCAGGGATGGGACAGGGAGGGCAGGGACAGGGACAGCAGGGACATGACACAGAGAGCAGGGACAGGACAAAAGCAGGGACACAACAGGGAAGGCAGGGACAGGACAGGGACAGCAGGGACAGGGACAGCAGGGACAGGACAAGAATAGGGACAGGACAGGGACAGCAGGGACAGGACAAAAGCAGGGACAAGACAAGGAAGGCAGGGACATGACAGGGAAGGCAGGGACAGGACAGGGACAGCAGGGACAGGGAGAGCAGGGACATGACACAGAAAGCAGGGACAGGACAAAAGCAGGGACAAGACAAGGTAGGCAGGGACACGACAGGGACAGGACAGGGACAGGGACAGGACAGGGACAGCAGGGACAGCAGGGACAGCAGGGACAGGACAAGAGTAGGGTCAGGACAGGGACAGCAGGGACAGGACAAAAGCAGGGACAGGACAAAAGCAGGGACAGGACAGGAAAGGCAGGGACATGACAGGGAAGGCAGGGACAGGACAAGGAGAGCAAGGACAGGACAAAAGCAGGGAGAGCAGGACAGGACAAGAGTAGGGACAGGACAGGGAGAGCAAGGACAGGGAGAGCAGGGACAGGACAGGGAGAGCAGGGACAAGACAAGGAAGGCAGGGATAGGACAGGGAAGGCAGGGACAGGACAGGACAGGCAGCAGAGACCAGGGACAGCTGGGTCCCAGCAAGGCACAGCCCCACGAGGCAGAGCTGCTGCCACAGCAGCCCCCAAGCTCCCAGCTCTGTCCTGCCCCACAGGCCCAGCCCCTGCAGGCACCAGCACGGGGGCTCAGGTGGAAACGGATTGGGTTGGGTTGGGTTGGGAAAGCTCCCCCAGCTGCTGCTGTCCTTGCTCTCAGCACTTGCAGGGGGGACAGGAAGGAGCCCCCAGCCCAGCCCAGCTCCCTCCTCCCTGCTCTGAGGTGATGGTGGAGAACCAAACCTGAGCAGACTAACAGAGCCCAGGGGTCCCTCTGCTCTCTCTGTTCCCCCTCCCCACATCTCCCATGGAGGATTTCAGCAAGGCAGAGCCCTGAGCTGACCCTGGGGCATCTGGCCAGGGCAGGAGCAGGGCACAGGGCACTGCTGCCACCTCCCACAGGCGACCACACTGTCCCATCACCTCCTCACCGTGCAGCTGCCCAGGAGAGGATTTAAGGATCATTGACTGAGCATTCCCTAACATGACTTCACATCCCAGGGGGAGCTCAGGGTCTCTCTGGGGACAGGTTACCTGCCAGGTGAACAGGAGAGACTTCAGGGAGAGAGGAAATCTCTGTCCCAGCCTCCTTGTGAGCCTTGTCAGTGCCACAGCACAAAGCCAGGCAGAGCCTTCCCCTGCCAGGATTTACTGAGCTCTCAGCAATCATCCAGAAAGTTCCATGAGCAGGGATTTAGGCTCCCCCTCATCCCATGGAGCAGAACCAGTGTTTGTCTCCTCCTGCTCCCCAGGCCATCCCCTGTTTACCTTCTCCAGGACTGACCTATGAAATTAATAAAATAAATATTCCCTCTGTCCTGGTGGGCTCCAGCACCAAGAGCCAGGCTCAAACCCACCCCAGGCAGTGAATTCCAGGGAATGGTGGTCCCTGGGGCTGGGGCTGCTGCTCCAATCTCTCTTTTCCTGGGAATGAGCAGCCCCTGGAGCTGCACAGAGCAATAAAGGGGAGAGACAGAGCCTGACAGAACCCCAGGTCCCTCCCGTGCAGAGTTCCCTGCAGAGGAGCCTTTGCTCCCAAAAATTCAAACCCCAGAGAGCTTCAAAAGCCTCCCCAGCCAGAGCCACGCCATCCTCTGATATGCATCTATTTAAAATATATATTAAAGACTCCCAGGACCCGACTTTAAACAAAATCCCTTCTTTGTTTGTTTGTTTTTTAATCAAGAAAAGGTATTTAATATTAAATAGAACATTTATTGCCTTGTAATTATTTTACTGTAGCCAGGTATTCTAGCACTGAATGGAAGATCTTTTTTCCATCAATCTGCTGTATCCAAAGTTTTGTATAAAGTTGTAGAGGTCGATTTTTTTTTATTTTATATTCAGAAAATTTCTCTTTTTATAAGCATTATTTATTATACAATGTATATACTTGAGTTAACTAAGATTATATATTATATAAATATATATATTTGGAGAAAAATATATTTCAACTTCCATTTTTTTTTGTGGTACATCATTAAAGAAAAGGTAAAAAATTCAAAAATATGCACTTGCCAGCTTGTGTGGTTTGGCTCTGAGGGACAGCCATGGAATCATGGAATCCCAGGGTGGTTTGGGTTGGGAGAGACCTAATCAATGGATTAAGATCAAATTAATGAATGGATCAAGATCAAATTAAGCAATAGATCAAGATCAAATTAAGCAATGGATCAAGATCAAATTAAGGAATGGATCAAGATCAAATTAATGAATACATCAAGATCAAATTAATGAACAGATCAAGATCAAATTAATCAATGGATGAAGACCAAATTAAGGAATGGATCAAAATCAAATTAAGCAATGAATCAAGATAAAATTAATCAATGGATAAAGATCAAATTAATCAATGGATCCAAGCAGGCTCCAGACTTTGCACACTCCCCACATGTCACAGGCTGTCTCTGAATCCCCTTCCAACACTTTGGGCAGACCAAACTCCACATTTTCTCATATAAAAACCTGTTCTCCTGTCCATGAATAGTTCTGTGGGTGTTTCTGCAGCATCTCCCTTGCATCAGCAATGCTTTTAAGTGCACACAATTTTCCACTGCACTGGCCTCAAATGTACCTGTCTGAAGGGCAAAATAAATATGGCATCACTCAAATTCTTGCCCTGATCCCCAAATTACTCACAAAGCCATCCCATGGATCCACCTGCATGGCCAGGGTGTCTCTGCAGGTGCCACCATCCCTGGCATGTCCTACCTCACCAGAGCACCTGGCCCATGGAAGGTTCTGGACTCCACAGCTCTGGGGGTGAAGCTCTCCCCGTGTGCCCACCTGCCCCAAACCTCTCTCCACCCCTCACTGTGCCCCCAAAACCCATCCCTGCACCTTCCAATCTGCCTCTGGCCAACAACTCCCCTTCAGGGACACATTTCTGCAAAGTTCAAGATGAAACAGGGTAAGGAAGGGGGTGAAGAATCCAATACACTGAAAGCAATATTGTGTATTTATTATAGATTTTAAAGGAGGAGCCACACAGGTGGTGAGAAGGTGCTGCCCTTCCCTTGTGCCACCTGCAGGGAACATCTCAGATCTTGGAGCAAAGCTTGGAGTGGCTCAGGTGTCACACCCAGCAGCCCAGCCTGGTTTTCCAGCCTTCCCCAGGGGTGGGATACTTTCCATGAATCATGGAAATTAATAATTTCCATGGATATCCCCACCCCACACACACCCAGAGCCTCCTCAGCCCTGCAGAGCCCACACATCTCCAGAATGGGCTGGAGCAGAATCCTCTCACTAATTTCTGTCAGAGTAAGAGCTGCTCAGGGTGGGCTAAATTCAATCCATCCACACTCTGAGCACCCCTCTGGCTGCACACACACCAGGAGCAGACACAGATCATCACAAGGAGTTGTGCTTTTTATTGAATCCATTGAATGTGCAATTAAACCAGATATTTATTATTCATCCATATAGTTCTGGACACAGACACGATAATGTTTACATCATTTACTCTGAAATATAAGTTACTGTGTGCTGCTGTCACCTGGACTGGCAGAGGGGAAGGGAGGAACAAATAAATTCACAAGATCCTACACAAAAAAATGAGAGGGAGCCACCACTGGGACTCACAAGAGCATCACAACACAACAGCACTGCCAGAGGAGCAGAGTGGAGTGCCCTGAGCACCCCAACTGCTGTGAGCACACTGAGGACAACAGGACCTGGAAGGACATGGGGACCCTCTGGGAACACCCCCTGCACACCCTGCCAGCCCTTGCAGTGGGGCTGCTCGAGGTTGGGGAGCTACACTGACTAACATCTGCTAAATGGCTTTGATTTCATGCCCCACCACGCTGAGGTATGTTCCAGGAACCTTCTGGAAGGAGTGGAGCCTCAGCATCTCCCTGAGGCCAGGGGAGCAGGGGAAGGAGCGTGGAGCAAAGGTTTGATACATTCCTTTATTTCAGTGCAAAAACATGGCAACACTCATCTCCTGCACCTGCAGAGCTTGGCCTCCTCTCTGTCTCTAAAGGAGGAATTTCAACCTTTGGTAACATGGCAGGAAAAAGGGATAAAATGAGGCTGGAGGATACCAAAGCTGCCAACTACAGAACTCAGGAAGAGCTGGAGGTTGGAACCAGCATTGCTAAAAGTGTTGTTGGATGAACAACAAGGTTTGATGCCTTAAATACTGGATTTGGAAATTTCCTCAACTCTGATCAACACTTCCCTGCCCTCTTTCAGTGCCCAATCCCACCAGGCCCCAAAACACCTGGATTTAAATGAAGAGGGTGCAGCATCCAGGCCCTGCTGGAGCTCTGTGTGTGGGCATGGGGCTGGCTCCACAAAAAGCCTCCACCTGACCAGGATCACACAGAGCAGTGCTTCAGCTTCCCTCCACCAGACTGGCAGGTTTATTAGGAGCCAGGATCTCTTTCCTACTGCAGGAATGCTGGACACAAGTGAGGGTCAGCCCCAAAGCTCCCAGCACATTCCCCCTGCTCACCCCAAAATACAGAGACAGAAGCACAGGGCTCCAGGGGACACTTCCATGTGACATCAGGGTATGAGAGACAAAGATAAAGAATAAAGTATTGCACTACACATGCAGGTTCCACATGGGGCTCTGGGGATCAGGGGAGCATTTTCACTTTTGTCCAGAAGAGTAAAGATCCCAGTGTTTGTTCTCCAGGTTGGTCACTTTTCCAGCTGTTGATCTTGCACTTGGTCCACCTTCAGTCTAGGGTAGGGACTCTTGCAAAAGAAGCCAAATCCATCAGGAAAGCATCATGCACATGTATAAAGCATCAAGCACACACTGGAACCCACTCACATGGAGCCAGGATAGATAGTTTGGTGTGAGTTTCCCCAGCACAGGTACTGCCCTACATGATTAGAAAGTCATTCTGTCCCACTGGGCTCAACTACTCCCTGTGGCACCTATGGGGAAAGAGTAGGACATCCTTCTCTCAGACAGCAGACACAAGAAACCAAAATTCCAAATTTTTTTACTCAAGCAGAATCTCTTTTGATTTACTTAAATTAAATTTTGGCCCAATATCTCATGGATAGTTTAAAAGTTAAGGGTAAATTCAGAAAAGCAGAGAATTCAGGCATGCAGCTTCCCAAACTTTCAGGAGCTCCCCCCTCCCAAACTGCTCTAAGAACTGATCAGATGCAGCTCTGACAATACAGAGGGGCCAACAAGGAGAGCAGATCCACCCCACTGCAGGCTCATTTCTGAGCAGAAAAGGAGAATTCAAGAACTGCTTTAAAATAAAAGTACTTACGTTCCTTCTTCTCTCAGAAGAGCCAAGAACTTCTTCACCCGATACTCAGGATCCATCTAAACACCAAAGAGATCCCAAAAAAAGGAAAACACACAATCAGGAATGTCCAGAGCTGGACAGGACCCACAAGGATCATGGAGTCCTGCAAAAATCCCACCCTGAGCATCCCTGAGAGCTCCACAGACCCGTGAGGTGAAACCTTAGGAAAGTCATCACAAGCAGGAAACAACAAAGGTCCAGCCAGAGAGTTCTGCTAAAAACCCAGTATTGACCTGACACAGTGAGACAAATCTCTTGTCATCCTTAAAAAATCTGTTCTAAAGCCATCAGTTGGAATTCCAACTTGCCAAGGCCAGTGTCCTGTTCCCAAATGGAAAATGCTGCTTCCCACCCCTCTGAGTCCATAACTGAGACCATAACCTGGGGAGACACAGCATTTACCTGCACACACAGCTCCTTGTCCAAAAGAATACAGCTGGAAACAACTGCAATTTGAAAATTTGAAAACTCAGAGTTGATCAAATCACTGATTAAAAATGCAGGCACAAAGCCCAGAGGCTGATCTGCTCAAGAGGGAGCAGAAGCTGGAGTGGAGCAGAGGTGCAGCAGGGTCAGGACTGTTGGACACAGCCTCTGTAAACAGAAATTCTGCTGCCAAACTAAGGGGGAAATTCTCTGGAACAGTAGTGTGGGGCCTGACAATGACAGAGCTCAGAGAGGTGACAAGAACATGGATGGTGCAGCATCCCCAGGACATCCAGGACCCTCCAGAAACAAAGGAACTGAAGGGAGGTTGTTAATCTCCAGTCCAGAGAAGGAGATCCTCCACCAAGATGTGATGAGCCCCCTGAAAACTTGCCATGAACCCCAAAGGTGCAGTGTTTGGTTTAAAATAAAGCAAGCAATATTCTATGGTGATCTTTCAAAGCTCCCAGTTATGAAAATTAAGATACATTAAAGACAAATAGCTTAGATTAAGTTTTATTTATGCTGATTAAGCTTTATTTATGCTAAACAGAAGTTACCAAATCAGGAAAGCCTGGAGGTGCCAGAAGGGGTTTTTGGGAACATTTCCTGACTCATCCAGGCTCAGGAGGAGATTTTGGCTTTGGGAGTGCTGCCAGCAAGGTCCAGGAGCAACAACACAGGGAGAGGAAGCAGGAGGAACCATGGAGAGAGCAGCCAGGGCAGGGTGAAGCCCAGGTGGGACCCAAGAGCACTGGAGGTGGCCCTGTCCTGCAGCCAAGGGCACTGCAAACACTTGGGGATTCACATGGCAAATCCTAAGTGGACCCAGGGATCAAAGGCACAGAATAATTCCAGGATACTCAGCGTACACAAAGCCAAGAACACCAGTAACAGAGTTTGGGGGAAATTAAAATTGTGGGGTTACACAACTCATAAACAAGATAATTCACCCAGGGCACCAAAGCAGTTCAGGTATCCCAAGAAAGGATTTTGATACTGAGGGTCTGGTTCTCTGTGAGTTTAGTGTGAAACACACTGGAATTTATTTGACCAGCTCAGGAATCCCTGCAGGGAGCTGAGGGTGGGGTCACTGCTTTAACAAAGCAAAACCCACCACTAGATTCAGAGGAAGACACAATGTGCACATTTTTTACAAATAATTCAGTCACCTGGCATCTTATCAGCTGAATTCTGAGAAATTTCATCCATCACTTGGAATTCTTAAGTGATTTCAGACTGAAATCTCCTTCTGAAAAGCTGTGGTACTGTGACTGTTCACAGGGATCTTAGGATGAGGGAAGAGATGAGGATCTGACTCCATGTTTCAAAAGGCTTGATTTATTATTTTATGATATATATTCTATTAAAACTATACTAAAAGAATAGAAGAAAGGATTTCATCACAAGGCTGGCTAAGAATAGAAAAAGAAAGAATGATAACAAAGGTTTGTGGCTCGGACAGAGAGTCTGAGCCAGCTGACTGTGATTGGCCATTAATTAGAAACAACCACATGAGACCAATCCCAGATGCACCTGTTGCATTCCACAGCAGCAGATAACCATTGTTTGCATTTTCTTCCCGAGGCCTCTCGGCTTCTCAGGAGGAAAAATCTCAAGGAAAGGATTTTCCATAAAAGATGTGTGTGACAGTGGTACAGCTCACTGAAAACAAGATGCAGTGCTGCATTTCTTACCCAGTGCAATTGTGCTTTCCTGGCAGGGCCTGGCAGATCCCAGCTCTCTGTGGGCTCAGTGCTCAGATCCCAGCTCTGCTCCCTGTATTTATAGCAGTTCAGCAGATGGAGTCATGGAAACACCTCAGACTGGAATGTAACTGGTTCATATTTAGCTGCCATATGCTGCTACCTCTGCTCTTACACAAGCACCTGAAGCCAGTGCCAGAGCAGGAACCACCCTGCTGCCAACCCTCCACAGGCAGCAAAGGGACACCCCCAGTGGCCCTGGGGACAGTGACAGCACTTCATGTGTGATGTTCAGTGTGTGGGAAAGGGCACATGTGGTGTTGTGAGGTCCCCAGGATGAGGTGAGAGATGAGAACTGACTCCAAGTTCTAAGAAGGCTGATATATTATATTATATATTATTATATATTATTATATCATATATTATTATATTATATATTATTATATTATACATTATGATATATTATATTATATTATATTATATATTATACCATATCATATTATATCATATATTATACCATATAATATTATATCATATTATGTTATATAATATTATATTATATTTTAAAACTATACTAAAGAAAGAGAAAGGAGTCATCAGAAGGTTTAACAAGAATGAATAATAAAAACTCATGACTGACTCAGAGAGTCCGACCCAGCTGGCTATGATTGGCCATTAATTAAAAACAATTCACATGCTGGGTAAACACTTCTCCAAATCACATCCCAGAGGAGCAAAACATGGAGAATCTGAAGGGTTCCCAGCTTCCCAGGAGAAGAAATCCTGGCAAAGGGATTTTTGATAAAATATCAGAGTGACAGGCATAGTCCCAGCTCTGCCTGGCTGGTCCTGCACTCACCTACACAACAATGGTCTGCTGGAAAAATTGAAACCCCAGAGCTTGGCTGCACAGCCTCAGCAGAGTGAGGATTCTGTGTCACTGGTCACAGGATCATGGAACATCCTCAGTGGGAAGGGACCCACAGGGATCATCCAGCCCAACCCTGGAACTGCACAGACACCCCAAAATCCCATCCCTGGGAGTGGTGTCCAACCCTCCTGGAGCTCTGGCAGCCTCAGGGATGGGACCATTCCCTGCCCAGCACCCTCTGGGGCAAGAACCTTTCCCTAATATCCAACCTAAATCCCCCATGCCCAGCTCCAGCCATTCCCTGGCTCCTGTCCCTGTCCCAGAGCAGAGATTGGAGCTGCAGCCCCACTGAGCTCTGCCCTCACTCGGCTCCAGCTGAACAAGGGACCTCAGCTGCTCCTCCTCTGGCCCCTCCAGACCCTTCCTCACCCTCAGCTCCCTCCTTTGGACAGTCTCTAGTTCCTTTCCATCCCTATGACACTGTGGTGCCCAGAACTGTCCCCAGGAATGGGCACAGGGCTGGGTCAGCATTGCCACCTCAGAACTGCCCATGATTTACAGAACCTCCACCTTCAGCTTTGAAAAGAACCAGCACTTCAGGAGAAAGCAGCACAAGAGCATGTCCTGAGTCAGAAGAAGGGAGCCATTGTCAGGGCTCAGGGAGCAGGGCAGCCCCTGAAGGGCAGCACCCCTTAAATCCATTTCATACATGTGAGCAATGACTTACTGACTTGCCTCCAGGTATGGAATTAAAAGCCAAGGAAGAAGAGGAAAAAGTAATCTAGATAAATGACTTTATTCCCTGAGGTGACATGCAGTCAGAGCATATCCTCAGAGCTGAGCAAGTTTTAACAGAATTGTGAGGAGTGAACAGAGGGGTACATGGCTCTGAGCTCTCAGCTACAAGTCTCTTCACTTCTGAGAGGGAGATCTGAGAACAGCTCACTCAGCTGCACTAAATCCACTTGATGGGAGCAGAGGGGGGGGCTGGGGGAGCACTGGGATGTCAGGGCAGGATTAGGGCTGCACCCTCAGCCCGTGTCAGCATGAGCAGGAGCTCCAGGCATGGGTGCTGCTGCGGGGGAGGGCTCAGAGCTGCATAGTTCTTACCCTCTGCAATTATTTTCTTTAAAGTGCTGAAAGTGGTAAATAAAGAGAAGAGCAGCTGAACAGCCTGACAGATTTATCTTCTTCAGGGAAAGAGCACATACACCTGCATAGGCACCTTCTTCTTTAAAAAAAAAAAAAAAAAACAAAAAACCTGAGGTGATTGCTATCTGCAATCTTAGCATGCTGGGTGGAGAAAAGAAATTCCATGAAAGATGAGTTAATCCAACCCCTCCCATAGCCAGATGCTCTGTAAGTGCAGCTCTGAACAGCCCATGGGCACGAGGAGGGGATTTACAGATCTCTGTGGACCAAGCTGTGGTGATTTCTTTGTTCTGAACATTTCCCCTCACTGCATCTCTTTTCCAAATGAAACCAATGCAAAAGCTGCCACCAGCACCAGGGCTCTGCAGAGAAGGGAACCTCCAGGAGTGCTCTAGGAGCTCAGTCCTTCCTCCCAGAGCCATTCCTACCTGTAAGGACATTTCTATCAGCATCAGCAGCTTCTTGATCCCGATCCACACTGGCTTCCCTTTGACGTTCTGAGCAATCGTGCTGCGCTCCTTGTCTTTGAAGTTACCCAGGAGCTGGGGGGAAAATCAGTTTAAAAAATCAACAACAGGAGGCTGAGAGCAGCAATAACGGTACCTACCTTGGGCCAAAGGCAATGGGAAGCTAGAAGCATTTAGTAGCTAAGAGGGAAAATTTGTTGCAATGTATCTTAGACAAGGCAAAAGACACAAAACCAAAATATTTAATTCCCTCATGGTTTTTTCCATAATATCCTTTATCCAACAGTTAGTGCTGTGCTTTTATGCTGTACTCCAGGTCTTCTCCAGACCAGGGTCTACAAGGAAACAATGGTTCAAGCCACAGGGAGTTTCCACACCTGCTGCAGGAGTGTCTCAGGTGTGTCCCTGCGTCTCTGAGGCTTTGGTGACATCAACACTGGGACAAGTTTGCCAAAGATTTGCCTGTTCAGTTTATTTTAACAGCCTTCAGTATTCACTACAACTCCCACTAGGGCACTGAAGACAGGAATTTATAAAGAACTTGTAATTCCTCAGCACCAAACACCTTCAGTTGATGCTGTTCCAATCCACCAGAGCACCCTCTGGGCACATTCAGTTTAAGTGCCCCAATTATACTCATTACCCACTTCCCTGCCCTTGGAATGTTTTAATCCAAACCCCAAACCCTTCCCCAGACCTACTGTTCTCTAATTTTGCCTCAATTCAATTCATTAAGAAGCAAATTTAAAACCTCAGAGCTGCTCTGTTATGACACGATGACAAGCGGGATGGAGTTACCAGACACAGCTACTGCAAAATCCCTCAAGTTTGGAATCTTTTGTCATCCTTGAACTTTTGCTCACCTCTAAAGCCTCCATGAGCTGCTCCCCTGTGGCAATGTTGGGCACGTGGATGGTGGTGCTGAAGGCATTCAGCATCTCCATCTCCTGCAGGACGTCCTTGCGGCTCGTGGTGCCAATGATGAGGAGCTTCCGACCCTGTGCAGGCAAAGGAGCCACAGTGAGGAGAGGAAAACCTGCAGAGAACCAGCCTGGGGAAGGCTCAGCTAACTACAAATGATAAATGGCCATTTAAAAACCCACTTCAAACAAAGTTAATGGGATTAAATGTGTCAGTAATTGAAGGGGCCAAGAGCAGCCACAGGAGACAGGATCAGCTCTCCGAGCAATGCCACCAACAGGGTCCAGGAGTTGTGGTACACAAAGCCCCACCACACTCCCAGCTCCTTCTGAACCCAGCTTTATAAATAGCTGGATCCTCATTAAATTTAAAAGCCTGAGCAAACTCCCACTCCCAAAAGCTGAATTACAAATGACTTCTCCGGGGAACGGCCTGTCTTCAGGAATCTGTGGGTACAGTGAACTCCCTGCTCCTGCACAGGCAGTTCCAGTGGATTTCCAGCTCAGGCTGTTGAGCAGAGGCTGCTGTGAGTCCCTGAGTTCCCCCTGTAGCTGTCCAGGCCAGTTCCACTCCAGCAAGCTCCAATTCCCAATGCAGAGTGCACAGAGTCCAAATTATGAATAACAGAGCAAATTGTGGAAAAGAGCTGCAAATGCAAATCCACTGCTGTTTGTTGACCTTGCAGAGCCCTTCCCATTGCTATTTGAATTGCCCTGTGCAGGGTTTGGACACTGATCAATATTGGCTGATAGCTGGATTATCAGGCAGGATCATCAGTCCCTTTTCTATCCCAATGCATATGGGTTGGGAGGGCCTGGCTGGCCAAGGAACCCCCTCAAAAATTTGGCTGAGGCTTCAGGAGTGAAGGGAATGTCCAGTGCCCATCTAGAGGTGGCCAAGGACCTCCATTTTTTGCTGTCCAAGGAGTTTGGTGAGCTCAGGAGTGAAGGGAATGCCCAGTGCCCACCTTGAGGGTGCTGCCCTGGGCACTGCCCAGGATCCCCAAACAGCTTCACTGCCACACAGCTGAGGTACCAGGGCACAGAGGAAGCCAAGGAGAGATTCCTGACCAGAGCTGAGACCTCCAAAACACAGAACAACCCCTCCTGCAAGTGCTGGAACACTCAGACCTGTCTGCTTCACAAGACCGTGAGGACCACAAGTGGTTCTCCTAAAAACTTGTTCATTACTGGATAGAACTCTGAAAATCCTGAACAGTTGGGCAAGGGGCTGTGTTAATAACAGTTCCCCATGAACTATGAGCATCTAAGAGGGGAAAAAACTGCTCAGCTGCACCCAGGCAGTGTCTGTTCCCCAAATTTAGCTCCCAGCATGTGTACAGAGCCTGGCACACTGATCAGGCATCAATCAAGGGATAACTTCCTCAGAGAGGCTGCCTGAGGGATGCTGCCCTCAGACATTAATGAAATCTGTGCCTGATTACAATAAAAATGGAATTTAGCTTGGAGTTTCACCAGGAAAGGACACAGGAATGCCACAGTGAGGGGGGTTTTACCTGCTGGCACTTCAGGTGTCCATGACTGATGTCACTCTCAGCCTTTCCTTGCCCAGATGACACATTCCTCCTCCCAGGAAAGCTGCCCACCCTCTGGACTCACCCCAAAAAAAAAAATTCCCTAAAGCATCAGTTCAGAAAAGAATCAGTTCACTGCTAACCTGGGCAGTGCCACCCTGAGCCAGCTGCACCCAAAGGCAGCAGGGCTGGTGGCAGCACACACAGAAAGGGCTCTAAAAACACTGAGGGAACCACTGGCATTGCTCCCTGTGGGAATTCTGTGGGAACAGCAGCTCAGTCTCACTCTGTGTGTGACCACTGGGACAGATTTAGAACAGGAAAAAGAAGAAAACAGGATCATCATTGTGCCATGTGGATCCAGGAGTTCCTTCATGTTCCAAATCCAACTTCAAATCCATCATTTCTGAGCTGGGGGTGTTCACCTGGAGAAGGGAAGGGCCTGGGGACAAGGGGGAATGGATTCCCACTGCCAGAAGGCAGAAATGGATGAGATATTGGGATAAATCCTTCCCTGGGAGGGTGGGCAGGCCCTGGCACAGGGTGCCCAGAGCAGCTGGGGCAGCCCCTGGATCCCTGGCAGTGTCCAAGGCCGGGTTGGACAGGGTTTGGAATCACCTGGGACAGTGGAAGGTGTCCCTGGGGGTGGCACTGTGGCTTTAAGGTCCCTCCCAACCCAACCCAACCCATTCCATGTTTCTGTGATTCTGTTTAGTTGGAGAAATCAGAGAAAGGTCAGAAATAGGGAATAACTTCCCAAAATAGATCCTTGGTAAAAACAAGAGAGGTTTTTAAATTCATAGCTGGTGTAGAGGGGATGAGGCAGAGACTGCTGCTCATCACTACAGAAACCAGGGAGCACAAGAAGGAATCTCAACTATCAAATAAACTGAAATAAAGGGGGTTTGCTCTCACCAACAGCTCAGCTGGACTCAGGCACGCACATTGCTAAGAATGGAAAGGTTTAACAAGGTTGAAAAGCACCAGGATGAGTTTCCAGAGGGCAGATCCATCAGCAATTTTTAGATAGCTCTGTTAAAATCTATTCCCAGGTCCCTGAACCACTGACGTGGCTGGGAGCTCCTCAGAACAGATGGCTACTCCTCAAAAGTGCTTCCAATTTCTAACAGCTCCACCCAAAAGATCCTGATTTTTCCCTGTTTTCCTCAAAAGAAGCCATGCCTTCAACTCCCTGCTTTAAACCTGACCCCTGGAAAGCAGCCACAGTGACCTGACAGGGCAGGAGTCCCTCGAGCTCCTCTAAATTTCAGAAACCCAACAAACAAGTGAGAACCCCCAGGGCAGCACTGCCTGCCCTAGGAATTATGGAGGGAGCAAGGAAAGCCAGCAAAGTGAAAAAGCTGCCCTCAGCCAGCTCCTCTGTGATGATTTCCTGAGATTTGTTCTGTTCCAGGATCCCAGGGTCATCCCACAGCACACAGCACAAGGTTCATGTACTGATCATGCAGTCCCATTTTCAGAAAAATTCACTTTTTTCCTCCTTCATTTCCACAGCAGCCATGGTGAAGGCAATGTGCCACGTGTTCAGCCCACAGAAAATCAGCATTCAAGCCAAACTCCCAAAAATCAGGCAGAACATGGGAGTAAACCACCAAGGAAGGAGGAACAGCTTGAGATCATTTGGTGTCACATTCACAACCAGGGCACTTCCAGCCCAGTTCTTCCATCACCAGAGATCACACACAGGCACAACCTTAGGCTGGATTAATACTGTCCATTTTTAAGCAAAATGCCTCAATTTGGAGCCCAGGATCCCTCTGTGCTTCTAGAAGAGGATGAGCCCTCTGCTGCAGGGTTTTACCTGACTGAAGGATGCTCTCATGCACACAATTGTGGGGCTTGAAGAAGCCTCTGGAACCAACTAAATTTTCCAGGATGGATTCCCCTTCCCCACATCCCTGCCAGGGGCAACCAGACCATGACACAGTTACAGACCCTGCTGAGAGCAGCCTCAACACTCAGTGGAGTCCCCAAGTACAGAATTTCAGCAAATCCAGCCAGCCCCAGGCCAGGGGAGCCTGAGCTCTGCTGGAACCAGGCCCTGGTGACACTGAGGTGCCTCTGTCACCCACCAGCTGCTCAGGACCCTTGTACACCTTTATCCTTGTGTTTGGGGTCGTGGGAATTCCTCCACAATTCCCCAGGTTTGTGCACAAAAAAGTAACATCACCGGTGACTGGAATTGCTTCCAGTTCACCCAGAGTGATGTGGGATCAGGAATGCATCTGGGATTGCATCAAACAAGATTATCCCCCTGTAACTTCCAAAGCCTTGCGTCCCAGTAAGAAAAGGGGCTGGGGAGCAGTGGAAGGACAGCTTCAGGAGTGGGTTTCCCTTCAAGAGAAGGGCTAGGGACTCTGGGAGTGATGGAAGGACATCCCCAGGCATGCATCTGACTTTTCAAGTGGGGCTGGGGGCTCAGGGAGTGATGGAATGGCAACCCCAGGAGAGGGTTCCCTTTGAGGGAAGGGGCTGGGGGCTCTGAGGGCAGTGGAAAAGCAGCCCCAGGAGAGGATCTCCCTTCAAGGAGAAGGGTTGGGGGCTCTGGGAGTGATGGAAGCACATCCCCAGGCATGAATCTGACTTTGCAAGTGGAGCTGGGGGCTCAAGGGTAGCCCCAGGAGTGGGTGTCCCTTGGAGGAAAGGGTTGGGGCTCTGGGATCAACAGAAAGGGCAGCCCCAGGAGCGGGTGTCCCTGGAAGGAAGGGGGCCCAGGGGCACTGGGTGTCCCCTGGAGGGAAGGGGCTGGGGGCTCAAGGGGCAGCCCCAAGGGCAGTGGGTGTCCCCTGGAGGGCTCCCTGCCCGGCACACATTCCCTGAGCCTGCCCAGCCCGCTGGGGATGCCGAGGTGCCTCCCTCCCTCCCCGCAGGCCGATTGTTGGAAGCAGCAGGGAGGCACATGTGAAACCTCTCTGGGGCTGGGCAGAGCCTGCAGGCCCCGTGTGACTGTGCATGTAGATGAAGCAGCCCCGGCCCTGGGAGCTGCTGCTGCTCAGTTCTCAGGGAAGGCTTTTTCTGCTGCCTGGCTCCCTGCTGAGCCAGCCCTTTTCAGCCTTTCCATCCCCCAGTCCCTGCTCCTGCACAACTTGATTGAATTAAAGACCCAGGAGAACGTGGGTTTATTTTCTCCTCTTCAAGGCACTGCAGAAAAGATTTTTAATTGGTTTAAAAAAAAATATGCTGAACAAAATGCAATGGTTTTCAGCCCTCTTGAAGCAGCAGTAACAGATAGCACTATTTAACACTGCTGAGTGGAACCACAAGCAGGAGCTGTGACTGGCAATTTAAAGCAAGCTCAGAGTGGTTTCTGGTTTATTTAAAGCCTAAAGTGTTTACCCTCAAAAGAAAACCAGAACCTGCAAGTGTTTGCCCTTCCCACACCACGTTCCAATAATGCAGCCTGGGAGGAAGAGTGGAGCCTGGGAGGCAGCTTCAATTCAACAGAGACACGCACCTCGGTGCATAATTAATAACATTTCATCCCAGAAATGCTTCTCTTCCACACAGAGCCTGCAGTGATGGCAGGGAGCTGCTTGCACATCAAGAATATCCCTGCAAGTGACGTGTGACACCCCAGCGAATTCATAATCTGGGCCACAGCAGTGGTGACAGGACAAGGGGGAACAGCAGGGACAGATGGATATTGGAAGGAAATTCTTCCATTTTCTGCAATAGAATTCCCAGAGAAGCCCTGGATCCCTGGAAGTGCAGGGGTGGAATGAGATTGGCTGTAAGATCCCCCTCAATCCAAAGATTCTTTGAAATCAGCTCAGAATTTCAGGTGCCCCCACAAGTGAAGCAAAGGGTAAAAGGCATTGTCCCCTCAAGAATTCCTCTCAGCACATAATTTTTACATGGAATGATGCTAAATCATGATCCCAATCCCACAGAAACCCAAAGTGCTTTGTCCCCATGCAGGTCAGTGCCACTGATGCACTTAGAGCCTGTATCTGCATCCCAAATTCCAGTAACCCCTGATATCAGCCATTCCCTCCAAAAAAATTGCTCCTGAAGAAAACTTTGTAATCTCAGAGGGAACTTGGAAGGTGTTGATCAACCCTCAGGATTATTTCCTGAGGGTTAGGTTTTGATCAACCCTCAGGATTATTTCCATCATGGGTTCCTTACCTGTGTTCAAAACCCTCAAAGATTCTTTGTGTCAAAATCCAAGAATTCCTCTCAGCACATCATTTTTACATGGAATGATGCTGAACCATGATCCCAATCCCACAGAAACCCAAAGTGCTTTTCCCCATGCAGGTCAGTGCCACTGATGCACTTAGAGCCTGTATCTGCATCCCAAATTCCAGTAACCCCTGATATCAGCCATTCCCTCCAAAAAAAAAACTGCTCCTCAAGGCACCCTGTAATCTCAGAGGGGATTTGGAAGGTGTTGATCAACCCTCAGGATTATTTCCTAAGGGTTAGGTCTTGACTAACCCACTAACCCTATTTCCATCATGGGTTCCTTACCCGAGTTCAAAACGCCCAAAGAGTCTTTGTGTCCAGATCCAACATTTTTACAGTAAAGTGTCACAGCAGAAAAAGCTTTCCCTGCACAACTCAATTTCTTACACACAGCTGTGGGTTTTTAAATGCCCAAGATCCCCACATGCCATGGCTATGCCAGGCAATTCACTACAAACACACCAGGAAGAGCCAGAATTGCCAGAGCAGGGCAGCCCAAAGTCCTGATTCCCACAAAGCCAACAATGGACACTTAAAAAAGAAAAAAAAAAGCAAAAAAACTCCACATGATCAATCAACCAGTGACATTTCCTCAGCAAACTCAGTCCTCTCTACCCTCCAACAATTTATGGCTTAAGCCACCATAATATTGGCTGTCAAGGCAGAGTCTCCCAGCCCCCAGGGCATTTCAAACCTGCTGAGCACAAATCTCTGCAACAAGTGCAAACTTGGCAAACATCTGTGAGCTGCAGCCTGTGTGAGCCCCAGGTGCCACCCAAAGGGCAGGAAACTGAAAAAGCTGCCCTCAGCCAGCTCCTCTGTGATGATTTCCTGAGATTTGTTCTGTTCCAGGATCCCAGGGTCATCCCACAGCACACAGCACAGGGTTCATGTGTTGATCATGCAGTCCCTTTTTCATAAAATTCACTTTTTCCATCCCTAATTTCTACAGCAGCCATGGTGAAGGCAATGTGCCACGTGTTCAGCCCACAGAAAATCAGCATTCAAGCCAAACTCCCAAAAATCAGGCAGAACATGGGAGTAAACCACCAAGGAAGAAGGAACAGCTTGAGATCATTTGGTGTCACATTCACAACCAGGGCACTTCCAGCCCAGTTCTTCCATCACCAGAGATCACACACAGGCACAGCCTTAGGCCTGGATTAATCCTGTCCATTTTTAAGCAAAATGCCTCAATTTGGAGCCCGGGATCCCTCTGTGCTGACAGAGGGACAGAACACAGGTGTGGTCCTGCTCTTCTGCCTTCTAGAAAAGGGATGAGCCCAGAGCTGAGCCCTCTGCTGCAGGTGTTACCTGACTGAAGGATGCTCTCCTTCAGCAGCAGCAGCACACATCCAGGATGCAATGGGCAAATGGACAATTTAATACTTTAAGTTCATTTGAAATCAAGTTCTGTTTTCCCCACTGATTTTTGGGAACAGCAGGTCAGAGATTACAGGAGATGAGGGGACCAGGAATGGCTGTGCTGCTGCAAGCATGAGATAGAATTTGGATGCTGTTGTGTTACAGGCTTCACGTGGCCTAGAAACTGAGAAAATCTTTGTTCTCCCAGGCTGACACTCACACAGGCCTGTGGCATTACAATTTAGTTCAAAGTGCTGGATTTGAAAGGTCTTTTCACCAAACTCTCTAATGAAAACAACACACACACACTCCTGTGCCAGGATATTAAACATGACAAAAAAACTGACTTCACCCACACTGAGCTTCTGTGCTTTTTCCTGACACCAACTTTCAAGGTGTTCTTGTTAGGATGTTATTTATTCATGCAGATCTCTGACACACAGAGCAGAAAGGCAGTGAAGGACAGGAAAATGGCAAACAAGAAAGGAGCTGCAGAACCCTCAGCACTTGTGATGCTCCTAAATCTCATCAAGCCACAAAGTGCAAACAGACAGGATCAGCATGAGAGACAAGATCTTAAGCTCCCCTCAATCACTGTAATTAACACCTGATCATTTCAAGTTAAGAGCAAATTAAACCCCTGACAAGCACAATCACAGATTACACAGAACTCGATCTATAAATAGGGAGGGAGCACATGGCTGAGCCAGGGCTGGCACAATTCAGCTTAACATGGTGAAGGTTAAACTCCTTTCCTCAATCAGTATTTTTAGGACTAAGAGCAGAAGATCCAGCCCCCAGTAATCAGATATTTCAAGCTGAATCCCTTGTGGTTATCCTAGAAATGTCCAAGTGAATGAGGAGCAGCAGGCTGGGATTAAAGTGGCTGATTCAGACAAAGCATTAACAGCACTGGCAGCTCTGAGGCAGCCACAGAGCTCCCACTGCCCATTCCTGCAGGGACAGGGACAGGGACAGCTCCCAATGTCCATCCCTGCAGGATCAGCTCCCACTGTCCATTCCTGCAGGAACAGGAACAGGGACAGGGACAGCTCCCACTGTCCCATCCCTGCAGGATCAGGGACAGGGACAGCTCCCAATGTCCATCCCTGCAGGGACAGGGACAGGGACAGGGACAGCTCCCAATGTCCATCCCTGCAGGAACAGGGACAGGGACAGAGACAGCTCCCAATGTCCATCCCTGCAGGATCAGCTCCCACTGTCCATTCCTGCAGGGACAGGGACAGGGACAGGGACAGGGACAGGGACAGGGACAGGGACAGCTCCCACTGTCCATCCCTGCAGGAACAGGGACAGGGACAGAGACAGCTCCCAATGTCCATCCCTGCAGGATCAGCTCCCACTGCCCATTCCTGCAGGAACGGGGACAGGGACAGCTCCCACTGTCCCATCCCTGCCTTACCTGAGGTGGGGCTTTCTTCAGCAGCACCAGAAGGGCTTGCAAAACCAGGTTGGAAAATCGAGGTCCAATTGGGACATAATCTGAAAGGAAAAATTCATTTTAATATCCATGGAGCAGGTGCATATTTAATCCATTTCACTGCAGCAAAAACAGTTCAATGCTCCTGCAATAAATGGTTCCAGATAATTTCCAGTTTGCAATGTTTCAATATTGCAAATGCATCAATATTTCTGCAGCAGCCAGCACAGCTCTCCCTCCTCCTGACTCACCTAAAAGTCGCTCAATGTCGTCCACAACAACACAGCTGAGCTGGGACTTGTAGGCATCATCAAAGATCTGAAACACAGTGAAATATCTCAGAGTTAAACCTCAGCCACAGGACTGGGACAGCCACAGCTGGGCCTGCTGATGTGGGTTCAGCTGAACACAGCAGCACTGAGAGGAATAATCTGAGAATGAAACAGGTGGGGAATGAGGGATCAGGCTCCCTGCAGGCAGTAAACCACTGCCATCTCCACAAATTTGGTTTATTTATTCATTTACTGCCCTGAGGCTCACTGTAATCCAGGGAGAAACCAGCACCATTCCTGTGTTTTAGGAGCTGGGGCAACACTGATAATGTGACACACACACACAGAACCTGCCCAGCTGTGACACAGCTGTGAAGCTTTTCTCCTCAGGCTACTGGGCACTGTGCAGAGCAGCCCTGCAGGGAGAAGGGACTGACCCAGGGCTGGATCTCAGCCCCAGAACAGCCCTGCAGGGAGAAGGGACTGACCCAGGGCTGGATCTCAGCCCACTCACTCTTCCTGGAGCAGCTCTGGGTGTGAGCAGGAGGCAGCACTAAGGACAGCAGGTTTGCTTCCAGCAAACCCTGATTCCAGTGAATCCAAAGGCTCCTTTTGGAACCCAAGTCACAAACTGGATCTCCACTGCTTCTCCTAAGAACTTTACTTCCCTTACAAACTCTACAGCTCTGCACCAATGTGATCAGAGTAACATTCAGTTCACATTCAGTACCATTTCCAGGAAATGAAAATGTTCCACTCATTCATATACCCTGGGTGCCCAGGTTGTTAAACCTCGTGTTTCAATAAAAACCCCACCTCAGAGCAGGTCCCAGTCCCACTCAGGCAGGATCTGCCCTCCCCAGGTGCAGCCCTAAGCCCTTCCTGGCTCCCCATCCACAGGCAGAGCTCCAGCCCTGGTCAGCCCAGATCTGTTCTGCTGCAGTTTGGCAGGATCTCACACCAGAATTGAGAATTGAGACACTCAATGCCACAAAAACATTGGGACAGGAGTCTGGTGTGACAGGACAGGAAGGAATGCGTTAGGTGAGATATTGGGAATTAGAAATTCTTCCCTGTGAGGGTGAGGGGACCTGGCACAGCTGGGGCTGCCCCTGGATCCCTGGCAGTGCCCAAGGCCAGGTTGGACAGGGATTGGAGCCACCTGGGACAGTGGAAGGTGTCCCTGCCATGGCAGGGGTGGCACTGGGTGGCCTCCCAACCCAATCCATTCCACAATTCTATGATACATTCAACCTTATAAATAAATATATATAAATGCAGGATTTCCAGACCTAGAAAGAGCAGAAAACCATCCCAAGGATAATTCACCTTTCCCTGCAGGAGAGAACCCAGAACTGGGCTGTCACCAGGCACAGGGGGTGACACACACTTACCTTCTTCATGGCCTGGCACTTGGCTGTCTCAGAAAACCCAATCATCTTATCAGGAGAGCAGATCTTGATAAAGGGGAAGTTGGATTCCTCTGCTATTTTTGCTGCTAAAGCAGTCTTCCCACTGTGGGGGGGGCCTGCAGCAAAGGACAAACAAGGAATAAACAAGGGAGGAAACATCTCTGACAATGCTCAGTGTGAATGATACCAAGGGTATGTTTATAATTCCATCCAGAGGCATCTGCAGTGTGAAATGAATGTTTTTCCTGCTTGCAGAAGGAACACATTAACTCCTGCTGCAACCCAACCCTCCACATGAAGGCAATTAATGGAACTGCTTGAGTATATGCAGAATGATTTGCCATGACACAAAATATGGCATTACACTTTCTGTAGGAGCAGCCATGGCATCAAAATGTGTTTAGGATAAATTTCTTGAGCTTTTGTGCTGCCTCAGCATGATTTCTGCTGGCACCTTGGCAAACAAGCCAGCAGCAGGCACACTGAATTTATTATTTTACTGTTATTTGGCTGAATTCAGGATAATTCAGAGACCAAAGGCACACCTGAATCCATGCAGCCAACATGAATCAGTTGGGAAGGATGGAAAAAATTGCTGGGCAGTAACACAAGGAATTACTCAGGGTTAACTCCAAAGCTACAGAGGTAATGCATCTTTTTGGACTTTGGGAAAGGAAAAAGGGAAGGGATAAATAACAAATACTATTCCAATATAACAAATTCTCTTCCAAAACCTCTAACACAAATACTGGAAGCAGTTTCCAATATCTGAAAACTCTCCTTAGGCAGTCTGGATAGAGGAAATCACCTTTAACTGACAGAAACACCCAAATGTGGCTGCTTGAACTCAGCTAATTGCACTGATGAGCTCTCCAGTGACTTCAAAGAGAATTCAGACAACTGACTCAGCTAGAGACATCTCCACTGTAAACCAGCCAAATTCAGGTTACTCACTGGGTACATTTGGGTTATTTAGTGGGTACATTTGGGTTATTCACTGGGCACATTTTGGGTTATTTAGTTAGTACATTTTGGTTATTTAGTGGGTACATTTGGGTTCTTCACTGGGTACTTTTTGGTTTTTTAGTGGGACATTTTGGTTATTCACTGTGTACATTTGGGTTTTTCACTGGGCACATTTTGTTTATTCACTGGGCACATTTTGGGTTATTTATTGAGTACATTTGGGTTATTTAGTGGGACGCTTTGGTTATTCACTGGGTACATTTTGGTTATCTAGTGGGTACATTTGGGTTGTTCACTGGGTACATTTGGGTTGTTCACTGGGTACATTTGGGTTATCTAGTGGGACATTTTGTTTATTCACTGGGTACATTTGGGTTCTTCACTGGGCACATTTTGGTTCTTCCCAGGGCACATTTGGGTTATTTAGTGGGTACCTTTGAGTTATTCACTGGGTACATTTTGCTTATTCACTGGCCACATTCCCTTCTCCCTTGTTCCAATCAAAGGATCCCTTTAGCTGAGCAGTTTTAACACCCAAACCAATTTCACCCAAGCAAACTCAAAGAGCCCAGCTCCATTTCTCCCCCAGGGTGTTTCCTGCAGGTTCAGGGTGTCAGAGGTTGGCAGAGCAGCCTCCAGAGGCATTCCCAGGTGTTTTTTCCCCAGCTGTACCTTCCAGCAGCACGCTGACCAGGGGAGTGCGGTCGCTGTTCTTGGTCTGCTGCACCAGCAGCTCCCCATCATCCAGCACCCTCGTCACTGGGTCCCCCCACTTGATGATGCCATTCATGATGTAGCTGGCATAGTCCTCCTGGTTGGTTCCAAATGCCTGTAGAAGACAGGGAATACTTTTTTTACCACATAATTTTTCATCCCATTGAAAAATCGTGAAATAATTAAACCAAAATGACCAGGAGGAAGGTTCTGAGAAGTGAGACAGTCACAGCCCCTGGTGACTCACAGCATTCCAACATTCAGAGGGCTGAACACAGGTGGAGACCAGGCATGTTCAGAATCATCTTTTCATAGGCCCTCACAAGCAGTTCCAGTCAGTGCAAGTTGCCAGTGGGTTCTGACTCCACACTGTGCAGAGACAATTCTCAGAAATGAGGTTTAAACCTCCTCCTACAGCCCAGGGTAGAGCTGTCATTGCAGCTCCAAGAATGGCCAGGTCAGTCCCCATCCCTGCCTCCACCTGTGTGAATTCTCTCTCCCAGAGGACACCCAAAATTCCTTGGCATCCTGTGCATTGACATCCTTCCAAATGCAGATCTCCACTGGTGACCTTTGTCTTTATACCCCCAGGAAATGAAGTGGCCAAAAAGTGGACAAGGAGAAGAAACCCCCAGCTGTCCTTTACCTGTTCTAGCTCTCTTTATGACTCTCTGAGCAGCAACAGAGAGCTCAGAGCTCTTCACACGCCAGCCCATGGGTCACCACTGCTGTGTGACCCCAAGGGAAGTGTCCTTCCCTCCCATCTGACTGCTCTGGTGGCTGCTCCTGCAGCCCCACAGTCCCCACTTACTGGTTTGATGTCATTCTCCAAGGATGCAAAGAAGTCTCCTCTGGTCACTCGCAGGCTCTCTGCCTTCTCCATGTCCACCTCCACTTTGTTGCTGGCCTAGAAAGGCAATAAAGGCCACACTGTGGGGTCAATAATAAAAATCTTCCTGTGAGGGCATTTGCTGGGTCCTCCTGGAGCCACTCAGGGCAGCTGTCCCACCCCACTGTGATATTTTCTGGAAAATTTCCTTGCCAGGATTTTTCTCCTGAGAAGCTGAAAAGCCTCAGAAAAGAAATGGAAACAATAATTATCTGATTGCTTGGAATGTGGTTTGGAGGTTGCTTCCCAACAGGTTCATCTTTGATTGGTCTCATGTAAATTGTTTTTTAATTAATTACCAATCCCAGTCCAGCTGTGTCAGACTCTGGTCAGTCACAAGATTTTATTATTCATTCTTGTTTAGCCTTCTGATGTCTCCTTTCTCTTTCTTTAGTATAGTTTTAGTCTATCATTTTCATATAATATAATATCATTTCATTTCATTTAACATAATTTTGTATAATTTCATATAATTTCACATAAGATAATATAATACGATATATAATATAATATAATACGATATATAATATAATATAATACAATATAATATAATATAATATATAAATTTTAATATCATTTCATGTAATATGATATTATATATTATATATACTATAATTATATTATATTATATTATATTATATTATATTATATTATATTATATTATATTTATAATAAGTGGGGTCAGTGTGGGACTGACCTCAGCCCAGTTCAAACTTCTAGAACTTACTGGGATTACACAGATACCCTTTGGAGAAGGGAAACTAAGACAAATAAATTACATTTAACCCTCAGAGATGTGTCTCAGACATTCCCCTCCAACAGGGACCTGTAAGAACAGAGTGCACCAGAGCATGGGAAGGAAAAATAACAATAAAAATAATGACATGGGGCTTGTCTAGAGGAGCTGCATTTGCAAGCACAGGACCCCAGCCTGGGCAATCCTACTGTGCCAGAGCATGGCTGAAATGAGAATCCCTTCTCCCAAAAACACCACCAAGCACAAACACACAGCCAAATCAAAAACTGAGGGAATCTTTAGTACAGATAATCACTCTTCTGTTTTGCAGAGGGAGATGAAAGCACCTGAAACACTCAATAAATTCCTGAAGTTGTGTGCACACTTAAAACCAGGAGGGCTCTTACCTCCCCAGCCTTTAATGAGCTCATGCTTTAATTTTTCACACACACACTTTGAGAGATGATTTAAACTCTTGTTTAAATGATTCAGAAGACAATGCCCCTTCATTTTCCATTTGTGCTCTGGTTTCTCACAGGTGCTTCTGAAAACTAGGTCAGGCCTGTGATGTATATTTTAAGTTTTCAGTACTTGCAGGAAAGAATAAAGTATTTTACTGCTTCATTTAGCTAAAAGCAATTTCAGAATAAAGAACATTACCCAAAATTACTATGTCAAAGTGTCTGAAAAGCAAAACAACACGAGGCCATTTCCCATGTGGAAAACACAGGCATAACATTGCTGAGATGTGGATCACAAAGCACCCCAGAGGAGGGGACTGCTCTTTCACATTTGCACATTGCCATCTCCCCTTTTCCCACATGATTTCTGGGCACAACAGGGAATAGATCAAACACCAACGCTCCCCAAACGCACCCTAAACTCCAGCACTGAGAAAACATCAGCTATAAGCAAAATTAATTATTTAAGGAAAATGTTTTGCCTGCAAAGGGAAGAATCCAGAAGTGCTGATTTTTTTTTAAGGCAGAGCACAAGAAAATGAGAAAGTGATGATGTTTGTGGTTTTCTGCTATATGAAACAATAACTTTTAACTTGTCAAGTACTGTGGTTATACAAGACTAATTAGCAGGAAGAGTAATTTTTCCTTTCGAAAGAGCACTCCCAGGAGACACAAATGTCTAAGCAGCAAATGATTTCTCACTTAAATGAAAGTGTGATTTGCTCTCCTCACATTTGAGGCTGAGCAGATTCTTACAGTCCCTCTGCTGTGGGATTGATGTCCTGGGCTTTTCCTGCAGGAGCTGCCCCCAGTCCTGGCCAGGGGAGCAGGGCTGAGCCTCAGGCTCCTTCCTCACCACCTCATCATCTCATATTTCAACACCACTGAATACTGAGCTTTGCCTGTGCCTTCCCAGCCCTGACATTTCACGGCCCTGCAGCCAGAGGGATGGGAGGGCAGGGAGGTGTTCCCTGAGAGCTGAGGGATTTGGGAAGGCTGCATGAACCAGAGGATGTGGGGTGATCACCATGCCAGCCCTTATCTGCAGTGGAAGGTTTTGTACAAAACCCTCTGAATTGGGATTTGGAGCAGAGGATTCCTTCCAAGGCTGCAACACTTCTCCACACAAAGCACATCTCCTCTGCCTTCTGGTTCTTGCAGAGGAAACAGTGAGGAGCCATCCCCACTCCCTGATCCCAGCACACTCTCCATAACCCTTCTCCATCCTTTTTCAGGCTCAGGAATCCCAATTTAACCATTTCTCCAAAGAAAACCCTCCTGTACCTCTGACCCCTTGCTGCCATCCACACCCTGGTTCCAGCACAATCCAAGCACACCAGGGATTTCATCACAGCCTCACTTTTGCTCTTCATCTCTCCTGGTAAATTCTAACCTTGCTATTTTGCTGTTTCCACCGACAAGCACTGAGCTGGGATTTCCAGACCATTCCAGCTCCAAGAACTTGACCCCAGCTGATGGCCAGGTCAGTCCCCATCCCTTCACCTCTCTGAATTCTCTCTCCCACAGGACACCCAAAATTCACTGCCATCCTTCCAAATGCCCCCTGCACACCTCCACCTTTGTCTTTATGTCCCCAAACCAGCTCTGAGGTTGTAACCTCCCCCTCCTCACAGAACATTTATCAACACATTGAGCTGCTCAGGCTCCAGCAGAGCCTCCCTAGAAATGGCTGTTCTAATTCCCACCTCATCTCCGGGGTCCAATGCACAAACTGTGCTCAAGACTTTCAGTTTTTGGCAAAACATCCTCAAAAACCACCCCTTCAAGCTGTGCAAGAGGCACCTGGAGGGCAGGAGGGGGAAGAGGGAATTGAGAATGAAAGAAAAGCACAGGGAAAAAGTGAATTTCATCTCCTAAGGTACACAGATAGGCTCCTTTCCATTTGGAGGTAAACATTCCATATTCCAAACAGAATTATTTTCCTTTTTTTGCCCCAGTAGAAGACTGACCTTGATGTGTCTGTTCATGGCAGTGGACTGAGCAGCTCGAACCAAACCTTCCAGCTCAGCACCACTGAAGTTCTTGGTCTCCACTGCCAGCTCTGCAATGTCCACATCCTCAGCCAGCAGCTGGTGCTCCCTCATCCTCACTGTGTGGATGTGCAGGATCTGGAACCGGCCCTTCTCATCTGGCAGGCCTGGGATGGGGGGAAAAAACCACAAAAACCCTGAGAACATCACTGCAAACCCCCTGACCCTCCCCTCAGTGTCGTCACTGTCACATTTTCTGAAAAATCCCTTTGCCAGGATTTCTTCTCCTGGGAAGCTGAGAAGCCTCAGGGAAAAATGAAAACAATATTATCTGATTGATTCTCCTGTGTTTTGCTGCTTTGGAATGTGGTTGGAGAGTGTTTATCCAACAGGTGCTTGTTTGATTGGTTTCATGTGAATTGTTTTAATTTAATGACCAACCACAGCCCAGCTGTGTCAAAGCTCTGGAGACAGTCACAAATTTTTCATTGTTATCTTGTTAAGCCTTCTGTCTGTATCCTCTCTTTCTCTCCTTTAGTACAGTATAAATTCATATCATATCATATCAGCCTTCTAAGAACATGGAGTCACATTCATAATTTCCTTCCCTCGTCTGGGGACCCCAAAAATCCCACACAGTGTCCCCTCCTTCCAAGGCCCCTTCTCACCATAAGCAGCTTCACTCACAACCTTCACTGACCAAATTCTGATCTCAAATGCAAAGTCAGTGATTTGTTCTCATGAATCTAAGATGATCTGGGCTTATTTTCTTAACAAAGCCTACAAGATCAGATATTCCCTAATTTACCCTCACTGGGTGTGCACAAAGGTCCCTTTCTAGTTACTGACAGACAGCTGCTTTTCCAGTGCCAGATGAAAAGGCAAATCAAGTTCTTGGTCCACTTTTAGTTCACCCAGTGCTCTTGCCTCTCCTTCCTGCAATTTCCACCCAGGAATGATCTGTACCATTATTTGCCTCCTTTCCTTCACACAAGTATTCAGGGTCCTGCCTGCCCACCCTGCTGGGCAGAAATTCAGATCAAGTTTATCACTAGGGAAGTCCAAACTGGTGCTTTATTGGTCTGATTTAATTGATGCAGGAATTTCAGCTGAGCCATGCTGGGGATTGCTCACATTAGGATCTGTATTTGCTTTGCTGCTGTGGGTCCATGGAGCTGAGGAAAGGGGCTCTTACCAATCTCCATCTTCACCTCCAGCCTCCCTGGCCTCAGCAGGGCCTCATCAATCAGGTCAGGTCTGTTGGTCATCCCTGGAGTCAAAGATAAAACAAAACAGTTATCTGAGCTGCCTGAGTGGGTTTACAGCCCACAGAGGTAGGGAGACACTCAAAGAGTCCCAAGAAAACAGACAGAAGGCACTCCTCTTCTGGAATGCTCAGGGAGAGTCAGGGCAACAGGGATCAAACCTGTTCCTGTGGCTCTGTCTGCCTGTCCTGGGGCTCCTGCAGCAGGACAAGCACAGCAGGAGCAGCCCCAATCCCCCCCAGGCTGATAAATCAATTCTATCAATCCTTACAAGTTCCCCTAAAGCATGAAACCCTCCTTATCAAAAACTAAACAAGGAAATTGCTGAAAGCAGCAATATCTGCCAACCACAGCAGCATCTCCCTTTAAACCTGCTCCAACAGCAGCCTGAGCTGACCAAACCCCAGCCCTCAGGACAGAGCAAACCCCACCTACCAATGACCAGGATGTTGTTGAGCTGCTCCACACCATCGATTTTGGACAGCAGCTGGTTCACCACGGTGTCGTGCACGCCCGTGCTGCCAGCCATGCTGCCCCTCTGCTTGCAGATGGCATCAATCTCATCAAAAATGATGATGTGCACCCCACTGTTGGCTCCAAGCTGGGGGAGAGAGGACAGGAGTGTCACCAGATTCCAAAATCAACACCAAGCTTAGCCACACAGACACAGAGTTGTATTTGCAGGAAGAAACGATGAATCTGACTCCATGGCCTCAGAAGGATAATGTATTATTTTATGATATTACATTATATTAAAGAATGCTGTACTAAACTGTACTAAAGAATACAGAAAGGATACCTACAGTAGGCTAAAAAGATAATAATGAAAACTTGTGACTCCTTCCAGAGTCCTGACACAGCTTGGCCCTGATTGGCCAAAGAGTGAAAACAACTCACACCAGAAACCAATGAAACAATCACCTGTGGGTAAACAATCTCCAAACACATTCCACATGAGCAAAACACAGGAGAAGCAAATCAGATAATTTTTGTTTTCATTTTTCTCTGAGGCTTCTCAGCTTCCCAGGAGAAAAACCCTGGGTGAAGAGATTTTTCAGAAAATGTGAATGTGACAGACACAGCATTGAGAGTCCCTGTGTGCTCAGTATCACATCTCTGTGTGTCTCACCCCTCTCTAGGGGAACATCCTGCCCATTTCCAAATCAGGGAACTCAGGGGGCTCTGCTCAAACTCAGAACTTTGCAGCTGCACAGGTTTTAGGGAAGAGCACAAGGCTGAGCAAGCCAAGCAAAGGCCAGAGCTCAAAAGGCCCCAGCACTCAGCACCTGGGAAAGGGACAGGTACCAGGGACAGGGAACAAGGCCTGTCTGTGGAAAGAGGGAACACCCCAGGCTGCACTGAACTTGGTAAATCCCCAGCTTGCCAGAGCAGCTTTGTTGATAATGTTTTTAAGGAGCCCAGTCAGCCCCAGCACTGCCATTTCCAGGTTCACTCAGGGGTGAGGCAGTTGCAGCTGCTAAGAGAACAGGATACTTTTTGTGACTGCATTATGAAGCTTTTCCCCTTCAAATTCCACCTCTAAAACATCTTTTGTGGCCAGGGCAGCCCATGTTATCACTGGGTGCATGTGCTGGGCCTGGCAATCTGCCCCAGACACAGGCAGCACAATGCCAACCTTTGGGAGACCTTTTTAATCTCCCAGCTGTCATCGGGCCCAGCCCCTGCAGCCAATATTGAGTGGATTTTCACAGGTGTGTTACTGCCAAGGCAAAGCAGCTCCCAGAGATGCAGCAGCCACCAGGAGATTGCTCACATGGGTCTGTGTTACCACACAGAGCTGATTGACTGACTAATAAACCTTCTGCTGAAGAAATGAGATTATTTCAAGTCACCACCAAAACCTGAGTCTTGTGAGCTGATCAAAATTAAGGGATCATTTGCTAATGACTTCTAAAAAGACTTCCCTGTATTTAACTGTGACTGGCCTGACATTTGATTTTATTTATCAGAAAAATCTATCAAGATCAAGTGATCAACAGCAGAGAAAAATTACCATAGCACACATGAAAGAAGTATTTACACCAGGAAACTAAAGATTGGGGTTTTGAAAGCCAGCTAAAGCAATGGATAAAAAACATCACTGGAAAAAAACAGAATCTTTATATTCACTTCCAGTTTCAAAGATCTTTAGTTTCAAGACATTATTCTCATCCATTAGTTTTCTGCTGAGAAAAATTAACCATGTATAGGTTATAACACTTCAAGTGCTGTAACATACCAATATGCCTGCAACCCAAAAACCTGAAAGCTTATGTGCCAGCTTAATTTAGTAAGAAAAATCCAAGCAATGGATAAAAAACATCACTGGAAAAAACAGAATCTTTATATTCACTTCCAGTTTCAAAGATCTTTAGTTTCAAGACATTATTCTCATCCATTAGTTTTCTGCTGAGAAAAATTAACCATGTATAGGTTATAACACTTCAAGTGCTGTAACATACCAATATACCTGCAACCTAAAAATCTTAAGGCTTATGTGCCAGCTTAATTTAGTAAGAAAAAACCAAGCAATGGATAAAAAACATCACTGGAAAAAACCAGAATCTTTATATTCACTTCCAGTTTCAAAGATCTCTAGTTTCAAGACATTATTCTCATCCATGAGAAAAATTAACCATGTATTGATTATAGTAAGTGCTGTAACATACCAATATGCCTGCAACCTAAAAACCTCAAAGATTATGTGCTAGCTTAATTTAGTAAGAAAAATCCAATTAGATTCAATTATGTCTCTCCTACAAAAAAAAAAAAAAAAAAAGAAAAAGACTAAAAACATAGGAAAATTTGCACAATCTGAGTTTTAGGGAGCCCAGCTGCCTTTTCCAGCTTCCAAGGCTGTTTTCACAGCTGACAGTCAGTCTCTCCTGGTCTGTCACTGTTACATTTTCTGAAAAATCCCTTCACCAGGATTTTTTCTCCTGGGAACCTGAGTGGCCTCAGAGAAAAAACAATATTATCTCATTTGCTTCTCCCTGTTTTGCTGCTCTGGAATGTGGCTGAAGATTGTTTACCAACAGGTGCATGTTTGATTTGTTTAATGTGAACTGTTTTTACTTAATGACCAATCACCATCAGCTGTGTCGGACTCTGAGGAGTCAGTCACGAGTTTTTATTATTCATTCTTGTTCAGCCTTCTGTCTGTATCCTTATTCTATTTCTTTAGTATAGTTTTAATATAGTATTCTGTGATATAATGTGATAAAATATAATATAATGTGATACAGTGTGATATAGTATGATATGATATGATATGATATGATATGATATGATATGATATGATATGATATGATATAATAATGTGACGTGGTATGATATAGTCTAATGTAATGTAATACAATGTAATATAGTATAATGTAATATAGTATTATATTATATTATATTATATTATATTATATTATATTGCATTACATGATATAGTGTGATATGATATATAATATAGTATGGTATAATAATTATATATATAATAATTATAATATAATATATATATATAATATAATATAATTATAATATTATATAATACAATATGATACGATATGGTATGATATAGTATGATATGATGGAATGTAATATAAATATAATATAATATAATATAATATAATATAATATAATATAATATAATATAATATAATATAATATAATATAATATAATATAATATAATAGCTATATTATGATATATTATTGTATATATGATATATGATATATTATATATGATAGATGATATATGATATGTGATATGTGATATATGATATATGATATATGTGATATGTGATATATGATATGATAGATCATATGATGTGATGTAATATATAGTATGGTATGATATTGTATAATATAGTATTGTATAATATAGTATCATATCACATCATATCATATATCATATCATAATAAATCAGCCTTCTGAGAACATGGATTCAGATTCATCTCTTCCCTCCTCCTGGGGACCCTCACAAAGACCCCACTGCTCTCACCCCCATCGCCCCCATGGCCGTGCATCCTTACCCTCCTCTGCTCCTCCTCTGCATCAGCAAACAGCTTCCTGATGTTGGCCTCGGACTCCCCCACGTACTTGTTGAGGATCTCGGGCCCGTTGACCACCTTGGGCTCCCTGGCATTGAGCATCTTCCCGATCTGCCGCGCCATCAGCGTCTTCCCGCAGCCCGGGGGGCCGTAGAGCAGGATCCCCTTCACGTGCTTGCAGCCTGCAGGGACAGGGAAGGCATCGTGGAGAAGGCTGAGCTACAACAGAGACCAAGGAAGCCAAAGAATAAAGGAGGGTGTTGGGAAGGAGGAAAGTTTGACAAGAAAGTCTCACAGGTACGCTTGGCAGAAAGATTTTTGAATATAGAATCTGAAAATGGAATAGAGATGGAAGCAAGATTTGACACAGAAGAAAAGAATTGCTGAGCCCTAACCAAGGAGGCAAAGGATATGTTAGTTAGAACATCCTTAGAGCAAAGGATAAACCCACCTCAAACAAGAAGATGTTTTTACCAAGCACAAAGATAGCACAGGCAAACACGCCTGCCAATGGTGCAAGTAGAAAAAAGATCTCAGAATTTTCCACTGCAAGAAAACTAAAAAACAACTTCCAGCTTAAACTGTAACGTGCTTTTAGTGAGTGGAGAACAGTAACATGAATATGATAATTACAGTAGTTATGATGGGCTAGAGATAAAAGTTAAGGTATAGATTGGTTCTAATGTATGAAGATGCTCAGCAAAGAAAAGTATAGAATGCAGTGTAACCAAAAGAAAAGTCTATAATGCATTATAACCTAAACTAAGGGTCTCCAGGGCTGCCTGCAGCTGGAGCTGACAGCTGTAGGCACAGCTCTGTCACCTGAACTGCTGTGACATCTTGGATGGAATAAACTCCATTTTGGATACAATAAACTGCATTTCAAAGAGCCACCTGGAGGCCTCAGGAGTCTTGGGGAAAGGTGGAGCTCAAAGGTTTTTTTCCATTTTTTAATGACTACATGAAAATCTGATTTTACTCCATTTTTGTGGATTGACTTCTTTAAGAATGTGACCCATCCATGGTAACCTCACCCCATCCCACAGCGCCCTCAGGGCTGTCACACCTCCGGGCAATTCTGCCTGTTAAGGACAAACACACCTTATTCTCACAGATGTATTTTATGAAAAATCCTTTTGTCAGGATATTTTTTCCTGAGGAGCTGAGAAGCTTCAGCTTCTCCATGTTTTGCTGCTTCAGAATATGATTTGGAGAACTGTTTACCCAGCATGTGAATTATTTTTACTTGGTGACCAATGACAGCCACCTGTGAGCAGTCACAAGATTTTATTATCATTCCTTTCCTTTCAAGCCTTCTGATGAAAACTTCTATTATTTAGTATACTTTTAATGTAATAAAACTATTTCTTTTCATATAATATATATTATAAAATAATAAATCAGCCTTCTGAAACATGGAGTCAAGATTCTCATCTCTTCCCATGTCAGGGTTGCCTGCAAATTCCACCCCTCATCACTCTGCTGTGATTGCACTTACTCCTAAAGGTTATGGCATAAAAAATTGATTTCAGTCTGAACAACTGCTCAATATTATTTAATTCCTGTGACCCCACAGGCCCTCCTCCTTCTCTCTCTGGTTCATTCACTGCAGTGAAGCTCCAGGTCACTGCCCTGAGGAGCAGCTGATGCTCCCAAACCCCAGAGAGCAGCAGCGCTGCACTGCCTAAGCCCAGCAATAAAGCTGAGAGGGAAAATCAATCCTGCTGGGCTTTTCTGCAGATAAAAAATTTACTCCAGGAATCCAGAGCTGTGCCTAAAGAACTCATGAGTCAGCACTGTGAGTCAAAACCATAAACAACATAAACTGAAGACAAATCTCACAGGGGAGGGAGTGAGGCACAGATAAATTAAAAGTTGTTCCTGTCAAATCCCTGCCATGAGGGCATTGTGACCATGGGGGAACAGGATCTGCTCTGCAACCAAACTGCACCGGCCAGGGTGGTGCTGACAAAGTGATCTCTGCAGGGAAACCCCAGCACAGCAATGCTCCAGCTCCTGGGATCCAGCACGAGGCCACCAAAGGGCTACAGAGGCCACCAAAGAGCTACAGAGGCAACCAAAGGGTTACAGAGGCCACCAAAGACATAAAGAGGCTACCAGAGGGCTGCAGAGGCCATCAAGAGGTTACAGAGGGCACCAAAGGGTTAAAGAGGCCACCAAAGGGCTACAGAGGCCACCAAGGGGCTACTGAGGCCACCAAGGGGCTACTGAGGCTATCAAAGGCATAAAGAGGCCACCAAAGGGTTACAGAGGCCACCAAAGGGTTACAGAATCTATCAAGGAGCTACAGAGGCCACCAAAGAGGTGCAGAGGCCACTAAAGGGTTAAAGAGGCAACCAAAGGGTTACACAGGCTACCAAAGGGTCACACAGGCCACCAAATGGTTACAGAGGCCACCAAATGGTTACAGAGGCCACCAAAGGGCTGTGGCAGGTCAGGGCTGTGCTCCCAGCCCAGCCAGGCAGATCCATGGTGCTGCAGGGAGTGCCACAACACAAACACCAACACTCTGGGCCTGCTTGGTTCTTCTGGTTTTCCTCTCAGACCTGAGAGAAGTGTCTGAGGCAGCTGGGGGGGCTCAGCCTGAACCCCGAGGACATCCCTGGCCACCTGCTGCCAGACTGGGTTGCCACTGAATGGGCAACACTGAGAGCAGGGTCTCAGTCGGGTGACAGAACATTCCAGACCCCCAAAGCAATTCGTTCCTCTTCAAATCAAACTGCCACAAGCAGCTCCAGCAGACATTTCCCTTCACAGCCACGTTCACCTGGCTAAAATCAAAGTTTTAAGGACAAGCAGGACTTTATTAAAATTAGACAGGTGATGACAAATCCCAAATGTTACCTCTCAAATCACAGTGGGATCCTCTGCACCACACAGGAATTTTGATTAAGTTTATCTCTCTGCTGATTTCACCAATGTGGCCCAAATGTCAATATTATTATGAGAAAATCTTTCTAAACACAAATTACAGCTGTGCAGACATCTCCAGCCAGTTCACCATTTGATGAGCTCCAAAAAAAGGTCATTGCTGTAACCTGAGCCTTAAATTCTGCCCTTCAATGACAGTTAAAGGCTGAATAGGAACTTTAACAGAAATTAAATATGGGAAAAACAAAATCTGAGGGAAAATTCATTAAAAATGCTGAGAATGGGAGAGTTACTGGTGCTACCAATGGAAGTCATTCTGTTTTGACCCAGAACATCACCTGCCCAAAGACAAGATAAAGTTTATTTGTTCAATTCTCCCTCTTCAATTTAGTGGAGAGATCAGAAGAACTGATTTAGTATAAGAGGGATTTTCTACTTGGGAGTGTAATTCCCCTTTTTAATTAAAATCAAAGCATTCTGGTGGGATTGGATCACTCAGATGCACCACCAGGAACCTGCATGGATGGGAAGGCCCCAGCACAGCAGGGAGATTTTTATCTCTGCACATTCATCTTGGGGCAGGTTACAGGAAGTTCAGGGTTCCCAGGCTTCACCTGACACACAAAATTTCCCTACAAGTAGAGCTGGGTGGAATTTCCCTCTCATGCTGTAAGCCCAGAGTGTCTGATTTGAATTCAAAGCTGGGGCAGGGAAAGGATGACATCTGAACCAGAAATTTTATTTTCTCAGTGGTCAGGGTTTGGATTTTTCAAATTCTTTGCCACTGGAAAGAGATGACAAAGTGAAGTTCTCCATGATCTCTAGAAAGGGATTCCTCACCACATCCCACTGGCTTCAGACCACACAAGCAAAATTTCCCTACAAGTAGAGCTGGGTGGAATTTCCCTCTCATGCTGTAAACCCAGAGTGTCTGCTTTGAACTCAAAGCTGGGCCACACCTGAACCAGAATTTTTATTTTCTCAATGGTCAGAGTTTGAATTTATCAAATCCTTTGCTAGAAAGAGAAGACAAAGCGAAGTTCTCCATGGATCTTTGGAAAGGGATTCCTCACCACAGCCCACTGGCTCTGAGGAGCTCAGTGCACACATCTGTCAGGCAATAATGAGATTTATGACAAGGGCATTTATCCATTTCTGAGGGAATGTGCTAGAAATGAAAATAAATCAGCATCTCAGAGAGCCACTTCCAACAGAATGCCTCTGGCTACAAAACCAGCATCAGGACCCTCAGGAAAAGGGATTTTGGTGAGAGTATCAACAAACAAAACCAAGCACAGCAGCAAAGAGTAAACGTCTGTCAAGAGAGCTACAGAAAGATCCCAAATCCCTGAGGCAGGTTCTGTGGGAAGCTGAGCACAGCCAGGATGTTCAGAGCCCCATCTCACCTGGATTACAGCAGCACAATCCCACCAGCATTCCCTGATTCCTGGGATAGAGCTGGGTCATTCCCACCTGCTCAGAAAGCCAACACTGGGATTTGGGAATGTGCTGAACATTTCTGCCTTGTGAACACACACAGACAGCCCAGGGCATGGGGACACCCAGCTGGGCACAAACTGGGGGTGCCAGATCATGGTGATGCCACCAACCAACACCCCTGCAGCCACCTGGAGCAGGAGCAAAGCCCTCCCAGACCCCACTGATGGCTCATACAGAAATTCCCTGCTGCAGGTTTGGTGTAAAGCCCGTTCCCCTCCCTCCATCCCATTTCCACATTCCATGTTTAAAGGGAATAATTTCCTTTGGTGACTTTGCAGAATTTGCAAGTCCCATCTCTCATACCAGCACTGAAGTCCTTCAGGTTCACTCTGTGTCCAAAAGCTTTCCTGCCACCCACCCTGTTCCCTCCTCCAAAAGTTTTACAGTTTTTCTCATCCACATGAACAAATTACATCAGGAATTCTAATTAATTCATCTCCTTCACTTTCCTCCCCATCCCTGGGGGATACCAAAGCCAATCCCTGGATCCAGGTGCCTCAAGGTGAGCAGACAGGTTAAATCCCACAAGGAGGAGAAGGACAGGAATGCACTGGTCCATGCTCCAAAGTTTTCCAGTTGTACTCATCCAGCAACCCAGCACATGAACAAATTCTGTCAGAACTGTGATTAATTCAGCTCCTTCACTTTCCTCCCCATCCCTGGGGAATACCAAAGTCAATCTCTGATTTTTAGAAGGAGAGGCAAGTGACAGAGGTCAGGGACTTCCTCACCGCTCTCCCCAAAGGAATTCAGTGCCCAGACCCAGCCTGGATCCAGGTGCCTCAAGGTGAGCAGAGCACTTCAGGTGAAATCCCTTTAGGAAAGCACTGGTCCATCCTCAGCAAGGAAGAAGAGTAAACAACAGCAAATGCTGAGTTCAAGCTGTTAAATACTTATTTACAGCAGTGAGGAGTTGACATTTGCTGTGACAGCTGATATTAATAAAAGTGACAAATGGGTAGGAACAGGCAACAGAAGCAGAAAAAGAACAAGGGACACAAGAGCCCACAAGTGTTGGATATGAGCAGATCACTTGGACATGAACTTCAGCCAAGGGAGCTCAGAGTGGGTGAAATCACCTCAAAATCAGTGAGAACCTGAACAGGGTGGGTGAGAAAGCAGGGGGGAGATGGTGAATGTCATCCCTGGTGTTGCAAAGGGAAAAGGGAGAGAACTCTGGGCTTGGACTAAATTGAGAGGTCCCTTCAACCTCAGCTGTTTTCTGACTGTGTTGTACAGAGCTAGCACTAACCTGATGGCTGGAAGAAAATGTCTTTTTAAGTGGGTAGAAGAAAACAAGACTACAAGAAGTAGCCAGAACAACTTTGAGACAACTTCCCTCTAGGAAAACATGGGGTTCCCCACACAGAGGGTTTGAGGAAACAAAGAAAGCAAGAAAAGGACATTTAGACTTCTCTAAAGATATAAATATGTGTTAGACACCCTCCTAGACATGCAGGCTGAATGAAGTTAGAGGTGGATGAAAAGCAGATTAAAATTAAACCCCACAAACTTTATAACACAGCGAGAAATGATCCCTCCTGAATTTAGTGGCATGTGGTGCCTGGGAGATGGAACAGAACAGAATGCTCCAATTAAATCTGCACACTGCAAAGCCAAGAGCTACAAACACACACACAGGCAGGATTCAATTCATCTGAAATCCATGTAACCTGATGCATGAGTGTCTAATTGGGGAGGAATAATGAATTGCATGATGCAAAACACAAAAAATCATCCCAGTGAGGATTCTGCCCAGCCAGGACCTGCTGATTCACAATGGATCCATGGTTTGGGTTGGGGATCACAGTCCTGAGCAGGGAAAGGAGCAGAAATAATGATGGGTGATGTAGAGGTCATAGAAATGGCCTCAGAATCCCAAAACTGCCCTGGAGAATGCTGGAGAGACAGGAGCAGGCTGGATGCAAAGGCTGAGGTATTTCCAGCACCCCAGCTGAGGTTAAACATCCCTGACACTGATTTTTCATTAAAATGACCCTATTTCAGAATAGCTGGGTGAGAATCTTTCCATCATTATTCTTCTCTTACAGTATCTCTGAGTACTTTGAGAACATTAATGCATTAATTTTTAAGGTAGCTTAACAGACAAGCCTCCACTTCAGACAGGATCTGGGGAAGAAAATAATCTGAGTGTCTGCTCATTTCAATGTTCCTCTTGTGTTCTTGATGCCTCACTTCTCCATCATGAGCTGGACTTCAAAATTACAGAGCTCTGAGACCAAGAGTGCAGGCCAAGATGGTTCCCAGGAAACAGAAACCACCTTCAAAAAGTCTGATTTAATTTATTTATGATTTGGGTTCCTTTCAGTCTCTTAGAAGGAACACATAACACCAAACATTTCTCTACCTGTTATTAAACAACATATCCATGCACAATTTGCTCTTGGAGGCCTCCACAACAATTAATGTGCCACAGAAATCAGAGAAATTGCTTTTCTGCTGCAAGTCAAGGCTCTGTTCCAGAGCTTGGGGACACCAGAGTGTTCTTAAATAAGGAAAAGAGGGTCAGCACAAGTGTTTTGTTTTCAAAAGGGTCAGCACAAGTGTTTTGTTTGCAAGTCTGAGAAGGGACTTTAGAGGTTTGTTGCAAGTTACAGCTCCAGGCACCAAATATCAAAAATGTTGTTCCAAGTGAATAAATATCTGTGGGAGTCAGGGGGAAAGGAAGAACAACAAGAAGAGAGAACAGTGGAATGAGCTGGGTTTAAAGGCTCAGCAGAAAAACAGCACCTACCATGGATGGGAAGAAAACACAACATTTGTCAAATAATCAGAGGAGCTTCAGCTGGAGCAAGAGGATGCAGCAGAGAGTAACCCAAGGCAGATTCCCTTCAGCACAGAGTGACACACCCTGAGCTGGCACAGACATCCTGGAAGGGCTTGGAAAGGAGGAGGATTCCCTGGAAACAGAGCTAGGAAGGGCTGTCCTCAGGGAGAACTGCCTGGTGTCTCCCTCCAGCAGTGCCCCAAGGTGTGAAGTTCCTTCCTCAGAAGTGAGTGAGGCACCAAAATGTTTCCAAACATCTTCCTCAAACCTCATCCAGGTAAGGATTTAATTCCATTTGGCAGCCACAGGGTTGGCACCAGTCAATCTTCCCTTTGAGGGTGGGCAGGCCCTGGCACAGGGTGCCCAGAGCAGCTGGGGCTGCCCCTGGGTCCCTGGCAGTGCCCAAATCCCAGGGCTTGCAGCAGCCTGGGGCAGTGGAAGGTGTCCCTGCCATGACACTGGATGGGGTTTGAGGTCCCTTCCAGCCCAAACCATTGTGGGATTCTGTCACATCACACACCCAGGGAGCTGATCTAGCTGAACACTGACCCTATAAAATCTTTATTAATAGCATTTTTTATTGCCAGCTGTATTAGCTCCCCACAGAGCCATGCAAGCCCAAAACCACCAGAACAGGGCTGGGACATCACAGATGGCAAAAAACCAAACTGCCCCTTCCAGGCCAGGGTTGGTGCCCAGCTGGGGCTGATCTAACATTCCTGCTCTTGTACCAGCAGAGTTTCCCCCCTTGGATGATATGGTTAACTAACATTGATTTATGTGCTCCAAACCCAGAACATTCCATGGAAGTTAGATAAACCACACACAAATTGCAAGTAATGCTGGAAGGGTCTATAGAGCCTCTGTGTAGGTCTGGACAGAAATATTTATTGCATTTGGCATGGAAGCTGCAGTCTGGGAGCACTGGGCAAAGAACACAACTGGGTGAGCACTGCAGCACCAGGCAGCAAGCAAATTCCAGCTTTTCCTTTCCCAATAAATTATTCACAAAGGTGAACAGCTGTCACACTGACATTTCAGATCTGAAATATAGTTAAGAGCAAGTTATAACTAAGGCAAAGAAAATGAATGTCAGAAAGTTTTTGGGTTTTTTTCAAATTTCAGATAAGCTCTTTAGCCTTGGGGTTAATCAGAGCTCAGGAGCTCTGCTCCCAATCCAACTTCTTCCCTGAAAAAAGCCTCTTTGTGCAGCCTGGCTGTAAACATGCACAGCAAGAATATTTGTACTAAATGTAATTTAATGGGGCACACCTTTAATTCATTGCCCAGGGTAATCCAAATACCAGTGGTCCTTCACAGAATATTTGTCTTCTTTTATTAAACAACACCAATTATCTTTTACCTTTTTTCCTTCACACGTGGTCCCAGCCAAGGGCTCTGTGCTGCAGCCACAGAATCAGAGAATCCCAGAATGATTTGGGTTGGGAAGGGACCTTAAATCCCACCCAGTGCCACCCCTGCCATGGCAGGGACAATTTCCACTGTCCCAGGGTGCTCCCAATGTCCAACCTGGCCTTGGCACTGCCAGGGATCCAGGGGCAGGCACAGCTGCTCTGGGCACCCTCACAAGGAACAATTTATCCCAATATCTCACCCAAGTCTCTCCTCTGTTAGTTTAAAACCACGCCCATTCTTGTCCATGTCAAAAAAATCACTCTCCTCTGTTTTATAAGCCACCTTTAGGCACTGGAAAGGGCTCCAAGATCTTCCTCTTCTCCAGGCTGAACATCCTCAGCTCTCCCAGCCTGGCTCCATGGAAAGACTTTATAAATACACACAACAGCTGCTTCAAAAGGTAAAAATATTTCAAATACAGGAGGCTGAACTGGCCACCAGTGCCTCTGGGTAAAAGCTGTTCTTTCCACAGCCAGCACCATTTCTCTTCTTTCCTCTCTCTGCAGAGCAGTTAAATATTTAACAAATTTAAGCATTTTATGTTCTCAAGCAGGAGCAGAGAAAGTTTTATCTTGCCCACAGCCACAAAACCCATGAGCCAAAGGCCTCAGCTCTCACATCAAGAGGAATTAAAAGGCAGGAGAGAGAGAGAATCAGCCCTGGGGTTTCTCTATAGCTCCTCCATACGTGCCCAAATCCCCAAGGCAAGACTGAAGGCACATCCCAGGGAAGTTTATTTTGCATCAATTCCACAGGCACTGGAAGCTCCACACACCCCCACACAAACAGGATGGAGCTCCTGATGGAAATCTGGTTTGTAATCAAAATCTTGATTGCTTCATTTGTGGAGAGAGGGAAGGTGGATCAGAAACATAAACATACACAGAAATTACACAGCTATGGATTCCAAGTTCAAATAGGAGCCCACACAGATTATATTCCCAGAACAAGGAGCAGCCAGAACATCCCCAGCCACGTTCTGGGACAGAACCAGACACCTGCAGCTGCACACTGCTTACTAAAAATTCAACCCTGCACCATTTATCTGCCTGCCAGCAGATGTTTACCAAGTACTGGGACTGCCTTTCCTTCCCTTGACCCAAAAAGAGAAGTTATATTTAGAATCTGTGCTTTTATTTCACAGACTCCAGGAGGTGCCATGGCCTGCCAGCACTTCAAACCAGAGCAGCAGAGCTCACAGCCCATGCTGGGATTACTGGGCTCAGGCTGGGGAGGACAGGGCTCATGGTGCAGCTGCCAGGAGGAATAGGAGGTAAAAGAGATTATGGCAGGAGCGTTAAAACAAAATTTCCTCTGAGCTGTAGGGACAGATCATGGTCAGGCAGTCAGGAACAGGAGCACTGCTATGGATAAATGAAGATTTAAGGAGGGAGGGTTTCCCAGAACCATGGGATGGTTTGGGTTGGAAGAGACCTAAAAATCCATCTCATTCCAACCCCCTGCCATGGGAAGGGTCACCTTCTACCAGACCAGGCTGCTCAGAACCCCAGTTTCAGTTCCAGCAGAACAGGATCCAGTTAAACCATGTGTCTCATTCCTTCAGACATTCCATGTGCAGGGTTGAGCTTCAAACTTCAAACCAGAGCAGCAGAGCTCACAGCCCATACTGGGATTACTGGGCTCGTGGTGCAGCTGCCAGGAGGAATGGGAGGTAAAATAGATTATGGCAGGAGCATTAAAACAAATTTCCTCTGAGTTGCATGGACAGACATGGCCAGGCAGTCAGGAACACTGCTATGGATAAATGAAGCATAGGAGGGAGAGTTTCACAGAACCATGGGATGGTTTGGGTTGGAAGAGACCTAAAAATCCATCTCATTCCAACCCCCTGCCATGGGCAGGGACACCTTCCACCAGACCAGGCTGCTCAGAGCCCCAGTTTCAGTTCCAGCAGAACAGAATGCAGTTAAACCATGTGTCTCATTCCTTCAGACACTCCATGTGCAGGGCTGAGTGTTGGTGTTGGGTTTGTCTCTCTTCCCCAGCCAAGCAACAAGAGTGCAAAATACATTTGGGAGCAGCAGGGGAAGAAGAGGCTCTGTTGGATCCCTCAGAAACTGCTGTGCTACAGCAGCACAAGGGTGTGTCCAGCCCTCACACACCAGGGACTGCCCCCCAACCACACTTTTCCAGGTTATACCTGGAAGGGTTATCCTCAGTGTAACCTTTTCCAGGTTATGCTCAGTGTAACCTTTTCCAGGTTATCCTCAACATAACCTTTGCCAGGTTATCCTTAGTATAATCTTTTCCAGGTTATCCTCAGTGTAATCTTTCCCAGGTTATCCTCAATATAACCTTTTCCAGGTTATACTCAGTGTAATCTTTTCCAGGTTATACTCAGTGTAATCTTTTCCAGGTTATACTCAGTGTAATCTTTTCCAGGTTATCCTCAACATAATCTTTCCCAGTTTATCCTCAATGTAACCTTTCCCAGGTTATCCTCAATGTAACCTTTCCCAGGTTATTCTCAATATAATTATCTTTTCCAGGTTATCCTCAACATAACCTTTTCCAGGTTATACTCAATATAATTATCTTTTCCAGGTTATCCTCAGTGTAACCTTTTCCAGGTTATCCTCAGTGTAACCTTTTCCAGGTTATCCTCAGTGTAACCTTTTCCAGGTTATACTCAATATTACCTTTTCCAGGTTATACTCAATATTACTTTTCCAGGTTATACTCAATGTAACCTTTCTCAGGTTATCCTCAGTGTAATCTTTTCCACGTTACCCTCAGTGTAACGTTTTCCAGGTTATACTCAATATACCTTTTCCAGGTTATCCTCAGCATAACCTTTTCCAGTTTATACTCAATATAACCTTTTCCAGGTTATCCTCAGTATAACCTTTTCCAGGTTATCCTCAGCATAACCTTTTCCAGGTTATCCTCAGCATAACCTTTTCCAGGTTATCCTCAGCATAACCTTTTCCAGTTTATACTCAATATACCTTTTCCAGGTTATCCTCCATATACCCTTTTCCAGGTTATCCTCAATATACCTTTTTCAGGTTATCCTCAGCATAACCTTTTCCAGTTTATACTCAATATAACCTTTTCCAGGTTATCCTCAGTATAACCTTTTCCAGGTTATCCTCAATATAATCTTTTCCAGGTTATACTCACCCATTTGTTCCACAATCTCAGGTGGGAAAACTCTTGAAGCAAAAGCTCTTCGGAAAATATCAGAGAATTCTTTATCCAGGCCTCCAATGCCCATTTTCTCAAAATTCCAGTCAGGGTTGATGATTGACTGCCTGTTCTCCTTGGTCTTTGATTTGCCTGCAAAAGCCAAGAAATGGTTTCAAACACACAGATTCACCCTGGACCCACAGAACCTCAGCACCCAGCTCATGTGGCTGCTGCCAGAAGCAATGTCCACCCTGTTCCAAGACACCTGGGATGATGCAGGATTGTCCTGCATCCTCCTCAGTCCTGCCTTTCCCAGTGCCCAGCTCCACACTGGAACCCTTGCTCCTCTTCTCTCTTCCTCTCACACCCTCTGACAGGAGAATGGACCTGCAGGTGCTGCAGTTTGGCTGCACCTTCAGTACAGGGACAGAATGATGGATGCTCTGCTTTGTTCATATCCCTCCAGAACAAGATGTGATCATTCTTAGCAGCCCCATTTAACAGCTCCTAACAACAGGAACACACTGCAAGATGGGTGCAGCATTCATTGCCTTGATCCTGCTGTGGCATTCACATTTTCTGAAAAATCCCTTTGCCCAGGATTTTTCTCCTGGGAAGCTGAGAAGCCTCAGAGAAAAGGAAAACACTAATTATCTGATTTGCTTCTCCTCTGTTTTGCTGCTTTGGAATGTGTTTGGAGATTGTTTACCCACAGATGATTGTTTCATTGGATTCTGGTGTGAATTATTTTGACTCTTTGGCCAATTGGGGCCAAGCTGTGTCCAGACTCTGGAAAGAGTCACAAGTTTTCATTATTATTTTTTTAGCATTCTGTAAATATCCTTTCTGTATTCTTAAGTATAGTATAGTTTAGTATTCTTTGATATAATATAGTATCATAAAGTAATGATTCTTTCATTGTTAATGATTGAATCATTGTTTTGATTCAATGGCCAATTAGGGCCAAGCTGTGTCCAGACTCTGGAAAGAGCAATGAGTTTTCACTATTATTTTTTTAGCATTCTGTAAGTATCTTGTCTGTATTCTTTAGTATAGTTTAGTACAGTATTCTTTTATATAATGCAGTATTATAAAGTAATAAATTGGCCTTCTGAGAACATGGAGTCAGATTCATCATTCCTCCCTGCAAATACAATAATCCTGCCTGGGATCTGAGCCCTCTACAGCCACCAGTTCTACCCAGGTCAGGAGAGCTCTTCCTCCCACACACCATTGACAGTTCTCTGTACTGAATCTCCCATTTCCTACCTCAGTCCCTGAGCTCAGAGCCAGCCTGGGCACCTCATTGCTCCTCCAGCCCTTTCCAGCTTATTCAATAATTACAATGAGCAGCAAAGAGATTCCCATTGAACTCCACTGACATCAGCCATTTCCTCCTTCCCTTTCATCCCTCACTGACTCATGCAAGGACCTTCTCTCCCACAGATCTCTGGTTTGATTCTTTCCTAAGGAACTTTGACAAAGAACTTTGCTCGAGGAGCTTTGACAATCAGCCCATGTCAGCTCTGCTGCCAGAGCTCTCTGATTGCTGAAGGATCATGAGGCAGGACTGCCCTTAGACAAGACAGGCTGGCCCTTCCCTGTGTATCACCCTTTTCTTCTCATTTAATGCTTTATTACAGTTTCTCTTGATTTTTCTGTACAGATCTCAGGTTCTAAATCTGCACCTCTCCAAACCTTCTCCAGGAGGTTTATTCAAGCCTATAAACAAACCCATGTAGTCTCACCTTAGGTTTATTCAAGCACTGACACTTTTAGCAGTCAGATCAACCTTGCACATGGCTTTCAGCACCCTCAGCTACCAGGGAAACACACAGAGATCTGACAACCCAGAGAAAAAGCAAAGAACTTCCAATTATCCTTAATTACTGCAGAAATGGGATGTTTCCTCAGACTTGCACAGGGTTTCAGGGTTGGCTCTTAATGGTTTTTCCAATGGGGGCCACTCCCACCCTAGAACATCACAAAGATCACAAAGTCACAGGTGGCTTTGGGTTGGAAGGGATTTAAAACCCATCCAGTGCCACATGGGCAGGGACATTTTCCACTATGCCTGGTGGCTCCAAGCCCCATCCAGCCTGGCCTTGGACATTCCCAGGGATTCAGGGACACCCACAGCTGCTCTGGGCACCCTGTGCCAGGGGCTCCCCACCCTCCCAGGTCACAATTCCTAATTCCCAATATCCAATCCTAGCAAACAACCAGTGAGCATTTTGCTGCTCTGTTCCACAAGCTCTTCTAAGAGTTATTTCCACTTCAGCCAGATAATGAATGAGCAGCAAGAGTGCAGGAAGTCCAGCAAACAGCAGCTCTGTGTGAGCTCAGCTCAGACTCTTTAATCCTGGTCTAAACACATCTGGAATCAATATTTCAATTCCAAGGGCAGCAAAACAAACAAACCTCTGGGTCAGATGCCAGGGACAGCACTTGGGACACAGAGCACCTCCAGGGAGCACCAATCCACAATTCCCCTGTGTTTATTATCCCACTCCAGCTCTTAGGTCAGACCCCTCAGCCAGGGCTGTTCCTGCTCCCACAGAGCTTGGCCTACACTCCCCCCTTCTGGCTGCGCCTCAGCACAGGAAAATTCTTGCAGATTGGATTAAAAGCTCTTCCAGTGGTTTCATAACACAATTTTATGCTAAACAGAACAAACAGAATTGGCTTTTTTAAAAAATTACTACAATTCTTCTCTATTGAAATCATGCAGGCCCTTTACAGAGCTCAGTGACACTCACTTCACTTTCATCTCCTCTCTCACAATTTAATTATTCAGAACTTTACAATTCCCCAGAGACCAACAAAGCACATTAAGCAGCACTGCCTCGGATCAATGAGGAGATTAAATGAAGTAGCAATTTGACAGAAGTAAATTGAGGCACAAGAAGCTCTTTTGTCTTGTCTGAGGACAATGAAACAGAATCCTGGGGAAGGGACCCTATTCCCAGAGCAGCAGCAATCCCACACGTGCCAAGAGGGAGATGCCAGGGCATTTTATGGCTCTGAATATTAACCAGGTACAATTCCCTGTGAATATAATATATTCAGGGTTATGAACAGGGTTATTTCACACTGTCCTGGCAGCAGAGTGAAACCTGATGGGGTGTGATCCCACAGTCACAGGTGGGAACTCACTGCCCTGCCCCTGCAAGTTCCATTTGGTGCTATTAACAGCTCTATCCTCATTAGGATGCTTAATTACAGCAATCAGCCCACAGAGCTGTGTTAGTGGTACATTCACATTTCTGAAAAATCCCTTTGCCCAGGATTTTTCTCCTGGGAAGCTGAGAAGCTTCAGAGAAAAATGACACCAATAATTTTTGTTTCTCCTGTGTTGTGGAATGTGTTTGGAGATTGTTTACCCACAGGTGATTTTTAAATTGCATTCTGCTGTGAGTTGTGTTCACTCTTTGGCCAATCAGGGCCAAGCTGTGTCAGGACTCTGGAGAGAGTCACAGATTTTCATTATTATCTTTTTAGACTTCTGTCTATATCCTTTCTGTATTCTTTAGTATAGTATAGTTTAGTATTCTTTGACATAATATAGAATCATAAAGTAATGATTGTTTCATTGTTAATGACTGAATCATTGTTTTGATTCAATGGCCAATTAGTGCCAAGCTGTGTTGGGACACTGGAAAGAGTCACAAGTTTTCATTATTATCTCTTTAGCCTTCTGTAAGTATCCTTTCTGTATTATATTATATTATATTATATTATATTATATTATATTATATTATATTATATTATATTATATTATATTATATTATATTATATTATATTATATTATATTATATTATATTATTCTTTAATAAATTAGCCTTTAGTATAGTATAGTATAGTTTAGTGGAATGGAATGGAATGGAATGGAATGGAATAGAATAGAATAGAATAGAATAGAATAGAATAGAATAGAATAGAATAGAATAGAATAGAATAGAATAGAATAGAATAGAATAGAATAGAATAGAATAGAATAGAAGCGAAGCCTTCTGAGAACATGAAGTCAGATTGATCATTCCTCCCTGCCTTGATTAAATGCAATAATTTAGGGTTTCAGCACAGGCTGAGTGCTCAGACCAAAACTCTGCTGAGGTGCAAGTTGTGGTTACACAACAGCCTCACACCCTCCCACTGCCTGCACTGACTGTGGCACAAAAAGCAGCTGCAGGACACAAAATCCCAGCCCCAAATGTGGCCCCAAAATAATAAAATAAAATAAAATAAAATAAAATAAAATAAAATAAAATAAAATAAAATAAAATAAAATAAAATAAAATAAAATAAAATAAAATAAAATAAAATAAAATAAAATAAAATAAAATATTTCAAACAGTTGCTGTCTCTGGATCTACTGGTCCATCTGGCCTTGATAATCTCAGCCTAGGAGTGAGGACAAACAACAACCTGGAGGCAATGAAGTCTCCTGGGCCTGAACAGCAGCAGATCTCAAGCATTATTTCTCTGTGGGTGTAGGAACTCACCAATCAGATTGAGAGAGGAGTTCTCAGCTTTCTCAAATGCAACTTGGCTGTTTCCAAGAACCAAACCAACCTCGATCTGCAAAGGGAAGGGAAAGAAATAATTACATTAATTACCATTGAACTCAGCTTCAGACTGCTCCAGGTATCTCCAATAACATCTCAGAAGGCAGGAAAAAGCAGCAAAATCTCCATTTCCTTGAAGAATAAAAAATACCAACCCCACTTGAATGGAGAAGCTCACCAGGTAAAACAACCTGACTTTTAAAAGTTCCTGGTTTAGTTCAAACTCAGCTATTTTATTTCAGCAAGTAAAGGAGGAAATAAAATCCTGTCCTTTCTACAGAAGGAAAAATCAAAACTGGACATATCTGGAAGACAAAAAAAAACTCAAGAGAGGATGTTTCCATGACCAAAATTCCTGTATCCTCCCCAGCTCTGCAGTTTAGTGGAGGCTGCACTGAACTGCAGACAAAGCTCTTTGTCCTCTCTGATGAGGCAGATTTGTGACTTCTCCAAAGGCAGGTCACCCAAACTGCCCTTGGTGGCATTATCTGATAGGATTTTCAGCTCTGCAGTCCCCAAGGAAAGCACAGGAGTTCCTGGGAGCTCACCTTCTGCTTCTTGCTTGTTCCAGACTCCCCTTTGAGAATGCTGGGGTCCATGGCTTCCATGTCCTTCACCAAGAGCCCAAAGAGCTTGTCATTAAAGCTGAACACCAGCTGTGGAAAGGGAAAACAAATCTCATGAAAAAAAGCTAAAAAGGATTCTGACAAGATTAGTAAGATTTGAAAGGAGAGGGGCCTGAAGACTGAGTTAACCACCCTGGAGTTTTTTCCCTGTAAAGTTCTGGATTCACAGGAAAACCCTGTAAAGCTCTCGGTCTGAAGTGCTGACCATGTTCTTTCCCTGTCCCAATATCAGAGTAACAGACCTAAAGTTGCAGAACACAAAGTCAGCTGGAGAAACTCAAAGAAAAATCCTCCTTCCAAGACAATCATCTATTCCCCCCTCCCCTTCTCCCCAGCTCAGTGTTCTGGATCATCTGATGACATTTCCCTCTCACTTCAATAATTGGTGCTAGTCATGGAGAACAATTTAGCTCAAAACTTTCAGATATTTTCCATTTCAGCTTGACAGGGACACTCCAGGAGCAGTGCTAATGAGAGACAGAATGAATGTGATGACAAGTGGGGTCCATCCCACAGAAAACCAGGCTGCCTCTGCAGCCTTGCCTCCCTTTCCTTGAGTTTGTATTTTCAACTGGTTTAAGATTCAGACCCTGCAAGGTGTAAATTATTTGAGAGACCAACCCTGACCTGTTTTGAGAGCAAGGCAAAGCAGAGGTTATCACAGAGAGCCGTGCAGGGGCTGAAGCCCATGTTCTGCAGACCCCTTCTGGCTCAATTACAGGGACATCAACTTTCCAAGCTCCCCAAGAAAAATACTTCATCCCTGTTTCTCTGCTCAAGTCCCCAGAGCAGCAATAAATCATGGAATCCCAGAACAGTTCAGGCTGAAAAGGATCCTAAAGCCCATCCAGTGCCACCCCTGCCACAGCAGGGACACCTTCCACCACACCAGGCTGCTCCAAGCCCTGTCCAGCCTGGCCTGGGACAATTCCAGAATAATAAAATGCACTGCACTTGGGAGGTGCCACTGAGAATGAATTAAACCTGGAGGTTGTCTTGATCTTATACAGAAGGAGGCAAAAGTGACTTCCTAAAATATTCCAAGAGTTGCCACACTCACATCCAACACAGAGAGACCCAAACTCTCCCAAACCCTGGGATTTTCCTCACAGATTTAGGATAGATTCTAAACCCCTCTGGCCATGCTCTCAGTGAAAGTCACAAAGGTTTTACTGCTCATAAAGAAATTCCTTCTGATGCCTTGTGCAGGCTGAGCTAGAACAGAGACTGGACAGAGCTAAAGAATAAAGCAGGGATTTATTAAAAGGCCTCAATAAATCCACCTTGGGCAGCACAAGAGCCCAGCCAGGGCTGCACCAAAGGTGAACCCAAAATGGTCACAAAATGAACCCAGGATGACCCAAAATGGTCACAAAATGAACCCCAGATGAACTCAAAATGGTCACAAAATGCCCCACTGGTCACAGGGTCTCTCACTTTTATAAGCTCTGCTCCATTTGCATATTGGGGTTAATTGTCCAATTCCAGCTCCAGCCCATGCAGCCCCATCCTTGTTTTTCTCTCTCCAGCCCACGGTGTTTGTGCTCTTGGGCCTAAGATTTGGATCATTTGTCCTTGGTCCCCACCTGGAGCAGGAATTGTTTTGTCTCCCTGCTCTGTGATCAGAGATCACCATCCCATAATGTGAACCCAGACCTACACACTAAAGCAGCACGGAACCTGAAAAATAGAAAAGCTCAAACCTGAGGCATCACTTCACACGAAGAACAATTCCTGCCCCTCAGCCAGCCTTTGCAGAGCTCTTGGCACCCTCAGAGGGTCCCTCAAAGCCCCAGAGCACAGCTCACCTGCTGGCCCACAGAGAAGGCCTGGCTGTTGAACTGCTGGATGAACTCTGCAGCCATCTTGTCTGTGTCATAGGGGTTGGAGTCAATGTTCTTCTTCTGCAGGAAGTCAATCTCGATGGTCATGGTGCCAATGCACTGCTTGGTCTTGTCAAAAGTGTATAAGGAAACTGAAAAAAAAAACCCAAAAAACAGCATAATTAAGGTCTCCCCAGTGTATTAAACAAATTTGGCAATACACACTCTTCCCTTGAGAATTTCACTTGGTAAAACTGAATATATTCTTTCTTTATTTCTCTTAACCCATGTTCAACTAAAAAGTCAAAAATACAGTAAAATTGCCACTGAAAAGTCCCATTTTTCACTGAAAATGCCTACATTGCTCTAAAAACTCTTAATAAATTTTTAAAACAGCTCAAACACTACACAGACTTTGGGGAACGAGGACAATGAAAGCAAATCCAGATGTGCTATGGTCCCACACAGCTGTATCTCTACCCAAGGGTTTGGACACATCTCCAGGAAGCCCAAAAGCAATTTTAAGGGTTGCCTTGCCCAAAAGCTGTGACAAGAGGTCATCACTGGGTTTCTGTGACAAGACTGCTGAGCTGTTCTCCAGATGAGGCAGCAGAAAGTGAATTACTGCACATTTAAATGCAGAAATGCAGTGTGTCAGCCAAAAACAAAGCACATCATCAACTGCCCTTCATCCCTGACATTGAGGAGGCCCCTGAGGTGCCCTTGGGCTGACATTTCCAGGTTTCCTTCAGTGCTGCAGAATCCCCTGGACAGAAAGCCAAGGGGCAAGGAAGGTACTGCAATGTCACTGCCACCCTGATCCCACAGGGAAACAAGAGCCCACTCAGGGGGAAAGAGGATGAAGAGGATGAAGAGGATGGAAAGGAAAGAGCAGCACAACCCACAGCTCCAGGGACTGCCCAGCATGGTCAGCACCTCACAAACAGGCAGGCCCAGCAATGCAGAAAGATTCTCCAGAAGACTGAGGGACATGAAAGGTTTGCTTTGAATCTGGAGAGCAAAGAGCAGCAAGGATGAAGTAGGAGAAGGAGAATGTGGGAAAGGCTCTTCACTCCATCTGTGATTTCCTCTCCAGCCCCTGGCAGCAGAATGGCTCCAGAACAAACCTGCAGATGCTGAGGTTGATGGCAAAACAATCCCCCAGGATTGTTCACATGAAGGGAACAAGGAGAGCCTGTCCCTGCTGAGGTGTGACCAGAACACACAAAACACACCCCAAACACCCTCCCTGGGAGGAGCTGCCACAGCAAACAGGGATAAAGATGAAAACACTACTCCTGATCTGCTGCACTGAGTTCTTCCAAAAGCAGCAGGGTGATCCCTTTGGGCCTGCAAGCAAACCCCAGGAGCTCCTGTCACCTTACAGGTCACCCCTGAGCAGTTTCCTTTTCCGTGCTGAACCTCATGGCTTGGTCAAATAAAGGTTTCTGGAATATCAGTGCCTGGATTTGGTCACATCATGAGGTGTCAGGAGCTCTTACAGCATGGACTGAGTGCTGAGGGGATGCAGCAAACCCAGCAGAGACTGCACCAGCTCCAAGAGCCTGGAATGTTCCAGAGAGAAGCAGGGAACGCAGCAGGAACCTCCCTGGGGAGGGAAGGCAGCAGGGACATCCATGGGGTAGAAAGGCACAGCCTGCCCTGGCTCCAGCTGAGCTTTGCTGAGAACACAGGAGCTGGTGCAGCTGGAGTGCACAGAAATCAGGACAGACACATCCATCAGGGCACTGTGCCTTCCCACCAGGAAAATCACTCACCTGTAGAACCTTTACTGCATCATCAGGGGCTCAGCAGCACTCATCACTGCTCCACAGAGCTGTGGGCTGCATTTACACTGACATTTAAAACACAGCTTCCACATTATCAGGGGAGCAGGACAAAGCAGGAGCCTGGGAAATCACTGGCTTTGTGAGCATTCTCCCTACCTGCAGAATGTTTTTACAAATCCCTTCCACCCAGCACGGAGTCAGATGACATTTAGTCACTGTGCACAGAAGCACTGCATTATTTTTGTTAACACAGGCTCCCACGTAGCTGGGAGGTTTTACAGCAAAGCCCAGGACAGGGACAGCCACAAACTGCTCACAGAATATCAGTGCTTCTTTCCCCAAAAGATCTGAGAACTGAAAAGCACTGTAGGTGAGTTGGCACATGATCAGCCAAACAAGGGTGAGAAACAAATTAATTTATGACAAATTAATTTTCCCCTGTTATAGGTTCTTCTTCAGTTAAAACAAGACCAGCAGGCCAAAAAAAAATCACAATTAACAGAATCATCAAGTTGGGAAAGGCCTCCAGGATCAACTATCAACCCAGCACCATGATCATCACTAAATAATGTCCTCAAGTGCCACATCCACCAGCTCTTCAAACATTTCCAGGGATGGTGACCCCACCATAGTCCTGGGCAGTCTGTTCCAAGCCTTTACAACCCATTCTGTGAAGAAATTTTCCTTAATATCCAACCTACACCTCCTCTGGCACAACCTGAGACTGTTTCCTTCCATCCTGCCCCTTTTCTCCTAGGAGAAGAGACCAAGCTCCTGGCAGGTCACTGTATGGAGCAGGAAGGACACTGATATCCCACACAGGGCCAGGCTGAGATACCTGCAGGTATCTGAACTCCCAAAGCAGTCTGCCCAGGACTGGAAAACATTAAAAGCAGAAAAGCTGCAGAGAGGAGAGCAGCTCATTCACTAAGGAAGTCCTCACATCACCTGGAGAAGGACTGGAGCTCTGTGAGTTCCTAATTCAGCATGAAAACATGAATTCAGCTTTATGAACACATCCCAATTGCTCTGACTGACTCACCATCAATCTCCTGCCCGATGGAAAGGCCGGCCCATTTTCTCTGAAAAACAAGAGAAAAAGGTCAGAATATCTGTCCTGCAGAACAAAAACCTGTCCTGCAGAACACCTGGCCCTCAGAACAATCACCTGGCCCTCAGAACAAACACCTGGCCCTCAGAACAATCACCTGGCCCTCAGAACAAACACCTGGCCCTCAGAACAAACACCTGGCCCTCAGAACAAACACCTGCCCTGCAGAACATCTGCCCTCTCAAAGGCAGCCTCCTCACCCAGAGGAGCAGGATCCCCAGAGAACCTTCAGCAGCAGATAAAAGGGGCAAAATGGAATATCCCAAAGACCCCCAAATTAACAGGAAATAAGGCAAGAACATTGAATAATGCTTTTTAGGCAGCCTCCTCACCCAGAGGAGCAGGATCCCCCTGAGAACCTTCAGCAGCAGAAAAAGAAGCAGAATGGAATATCCCAAATACCCCAAATTAACAGGAAACAAGTAAAAAACATTGAATAATCTCTCCAAATGATTCTTGTGACATCAGAAGGTTGTTCTGTCCAACCTCCTTCAGGTTTCTGGTGTTCCCACCATCCTGGAGGCAGAAGTTGGGGTGCTAGATGGGGTTTTTTGTCCTTCTGCTCATTTCCTACCAAAGCCCAAGTTCTGAGCATCCACAGGTACCAGAATGGCTGTTACACACCCCATGAGCATTTGAAAAGCTTGTTCTAATGTGCTCCAAGGTACAATATTACCTGAACCAAGGGAACCAATAAAAATGAAACTGCTCAAATCTTTAGGTCCCTTGGAAATTCCTTTAAAGAGGTTTGTGCTGCATGGAACTGCAGAAGTGGGAAATGGTTCACGAATTATATGTGACACAAAAAAAATCTATAACCTTTACAATTCCAACAGTTCTGGCTTGATGACTGCAAAGTTGTGGTTTGCCCAGTGGCTGCTGCTGTGTTACAGACTGGCTGCAGTGTGTTCTCAGCCCTCATCACAGGCTGTGCCATGTTGATACCCTCAGGTATCAAATAAAAGCACCAGGCACATGTAGGGGTCATTACAAACAGCTCTGGGGACTTCACATTTGAAAAGCTGTAAGACATTTTGTGTTTGAAATTTGAAAGGCTTTATGGTTATTTGTGTTTGCCTTTTTGTCTGGGAGAAGGAACATAATGACTTTGCTTACAAAGTGAACATTTCTCCCTTTACACTCTCTCCAATAATCACAGAATATCCTGAGTGGGAAGGGACCACAAAGGATCATCCAGTGCAGCTCCTGCCCTGCACAGACACCCCAAAAATCCCACCCTGGGCATCTCCTGCAGCTCTGGCAGCCTCAGGGCTGGGACCATTCCCTGGGCAGTGCCAGCACCTCTGGGGGAAGATTTGTCAGGTTCTTCTCTGTGGATTTTCCTCTTCTTCAACCCCCACCCATGCTCACCCGGCTGGTTTCTGCTAAAGGTTTGTCATCACTGCACAGCAATTTGTGTTTTAGGCTCTCAGGATAGAAAATCTGTCCCAGCTTTCAGTGTCAGGAGTCAAGAATCAAGATTACCACAGAATAAAGGTGGTCAAGAACTCCAAGTCAAAAATCAAGATTACCACAGAATAAAGGTGGTCAAGAACAGTGAGTGTACAACAAAGAGATGTTCTGGAGGCCTCAGAGCACAGACACCCCTGAACAGGAGCAGAAAACACACAATGGGTGTCAGACTGACTGCAGCTATCCAGGGCTCTGGGAAATACTGGGAATTTTAAAATTAAAACCCAGTATCAGGAATGCCCAGTGATCAGAGGGCTGAAACAGCTCTGCTGTGGAATCAGGCTGAGGGAATGGGGGTTGTTCAGCCTGGAGGAGGTTCTGGAGGATCTCACTGTGGCCTTTCAATACTTAAAGTGGGCTTGAATCTTTTTAAGGGCACAGAATTTTTAGTAGGGATTGTAGCAAAAAAAAAAAAAAAGGGGAAGTGGCTTTAAACTGAAAGAGGGTGAATGAAGATGGTAAAACCTTGTCCAGAGAGGTTCTAGGGAACATGCAAGGTCATACATCCCCCAGCCACCCATTGGGACAGACCCAGTTCCAGCAGCACATCAAAAGGCAAAATGTCATCTGGGGGCTTGTGCCAAAATGTGCTGAGGAAAAAAATCTGCAGCACAGTGGCAGGGAGATATGAAAATACTGAATCAGAGACCACAGCTGCTGCAGGTTCATGGGATGACACTCAGTGAGAGCTGAGTGGCTTCATTTTTCAATTTAGAAGTTAATTATATTCATTATTTATTCTGACCATCATTTAACATCTGAGGATGACTTAATTAAGAAAGAGGAGACAAAGGGGTTTGGGTTGTTTGGGTGTTTTTTAATGCATTTCATTGCAGTTTTCATCTAGAAATACTAACAATGACTGAATGTGGTCAATAAAACTTCCAGCAGGTCTTAAAAATGAAAAACACAGCAAAGAAAGCCTTTAAAGCCAAGGGTTTAAAGATTCACAAGGAATGGAAGATATTGCTTAGACTTTTCCTTTTCAAATGGTTTCTTTCTGGTGTTTTTTTAAAAGGTTAAATTACACATTTTCCAGTATCTTTATCCCACCATGCACTAAAAATATATCAAAGCAACATAAGCACAGTCACTTCACTTGCAGTGTGAGTATCCTTGAACTTTTGCTGGCAGAAATCAAATTTGCAGCACACATTTATTCCAATTAGGGAACTTATCATCAATCCTCATCCTAAAAAAGAGATTTTGCTTATGGTGTAGCAGAGTAGAAAGTCATAGAAAGCCATACCTGGGGCAAGCTGAAGGCAATGCTGCCAGGGACAACAGAGGGGTGAGTTCTCAGAGTGAAGATGTACTTGTGGTTGGGAGAGGTCTTCACCACAACATGCCTGGAAAAGAAATCAGTATTTTATTTTGAAAGTATTTTATTATTATTCACCACAACATGCCTGGAAAAGAGATCAGTATTTGATTTTGAAGGGTTCTGCATTGCTCACAGGGATGTTGGAGCTCAAAAGGAACACCCAGGTTATCTCTAGGGCTACAAAGGAAAAAGAAAAGCATTGGAGGCACAGCAGGGTGACAGAGCCCACCACCCTCACTGGTACAATGTGATCTCAAAGCCCAACTGCAAGACTTTGCTCCAAAAATCAATATTTACACCCTGTCACCATGATATTTTCTGGAAAAATCACCTTGCCCAGGATCTTGAGAAGCCTCAGAGAAAAATGTAAATAAAAATTATCTGATTCCCTGCTTACAGCTTCCTCAGACTATGCCTGATAGCTCATACCATGTGATAGGCAGAGAGCTGGCTGGCATGAGAAAGCAAAACCAAAGGAGGCTGGGATTTGTGTGCTCTGGGAGCCCAAACTGGGAGCCATGGCAGCCCAAACTGGGAGCCACAACAGCCCAAACTGGGAGCCATGGCAGCCCAAACTGGGAGCTGTGACAGCCCAAACTGGGAGCTGTGGCAGCCCAAACTGGGAGCTGTGACAGCCCAAACTGGGAGCCACAACAGCCCAAACTGGGAGCCGTGGCAGCCCAAACTGGGAGTTATGGCAGCCCAAATAGGGAGCTGTGGCAGCCCAAACTGGGAGTTATGGCAGCCCAAACTGGGAGCCATGGATGCCCAAACTGGGAGCCCAAACTGGGAGTCATGGCAACCCAAACTGGGAGTCATGGCAGCCCAAACTGGGAGCTGTGGCAGCCCAAACTGGGAACTATGGAAGCCCAAACTGGGAGCATTGGCAGCTTAAACTGGGAGCCATGGCAGCCCAAACTGGGAGCTATGGTAGCTCAAACTGGGAGCCATGACAGCCCAGACTGGGAGCCACGGCAGCCCAAACTGGGCGCCATGGATGCCCAAACTGGTAGCTCAAACTGGGAGCCATGGCAACCCAAACTGGAAGCCGTGGCAGCACAAACTGGGAGCCCAAACTGGGAGCCATTGGAGCCCAAACTGGGAGCTGTGGCAGCCCAAACTGGGAGCCACAACAGCCCAAACTGGGAGCATTGGCAGCCCAAACTGGGAGCCATGGATGCTCAAACTGGGAGCAATGGCAGCCCAAACTGGGAGCCATGGATGCTCAAACTGGGAGCAATGGCAGCCCAAACTGGGAGCCACAACAGCCCAAACTGGGAACTATGGAAGCACAAACTGGGAGCTATGGTAGCTCAAACTGGGAGCCGTGGCAGCCCAAACTGGGAACTATGGAAGCACAAACTGGGAGCATTGGCAGCACTAACTGGGAGCCGTGGCAACCCAAACTGGGAGCTATGGTAGCTCAAACTGGGAGCCACAACGGCCCAGACTGGGAGCCACGGCAGCCCAAACTGGGAGCCATGGATGCCCAAACTGGGAGCAACGGATGCCCAAACTGGGAGCTGTGGCAGCGCAAACTGGGAACTATGGAAGCACAAACTGGGAGGCATGACAGCCCAAACTGGGGGCCATGGCAGTATAAACTGGGAGCCATGGCAGCCCAAACTGGGAGCCATGGAGCAGCCCAAACTGGGAGCCATGGCAGCCCAAACTATAAAAAAATAAAATAATAAAATAAAATAAAATAAAATAAAATAAAATAAAATAAAATAAAATAAAATAAAATAAAACCCAAAAATCAATTCATTTTCCTGCACTGATGTTCACCATGAAGGAGCTCAGAGAGCTCCTGGATTCACAGAGGGGAAATCTCAAACTCATTAAGAGCTTCTGCTTATACACAAACAAAAGGAACAACAAATCACCAGGGCCAGACAGCTCCCAGAGCTCTCCCAGGAGGAACTGCTGCTCTGTTCTGTGTGTAAATCCTGTCAGATCCAAACCATGTGGTGCCAGCTCCAGGAAACCAGGCCCAGGAAAGTGCTGGGAAGTTTGGTGGCCAGGCTGAGCAAACCAAGAGAAACTGCAGCAAACATGAATTAACCTGGGAGTGCATCAGATTTTCTGGTGCTGAAGCACAAGCAGGGCTCCTGTGAGGGAGGGGATGACTCAGGGATCTCATGCCATGCAGGGCATGTTTGGAAACCCACAGCAATCATTCAGCAAGGGCTCCTCAGAAACCTGAACTGGCCTAGGAGGGACGGGCTTCCCATGTGAAAGGGAACAAGAAGTTCTTAACTGGAACAAAAACCTGCCCTGACTGCTGTCCCCTCAGCCTGGCTGTGCTCAGAACTGGTTCTCTCTCCAAACTGCACCAATAATTGTTTTTCTCATCAAACTGCACCAAGAACTGGTTCTGTCTCCAAACTGCACCAAGAACTGGTTCCTCCATCCAAACTGCACCAAGAACTGGTTCTCTCTCCAAACTGCACCAATAATTGTTTTTCTCATCAAACTGCACCAAGAACTGGTTCCTCCATCCAAACTGCACCCAGAACTGTTTCTCTCTCCAAACTGCACCAAGAACTGGTTTCTCCCCAAACTGCACCCAGAACTGTTTCTCTCTCCAAACTGCACCCAGAACTGTTTCTCTCTCCAAACTGCACCAAGAACTGGTTTCTCTCCAAACTGCACCCAGAACTGTTTCTCTCTCCAAACTGCACCAAGAACTGGTTTCTCCCCAAACTGCACCCAGAACTGTTTCTCTCTCCAAACTGCACTCAAGGTAGGAGCAGGACACAGAGCTGAAGATGCTGCCACTGCCCAGACCATTACACAGCACACACTGTGTGTGCATGGCCTGCTGTGAACTCACCCCTGACTCATCCCTGCCCAGCTCAGGGGTGCAGGCAGTGAAGCATGAGAAGATCATCAGCAGCACCCTGGGGTTAAAGCATCTCCTTGATCCAAGGGCAAACTCCAGCTCTACATCCCCAGCTGCAAACAGAGCAGAACCCTTGAGGAGGTACCACCAAAAACCCTCCTGAGCAGGCAATGTGGTGAGGGACCAGAGCCAGGGGATCTGCAGCAGGGCTGGCCCAGGGATCTAATGTGACAGTGTTCACAGGGGTTCTTGGATGAGGGAAGAGATGAGGATCTGACTCCATGTTTCAGAAGGCTTGATTTATTATTTTATCATCTATATTACATTAAAACTATACTAAAAGAATAGAAGAAAGGATTTCATCAGAAGGCTGGCTAAGAATAGAAAAAGAAAGAATGATAACAAAGGTTTGTGGATTGGACAGAGAGTCTGAGCCAGCTGACTGTGATTGGCCATTAATTACAAACATCCAACATGGGTTAATCAAAGATCTACTTGTTACATTCCATTCCACAGCAGCAGATAACCATTGTTTACATTTTGTTCCTGAGGCCTCTCAGCTTCTCAGGAGGAAAAGTCCTAAGGAAAGGATTTTTCATAAAAGATGTGTGCGACAATCTAAAGTCAGGGATGGCTCCAGGGGATCTGAAGCCAGGGCTGGCCCCAGGGAGCTGCAGCAGGGCTGGCTCCAGGAGATCTAGAGCCAGGGATGGCCCCAGGGATGTGCAGGCAGGGATCTGCAGCCAGGGATGGCCCCAGGGATCTGCAATGCAGCACCAGCTCCAGCACAGCCAGCACCAGGAGCTGCCCGTGCTCCCTCTGCCACTTCACAGCATCTGCAGCATCTGCTCCTGACCAAACACTCTGCTGGTGTGTGAGCAGCACTGCTAGAAATAAACAGCTCCCAGGGGCACAGGAACAGCCAGAATCACATCCAGCCTGCTGAGGCAGCACATCCCAGGGCACTGCTCCCTGCATGCTGCCACAAATGCCAGCAGAGAAGGTTCTGGAAGCAAAAGGAGCACAGCCGGCTGCAGGGCGGGCAGCTGGGTCCCTGCAGGACATCCATTCTGGAGGAAATTAAAGTTTTTATAATGCATGAGGTACAATGCTCAGTACAGGTATTTTTGTAACTCAATTAAGTTGAAAAAAAGATCAACCTGGGGGAAACCATACTTTGAAATGACCAGGAGACTTTTCTGCCCAAGCAGACACTTTTGCCTACTTCTGACCCAAAAAGTACTGTTGGTTTAGAGGGTGGGTTTTGTTTG